>NC_088932.1:47417500-47462500 GCF_038396675.1 Hydra vulgaris
TGTATTTTTTTACATTTTAAAAAAAAATTCTTTTTTTCGCTATTTTATAGCTGTACTTTAATAGATGTACTTTTGACATCTATTACATGATTTGTACTTTAGATATCTGCTTTATATTGCAACATATAAAATAGCGAAAAGTTATGTCTTTCAGTAGCAAAATAGAACATGTCGAAGGTTTAACTCACACTATACGTTTGATTGTGCTGTTGATATACGAGAGAATTTTTTTTTAATCTTAGTTAAAAAAAAACTAGTAACCTAACTCTGCAACTTAGGCTTCAAAAAAAAAAAAAACCAAATCACTTACTATGAGTATAACAATAATCATTATTTTTAATAGGCCGGGTGAATAAATATGAGCAATTGTTTTTACTCAGTAATTGCTCAGCCTTACATGAATAAAAACTTAAGCAAAATTGTTAAAGATTAAAAAAAAAATTCTCTCGTATATCATCGGTACAATCAAACGTATAGTGTGAGTTAAACTTTCGACAAGTTCTATTTTGCTACTGAAAGACATAAATTTTCGCTATTTTATATGTTGCAATATAAAGCAGATATCTAAAGTACAAATCATGTAATAGATGTCAAAAGTACATCTATTAAAGTACAGCTATCAAAAGAGCGAAATATGCGATAGTTAAAAATACACTATCAAAAGTGCAAATCATGTAATAAAAGACAAAAGTACAGCTATTAAAAAAACAAATCATATAATAGAAGCCAAAAGTACAGCCATCAAAAGCACAAATACTGTAATAGAAGTCAAAAATACAGCTATTAAAAATAAAAACCATATAATAGAAGCCAAAGGTACAGCCATCAAAAATCCAAATCAAATATTAGAAATCAAAAGTACAGCTATTAATAATACAAATCATAATAAAAGTCAAAAGTGCAGTTATTAAAAATACGAAAAATATATTAAAAGCCAAGAGTACAGTCATTATGTTGCAATATAAAGCAGATATCTAAAGTACAAATCGTGTAATAGAAGTCAAAAGTACAGCTATTAAAGTAATGTAAATTGCTTAACTTTACGTGAATAAAAATATGAAGAAAAGTGCTGAAGTTTTTATTCAAGTAAAGCTGACCAACCATTGAGTAAAAAGAGCAATTGCTTGTTTTTATTGACCCGGCCTAATATGAATAGCTGTAACGTGACAAATAGCATTAACTAGTTTTTTAACGTTTCCAAAAAACAAAAGTATTACCTTGTGTTGAATTTGAGCTCTTTTCCTAAACTGTTGGCTCATGAATAATAAAGTAAATTTGAAATCATCAAAATTTACTAAATTGAAATCATATTTTTACAGTAAGGAAACTTTAACAAATTAGTCGAATAGCAGAACTAAATAAATTAAAAAAAAAATTATAAAAAACAAACATTAAAAACAATAAAAATCTCTAAACCCTCAAAGGTTTTTAACCAAAGTTTCTAATTATAATAGTAATAAATATTTAAACATAAATAATGATTTTTTTTTGTTTTAAACAAGACTGAAGATGAAGGCTATAGAGCATGATAACAATTAACAGAACATTCAAAAGATTTAGAGCACTTAGGAACAGACACAGTATAAGGACGAGACTTAATTGAATGACAAGAAACACGAGAATAAATTTTAGTAGATGGCACCAGAGACTCTAGCTCTGGTGCCATCTACTAAAATTTATCTTCTACTTGCTTTAGAGCAATTACTATTGTAATATTTGTAGGCATCATTAAAGAGTATCATTGGAAGATCCTCAACAGATATGACAACAGTATTCCATACAAATTTATAGAGATAAAGGATAGAATCCGGAGTAGTATATCTGAAGCATGATAAAGAGATGCCACCTGAGCTAATTTTGTAATGGATTTGATGTGGTTTCTAGGAAAGATCAGAAGTAAGAGATAATCCTAGAAGATGCAATCTAGATGACTGATCTTTACCATTCATAGATGAAAAATAATCCAGATTATTAGTAACGATTAGCTGAAAATAATTAAGTTTTATCTGAGTTAAAGATAACCAACCAATGAGAGCGCCTTTCCATGCCAGGAGTGAAATCAAAAGCTCAAATGCCCCATCCAAGCAATCAGATTGTTGACTTCTAATAATCAGATATCATCAGAAATTATCAGGTATCATCAGAAAATAATGCCACCTTAGATGTGAAAATTTCTGAGAGATCATTATTGAAAACTATAAGAAAAATTAGAGGGCCAAGGATAGAACCTTGAGTCAACCCTGACATTACATTAAAACGCGTATTATAGGGGGTTAATTTATTTCAGTGGGGGTTAGAAATACTTAAGCCCCCGGTTAATCCATTTCGCTATATTTTAAAATAATTTAACTCCCGGGGTTAATTTATTTCGAAATAGATTAACCGGGGAGTTAGAATGTTTTAACCGGGAGTTAACTTTTTGGGGAGTTAATCTATTTCGGGTCACCGGAACTATTCAGGAGTTAGCTTCTCGGAAATAACGCTGTAACTCTTGTTCTGGGAAAATGTGGCATTATTTTCCCAGAAACTTGAAACGTTAATTCAAAAAATGGCTGTAATATAGTTAAAGTTTATGGTTCATAATTATATTTTTAAATGTATTTGATTCGGATTCAATTTCATTTAGAAAGATATACAAACAAAAAAGGAATTTAATAATAAAAGAAGTACAAAAGTAGAGAAGGTATTTAATTATTATTTTATTATTACCCGGTTTTAATGCTTTTTTCAGTTTAAATAAAATAATGTAAATTATTTTAAATATCAATTAAAATTCTAAAATATACATTTTAAAAATTCGTAATAATTGGATTTTAGTTATTTGGATTTAAATACAGTATGATCAAAACTCTTGAAGACTTGAAAAAGCGTCTTTTGAAGATCTTTGAAGAAAATGGAAGTAGTTTAAAGTTCTCAAGAATTAACGATGAATATAGTTTCAGATGGCATGAATCACTAAACGATACTTGGAAAAAAATTACAGGTACAAAAGAAAAGCAAAATTTTCAAAAGCTTGTTGTTACTATATTGGGTAAAGATGCAGAGATTATTGGCAATATGGTTCAAATATCCAAGAATTTATTAAAAATGGGAGAAACATCAGAATCTGTTTTAGAATTATTAAATTTTACTAACTCTGCTACTTCTTTGACTAATAGTAGTTCTAACAATTTTATGATTTCTTCAGAAAAATCTGCCAAAACATTAAAAGATAATTTTTCTTCTGCAAGTAAACCTGACATACTTACATCATCCAATATTAGCATAAAAAGTATTGAAAATGATAATATCAAAAATAATTCAATTAAACCAGATGAAATTTCTGTAAAAAACATAAGCAAACATAGTAAAAATGAACATAGACGTTGCACTATAATAAATATTGGAGACATAAAAAAGCGTCTTTTAGAGATCTTTGAAGAATATGGATGTAAATTAAAGTTCTCAATAATTAATGATGAATATATATTCAGATGGCATGAATCACTAACCGATTCATGGAGAAAACTTACAAATACAAAAGAAAAGCAAAATTTTCAAAACCTTGTTATAAGTATATTGGGTAGTGATGCAAAAATTGTTGGGAATGAAGTTCAAATATCCAACAGTTCATCAAAAAAGATAATAAAGTCAGAAACTGTTTTAGAATCATTGAGTTTTTCTAACTCTGCTACTCTTTTGACTAACAGTAATTCTAAGAATTGTATGATTTCTTCGAAAAAATCTGCTGAAACATTTGAAGTTAATTTTTCTTCTGCAAATAAATCTGATATTTTAACACCATCCAATATTATCATAAAAAGTATTCAAAGTGATAATATCAAAAATAATTCAATTAGACCAGATGAAACTTCTGAAAACACAAGCAAGCATAACGATAATAGGCGTTGCAGTATAATAACTATTGGAGACTTAAAAAAGCGTCTTTTGCAGATTTTTGAAGAAAATGGATGTAATTTAAAGCTCTCAATGATTAACAATGAATATAGTATCAGATGGCGCGAATCACTAAACGATTCATGGAAAAAACTCGGAAATACAAATAAAAAGCAAAGTTTTCAAAAGCTTGTTATAAATATATTGGGTAATGATGCAAATGTTATTGGAAATGAGGTTCATATATCCAACAGTTTATCAAAAAAGAAAATAACGTCAGATTCAGTTTTAGAATCATTGAGTTTTTCTAACTCTGCTACTTCTTTGGCTAACATTAGTAATTCTAACACCTGTATGATTTCTTCAGAAAAATCTGCTAAAGCATTTAATGATAATTATTCTTCTGCAAGCAAACCTGACACTTTTTCACCATCCAATATTAGCATAAAAAGCGTTGAAAATGATAATGTTAAAAGTAATTCAATTAAACCAGATGAAACTTCTGAAGAAAACACAAGCAAGCATAATAATAATAGGCGTTGCAGTATAATAACTATTGAAGACTTAAAAAAGCGTCTTTTGCAGATTTTTGAAGAAAATGGATGTAATTTAAAGTTTTCAATGATTAACAATGAATATAGTATCAGATGGTGCGAATCACTAAATGATTCATGGAAAAAACTTACAAATACAAATGAGAAGCAATCTTTTCAAGAGCTTGTTATAAATATATTGGGTAATGATGCGAATGTTATTGGAAATGAGATTCATATATCTGGCAATTTATCAAAAAAGGGAAAAAAATCAGAATCTGTTTCGGAATCATTAGGTTCCCATAATTCTATGACATGTTTACCTTCTGTCAATAATTCAACCATAACTTCTAACATACAAAGTAGTGATAAAAATGACATGTCAAGTTTAATGGAAGTTTTATTGGAAAGGCAAAGATTAGAGTTATTTAAAGATGCAAATACGTCTGTTGGATACACGGTCAAAAAAACTGATATGTTTTCAAAAATTGATTTTCCATCATTAAGTGCAACTAACACTGTGACTTCTGCAACTTTAGGCAGTATTTCTGAAGCAAATATAATGTATGTTACATCTGTATCAAACAATTGTTTAACTTCTACTTGTAAATTTGAAACTTTAACAACTTCTTCCTTAAAGTCTCGCACAACTTCCAGTTGTGTAATATCTGCCAATTGTGAAACTTCTGCTGTATCTTCCCCTAAGTCAGTCAATTTATCAAATGGTAATGATTTGATTAAAAAGAATAAACAAATTAATATGTCTTCAGAACAGAATATAAGCAAAAATAAATCTTCTGAAATGGATCTTAGCAAATGTGAATCTACTAAACAGGGTACAAATACACTTCTTCATTCTGACTCTTCTAGGCTGTGTAACAGTTTTCAAAAAGTACATATAGCCTACTGTAAAGTGCGAATTGCTGCTTTATTTTACTTTCACAAAGGAAAAAAATTAAAAGTTGAAGAGTTAAAATTATTTTTTAAAGAAATGTTTGTAGAAAATTTTTTTAAGGATAATGTTTTAAAGTACTATGTTTTAAAAGTAAATTCTGATATACAGCTCTCAGAGCTCTTTATTCAACAATTTTGTGGTGATTTTTTAAAGTTATCTAAAAAAGCAAGTACATTAACTGTTGAAGTTATAAAAACTAAGGATGTTAGTTTTCTGTATATAACCTTAATGAATGAGTTGATAGGCTTACTTGAAAAACTGGATCTTCCTTATAATTATCCAGTGCTAACAGAGTTTACTTTGCTAGGAAATGTTACAAGAGATGTAGATGTTTATCGAGTTGGTGATAGGAATGGGTGCTTTCATTCCATGCTCTCTTTTGGTGTACCACATTGCAGAGCTTTGTCTGGTAGAGAAAGACCAACTTTAGATGAAATCAATCAAAAGGTCTCACAAATTCAAAATAAGATTTGCAGAAGAAATGACGTTGTCAAAGTTGCTGAAATTGTGAAAGAACTTTGTGTTTTTTATAACGTTTCCTGTGTTTCAGATTTATGTCCATCTGAAAGCAAAAAAATAAGACAAGAAACTGATATTCCCGCTATAAATGATATTATTAGACTACAAGGAAAGGTAAAATTAATTTTTTGACTTGTGATTTTTTTTTTCATCAAAGGAAATAAGTATGTCACTTAATATAAGATCAGTGCTGAAAATAACTGCTGATCAACAATCAATTGTCTACTTTTAGAAAAAATGATGTTTTGATCTCTTTATATCAATTCTGGCCTATCAGATTTGATTGGCAAGAATTGCAAAGTAAACTAAAAATTTAAGTACATTAAAAAATAGAAAGTTGAAATTATTAATTTAGCAACTAAATGTTTCTGATTATTATCTAATAATCATAATAATCAAATAATCATAATAATCATAATAATCAAAATTTATAAACAGGTGTGTCACAATATGTTTGGGGTGGGTGGGGAAAATAACCAACAATTAATAAATGTCCCCTCTCGTCTATTAAGTATCTAAGAGTAACCAAAAGAAAATATTATTATTTTATTTATTTATTCTTATGATGGCTATATTTATTTTACTTAAAACTATTTTTATTTTAGAATAAAAATAGTTTATATATACATATTAATTATATATATACATATATATACATATTATATATAAATTATATATATATACATATATATGTATATATATACATATTAATATATAAATTATATTATTATTATTATTCTTAAATTTATTATTGCTCTGCTCTTTAAGAACATTAACCATTCTATTTGTTGAATACACTAACATTATATATATATGAATATAATGTATCAGGGGTTGTTCTAGGAAAAAAATTGGATGGCCGTTACTTCTGTCCTGGAGAAATTTAGCTGAAATATTGCCGAATATAGGAGTTTTTCCACAAAAAAATAATATTTGCCCTGAAAAATGTAAAAATAAAGAAAATGGTCCATAATTTTTAATTTGGGTGGCGCCCATATATGGTTGACGCTGTCGAAAATGGTCTAGAATAGCCCCTGTATGAAATATAAGGTTGCAGAAATTGTAAAAAAATTGTTAAAAAATGAGTTATGTTTATAATTTCTTGTTTCCTTAAATAGGGATTATAAATGTCTATAGTAAAAATAATAACAAGGTTGGTTGGTGAGGGGAGAGGGTGCAGGGAGGAAGTGCAGTTATATTTTTAAGAGAATATCACTGTTAGATAAAAAGTCAAATTTAAAATCAAGAGTCACTAAAAATCAAAAAACAATATTTTTAGTATGTTAATACAATTAATTTAAATTTTTAATTATGGGTTCTAAAATTATTATTTAAGTTAAACAATTTTTTTTTTGTCAAAATATCTTTCAAAATTAGTTTTGCCAAGAAGGCAAAATTATATTTATAGTCAATAAAGAACACTCACATTCAGCTGTAGAAACAATAAAGGTATTTATAGCATTGCTCAGAGGTTGAAGATCATTAGGAATTTTATTACAGTTACTAGTAGCAAAATACACACAAAATCCATGGACTACTGTACTTTCACAAATATTGAAAGTTTTAGGTAACTGTCTGTTACTGTTTCTAAGGCATGGATTTTGTTCCACAAACCATTTTGTTTTATCAAAAATTAGCAAATTTTTTATCAAACTGTCATATTTTTATTTGTTTGGATATTTGTCCTGTAACAATTTATGTGCAACACTCGTTGTAAACATTTTAGAATCAAGATTTTCACTTAGTTTACTAAAAACTTCTGTTTGATTAATTTTTTTCTATATTATGTATCTTTAATTTAACGCCTTTAAATTCAATTTTTTGTGCTGCAAGCTGTGTTTTCAAATAATATTTGCAGGAATTATTTCTCATTGATTTAAATACATGGTATTTAAAGGCAAATAACTGATGTGTTTCAGGTAAAGAAATTTGTCTATCTTGTAACTTTTTTGAAAGATGTTCTAGTTTTATTAAAGCATCTAGCATTATTATATTTATGTCACACAATTTCTTTTTAAGGGCTGCGTTAAGCTCTCGTATTAAGTATTAAGCTCTCCTCCAGTATGTTTTAGATCCAATGAAGATTCATTAAAGTGTTGCTGCATAGTTATTCTAAACAGCCATTATAGATCGAGTGCTAGATAACACCCATCTGGTACCTAGAATTTGTTCAATAGAGTTTAATTTTACACTTAAAGCCATTGAAACAATTTCCTGTTCTTTTTTGTTTTTAGGAGATGCACTCTTAACGAAATACAATTTTTCAAAAAACTTTTTCATGGGATAAATTGTACTTCACACAATATCATTCACTGAACTAGAGAAAAACTAAACAATGATTACTATAATCCCATAAAATTAAATTAGGAAACTGATTCAAAACCTTTTCACATGCTTTTTTTTGCGAAACATGTCATAAGCACCATCACAAGTCAAAGAGATATAGAGCAAAAGGGAAATTACATAATAAAAAATTATTGTCAAAACCTAGGCAATGTAAAGCACTTATAAAAAAGTTTGCTATAGGAGAGGCTTCTGTGTTTATTAATTCAGTGAGGTCAAAAAATATACTTTTAAACGATATTTGTTTCTGGAATGTTCACTCACAAGCATATTGACAATGCAGATTTTTTGCAAATCATTGTAGGTTTATCTATCATAAATTTTACTATTGTTATAGAGTTCACAAGCTTTGTATGGGTTTCACTAGAAATATGATGGGTAATATCAGCACATGCATGATCCAATTGTAAAATACAAACCATGCCCAAACCATTTTCTACTTGAAATGATCAAGTAAAACTAATGCATCCTATATTTCACTCCTCAAAAAAAAAATATATATATATTCATAATAAAAAAAGAATGCCAAAAAAAGTCTTTTATTTTTGCTTTAATTAGTAACTTTTGTTTTGAAATACAAAAGAAAAGACACATCATTTTGTAATTTTGAATTTTTTAGTTGAACTTTATGTTTATGCAATTTTTAAAGTATGACACTAATAATAGCTGAAACGTTACTTCATTTGCTCAAAACTGCAATTTTGCTAAACAATGGTTTTTACATTTTTATTAGTAGAAAAAAATCTAAAGAAGATTTTTATAATTCTATTAGGTACCAGTAAGATCCCGCCAAAAGTAAGGAAATGGTTTTTAAACTTTAAAAAGTAAAGGAATGGCATCCCACCTCACTTTGAGCACTATATATATATATATATATATATATATATATATACATATATTTTTTTTTTGAATTTAGGTGCTCCAAGAAGACCTTATGGTCTTGTCACAGAGCACCGCGGAAGTGCATTAAACCAGGAAGTTCATGCCTCCTTCCTTACCGTGACGCGAAAATATGTCCAGAGCTCTTTTTGATCCTCAATCTCCTGCTTCTATAGCAAGCGCTCTAACCATGGCTGCACACACACACACACACACACACACACACACACACACACACACACACACACACACACACACACACACACATATATATATATATATATTCTATTCATTCTATTTTGCAATATAAGTTTTTATAGAATTTAAAATGCATGTTTTAAGGTCAGTTTTATAAAAATCAGAATTATTAAAAGAAAAAAAAAAGCAATTTTGATGTTTTAAATTGGGTTTTTTTGAATTTTTGTATATTTTTTAAATATGAATTTTTAATTTAATATTTAGTTGAAAAAATAATACTGTTTAAGTTAAACTATATTATTAAATCATATTTAAATTATTTTAAAATATTTTAAAATCTTTTTTAACTCTGATTATTTTCAAATTGTAAAAGACTCAATCAATTAAGTTAATTAATTTCAATGCTTTCTGTTTAAATAATCTCAAAAGGAAATTTATTCTTATTATGTATTCTTTTGTTAATTCTCTTCTTATTTATCTCTTAGTATTTGGCTTTTTAGAATTTTTTTTTATATCAGTAAATTTTACTTATAGTACAACTGTCCCTTTGCATCAGATCTAATGCAATAGAAATTGATTAAAGCCTTTCTAACAATAACTTAACTTGTTTCTCTGCATAGCAGCCTTGTTTGTCGAGGTTCATGTTTCGGAGTTATAGAGTTGAGAGACAAAACCACAAAAATAGTCTCCTCAACTGTAGTGGTCTTCTCGGTTTTAGGGAGGTGAATAATTGAAAAAAACAAACAAACAGCTCTTCTTCCCTTTGCACCAAGATTATTTACAATATTTGTAATATTCTTATCAATTATTGCTCTGTTTTCTTCACAAATTTTTAATAGGATAGGCCAGTTTTGTCAGACAATCTGTCAATGTGTTCCATCTGACATTCAGGGCATTATAAGTTATAATCCTCAAAGTTTTTTTTTAATTTTCTCTTTCGTTAAGATTTTTTTCTTTTTTTTAAGGAAATTCTTTTTTAAGTGCATTTTCAAATTTTGAAAACATGTTAAAAGCCATGGTCAAACAAAGTATTTTTTGTGTGGTCATATAATTGCATGCGATTGGACGTCTTCCTGTAAAACACTGAATATCCAGTACTGTGCAAAGCTTTAGACAGATGCAAGATTAGTAACAGAAATGCTTGTCTTGTAGTAAATACAGTGCTAAAAGATATGAAGCTTTTGTCAGCAGAATATGCAGTAGATCCTGCATAGCATAGATGCTCTAAAAGTCTTCAGCAGCAAAAACAAGTTTCTAAGCATGCTGCTGAGATGCAAAAATTATTTTTATTGGATTAGATGGGAAATAAGACATAAACTTTGTTGAGAGGTCTGGTGTATGCAGGAGCATAAAGGAAGAACATTATGTTATTGTATCATTTCGAATCAAAAACTACATTAGTCATGTAGTGCCAGAAACTAGTAAAGTAGCTGATGTTGCAAATGAAATATTATCAGTAATTGCAAATACAAATTCAGCAAGTACGCTACAATTAGTTGCTTGTGACAGCACAGTAAACTATACAGGCCAAAGAAACTGTGTGATTTGAAAATTAAAGGATGGCATTGCAAGACCACTGTAGTGGCTGTTTCATGCTAATGAACTACCATATCAGAAATACAATTCTGCTATTAATGGATGATGTACAAAAGGTCCTAGTAGTTCTAGTGGTGCAGTTACTTGTACACTAGACTTTGATCCTAAGGATTTACTAATTGCAAAGTTTAAAGCTATGCTAGAAGAGGTGGTCAAGGAAAATTATAAGGTTAAGAATGATCTAATTATTATTAAGTATTAGATATATCTCCTTATAGTGTGCTTAGCAGTGCAGCAAGTTTATACAGATACTAACAAAATTAAGTCTTCACAGAACATAGTAATAGGAAATTTAAGTCATGATAGCTGGCTGACAAATGAAAACAGAATTTTGAAATTGTATATGTTAAAATGCGGTAGTGGTGTAGTGGTAAGAGCGCTCGCTTTGTAAGCGAGAGGTTCGGAGTTCGACTCCCACCACGTCCCTGGAAGTACCGCGCTCAACTTAGTTTCTCCGCGCAGCGGCCTTGCTCTAGAAGGTTCGTGTTTCGGAGTTAAAGGGTTGAGAGAGGGTTGCACCACGAATAACAACTAAAAAAAATAAATAATAAAAAAAAAAAAAAAAAAAAATGAGTAGCCTCCTTGACTGTAGTAGCCCCCCTCGGGTCTTGGGGAGGGGAATAATCTTAAAAAAAAAAAAAAAGAGATCTGTTCCCTATCACTTTACAAAATTGTATGTTTTAATTGTAAATGTTTACGCTTCTTCATGGCATCAAGAGTCATCCTTTTTGTGCTGATAGTGCAAAGAACTTTTTTTACTTGCTGAAGCAGTGTCATGAGCTTGGAAACTTCCAGAGCAACAGAAACTTTGCCATTCCAAAAGCAATCTTCTTTCTGGTGTTTGTGACGATGATGATTCTGCTTGACATTTTGGTTGTGATAAAATAATTCATTAAGTAATATGTGTACGTGTTTTTGATAAGTCGAGCATCAAGCTTAATGCTGACCCTTTGACTTACATTGATATAATTGACTGTACTACAGCTGACCTCTCACAGGCACCATTGGTAGCAGCTATTGAGAATGAAAATCTTCAACACAGTTAGTTTAATTTCACTTTTGGTATACCCTGTCACTCTCAAGCAGTTGAGCGTGCTATTAAAGATATCTCTGCAGCATGCTCAACCATTTTTAAACATAAATTGCGACATAGGATGATTTTACAGTGTCCTGCATCCAGAGCAGACCTACCTTGTGTTAGCTGTATATCAGAAGTTTTGTCTTTCATTAATTTGTTTCATTGAACTATCAATATCTAGAACATTAATATTTATGTTCAAATTCTCTGCCTGCTAGAAATTTTTTTCTGTTAAAATCATGCTAATTTTTTGAGTTACAAAAACAAAATAATTTAAGCAAAAAAGACTTGTTAAAACTTTTAAAACTTTTACAAATTTTCTTATATATACATATACATTTCTGTATATAAATTTCTTATGTTTTTTTATTAAAAAAAAAAGTAATACAATTCTTTCTCATCTTATTCTTTTTTTAGTGGATGCCATAGTAGCAGCATTAAGTTGCCATAGTAGCAGCATTAAGTTCTTTATATTATTATATAGATTAATAAGTAGAAATACTAATTATTAATATTATTATTAATTAGTTATTTTTAAATTATTATAGATTAATAACCAGAAATAAAATTTTTTTTCCAAAATTTAAAAAAAAAAAAAAATTGCAATAATATAAAAAAAAAAGACAAATATACTTACCTGACATTTTAGTTGAAGTAAACTATAAAAAGGCTTGGTTATAAACTGTACTAGAAAATAGTATTGTAGAAATTGTTGCCAACAATTTAGAATTGTCACCAACTTGATGCATATCTAAATTAAAAGTTTATATGCTATTAAAAAGTTTAATTTTTAAAACATTTAGATAAATGCTTTCATCCAATCTTTCATGACTTTTCGAAACATTTGTACATTATTTGAACTTAATGAAGAGATTTGCAAAATGGAGTCAAAAAGTTCTTTTTTGGATCTCAAACTTGGTCCACTGCAGAAACAACTATTGATTTATGATAATTTTAAATTCCCACCAAATCAAAATGACATTCCTCATATAACAACATCTGATGTTTTTCGACTTATATGGAAAATGCATATTGATTACAAAAAAAAGCAATGTGCAGATGAAGAACTATCAGAAAACTCTAGCACAGGATTAAAATCCAGGAAACATGAACCAAGAGAAAGAGAAAAGGTTTTATTTTCATTACCCGAGTTTATGGAGTTTCTTATTAAGCAGCATGGATTTACAGAACCATATGAAAGCGGAGTCAAAATATCAAGTATTGCACTAGCAGTTTCTGTAAGTTTTTATTTATTTATAATTTATATATTTTATTATCTATTTATTTTATTATAATTATATGGATTTTAAAAGTTTTTAAAAATGGTTTTGAAATTATATTTAACTTTTATTTTGAGGTGTGCTAAGTGTGAGTTTCAACAACATAAAAACCAAAGTTGAGTTAAATAAAATTTATGATATTAAATTTATGTGCTTTTCTCTTATGCATCAAAATTTTGCAACAATGTTTAAATTATACTTAAAATTCTTATTATAAAGAATCCTAAATGATGATAATCTATGTTGATGCTTATTGTAAAAGTCCCACAATTTAATCTAAGTTAAGAATTTTATTTCAATTTTAATTTTAATTATGTATTTTTAAGTTTTCAAATTATTCACAATATTTTTTTTTAACTCAAATTAAAATTGTGAATTTATAAAACTCAAAACATGTGTTTACATATTTTGATGAGTAGGGTTTGAAGAGTTATTTAGCATTAAAAATATTAGTTACTTAAAAATGTTTTAAAGAATTTTTTAGTTTTATAACTTTTTCTCAAGCACCAAATGAAATAAATAAGCCAATATCACATGCCAAGTACACAATATCCTAATATATTTTCTGCACTTTAATTCTTAAAATGCGCTCTTCAATATTTCAAAAAAGAATAAATAAATATATATATATATATATATATATATATATATATATATATATATATATATATATATATATATATATATATATGTATATATATATGACTACATCACGTTAGTGATTGACGTAGCCATATATGTAATACATGCGATTTCAAGCCATATATGTACTGCATATGATTTTAATGTATATAGAGCATAAAGATATGTTTGACTGATTCTTTTTTTCCTGCCTGCTGGAAAATGGTATCTATTGTTCCAATTTTCAACAACTCAAGAAAACATTTTGACCCCTCCAATTATCAGTCAATTGTCAATTTTCAGTCTTCTTTCTGTATTAGCAAGGTCTTTAAGTCTTTGATCAACAAGTTTCTCACATTCCATCTTGAGTCAAATAATTTGCTGTCAGGCGATCAACAGATCAGATGGCTGACTTGATAACTGCTGTGATTGAAAGAATTAATCGTGCATTAGATGGAGGCAGAGAGGCTAGGGCTATTGTTCTTCTTATATCTAAAGCTTTTGACAAAGTTTGGCATGCTGGTCTTCTCCATAAGCTTGTTTCATATGGTGTATCTGGGAAAGTTTTTGAGATTATCAAACAGTTTCTTTTTAACTGCTTTATTAAAGTCATCCTCAATGGCCAACACTGTTCTAAGTTTCTAGTAACTCCTGGGGTACCTCAAGTTTCTATCCTTGTTCCTGTTTTGTTTCTTATCTACATTAATGATCTTCCTGACAACCTCATATCTAAAGTAGTTCTTTTTGCTGATGGCTCAACATTTAATCTGATCTCACTTCTGTAACAGATTAGGGCTCGCAGTGGCTTGTAAATTTTAACTCCAACAAAACTCAGTTATTAACTGCAAACAGCTCTTAAAGTTGCATATCTATAAGACCAATCGCTCTTGATTTGGCCTCAGAAGTTGACTAAAATTACCTTGTACACCACAAAAAAGAGATACGCATGGCATCAAATATGAAGGCCTGAGTCTTGTTTTCTTGGTTAAACCCCTTTACAGAGTTAACATGGAATTATTTAATGTTTGATAAACAACTTGTAATGTACTTCAAGGTTTGGTTTATGGGCTATTAGTCTTAATTTTTCTCTTAATTTCTTAATCTTAAATTTAAATTCTTAATTTTTTTAAAACAATTTAGAAAACGCTAATTACTTTAAAGACAATAATTTTGCAGAAAGTACAGTCATACTCTATGACTCATACACTATACACTACACACAATACTGTCATACACTATGGAAAAAAATATGCAGGATGAATTGAAATTTTGTTATATTTTTTAAACTATATAATTTAATCTTAAACTTTATCAGTTGTAAATAACAATCTATGTTATTTGACACCCCAAAGTAGTTATTAAGAACTTCATAAAATCTGGATTCAATTTATAATAACATCAAAATAGCTTTAAGCAAAATTTATTATCTTGGAGTAATTACAGAACATCATATTATCTTAAATGTATTTTTAAAAGTATGTTAGAAAAAATAAAACTTTATCTTTACTTAGTTAAGAAGAATCATCATCTGCTAATGATGGAGGCCTCTAATAATTGCATATTATGGAATTACATGTTCGAAAAGATCAAGTTATTCTAACAAATGATTATATATTTATATTTAATAAATATTTATTGTCTTGTATGTACCAAATTAATGTTAATGAACTAATACGCACACTAAGAAAACAGTATTTTTTTTTTTTCTATCCATGGTTCAAAGTGTCAATTCAAAGTTCTCAGATGGTAAGCGATAAGCGATAAGCTTTTTTAACTATAAAGGTGATAATTCTGAAAAAGGAAAGTAAATCTATTACTATACTTCTATTACTTCTATTACTTCTATTACTTCTATTACTATTATTTCAATTAGTATTATTATTATTTTTCTATGGTTGTTATTTTTAATTTTATTACTTTCATTGAAATAGTTTTGATTAAACTTATTTAATGCCATTTTTTAATTTTGTTAATTTTTTTTTTAATTTATATGGAAGATGTTTGAAGGAATTAATTATTAAAAATCATTAAAATTCATTTCTTTAGGTTGTCAAAAAAGCTAAGTTTGGAGATATCCAAAATGAACGTGATCAAATAAAGTATTTTAATGATCAACTTCGTAAAGAACTTGATTTATACTTTGATCATAAGTTAAATGAAATTGTAAGATCAAGTAGGCCACAAAACCTTATAGAGAAGTTATGTGGAATGAGGTTGTTTGATGCTTTCAAAGAAATTCACACAATGCTGACTCATATGACACAGGAGGTATCTAAGTATTTTTCCAATGGTTCTTCTATATCTAATGCTTTAGTATCCAGAACATTATCTAAATTTATGCAGTGCCTAAAATCTGTTCAGCAAGATGTATTATTAAGTCGTATCATTCATATAGTGCTTTCAACAGCTCCTCTCAAAGTTATAGGGTTGGATGATATTGATATTCTAAGATGTTTAGGTTTTGATGAAACCATACAAAATTTGTTAAAAGAGAACAATAAAGAAAGGTTAAATGTCAAGCATCAATCAGGTTATTCTGTAACTCCAAAAGGTAAGTGCTAATATTTTTTTTAAGCTACAAAAACTATCTTGCTTTGCCTTGGAGAGGTGAGGTGAGGTGAGGTGAGATGAGGAGAGGTGGGGTGACGTGAGGTGAGATGAGGAGAGGTGAAGTGAGGTGAGGTGAGATGAGATGAGGTGAGGTGAGGTGAGATGAGGAGAGGTGAGGTGAGGTGAGATGAGGTGAGGTGAGGTGAGGTGAGATGAGGAGAGGTGAATATAATTAAAGTTGAAAAAAAAGAAAAGGAGTCAAAGTTTCATTTTTTTCTAGAAAAAATTTTTATTTAGTCATAAATTAACTTTATTTAGTTATAAATTAACAATAACATCCATCAGCCAATCATCTACAATATTTTTAATAACTATTTCACTAACCTTTTATTTCAGTTTAGCTATAGTACTTTCTTTCTATCAAATTTTTTTCTACTGTCTGCAATCATTTTGTTCAGAAGATACAAATGTAAATGTTTTTTATGAATGTTTATAAATTTTATAAAACTTAGCATATATTTTAGCCTTGGTAATAGAAACTGCAAAAAAGTGGCTTTCTCAAAATACAGACTTTACGATTGAGTCACTGTTTAGAATGGAAAGACAGATAACATCAGAAATCAATGAAAATTATGAATATTTTAATGATCTTGGACATGGAACATTTTTAAAATTTTTAGTTAATAACGAAAGTATTAAACATTTAGTAAAATTGAATACGGTTCCAGCATCATTTAATAGCAGTTACACAAAAGAAGACATTTTAAATTTTACACAACAATGTGGAATGGAAAAAAGCGATGTATGTTTAACTTTTGAGCTATAAATTTGATTTTAAACTATATTAAAAAAAACCTATATTAAAAAAATAATAATAATAATATTAAAAAATAAATAAAAAAACCTATAATAAAAAAATAAATAATACTTATTCTTCAAAAACTGTATTAAAAAAATGTATTTTTATAAATTCTTTATTAGACTTTTTATTAATATATATATATATATATATATATATATATATATATATATATATATATATATATATATACATAAAATTTTATTAATATATATATATATATATATGCATATATACATAATATATATATATATATATATATATATATATATATATATATATATATATATATATATATATATATATATATATATATATATATATATATATATATATATATATATATATATATATATATATATATATATACACACACACATTAAGGTACATCACTTAAAAAAAAAAAGAGCAAAGAAACTTCTAGCATCAATATTATAGTGCCAATATATATAATAAATGAAATTCAAAAAAAAAATTTGAAAATTTTTTTTTTTATCTACCAAGGAACTGTTTTTTTTGTTATCATAAAATCGTAAATTATCTGTATATCAGAACGTAAAGTTTTCGAATTAAAAATTTTTTTATCTCAGTAAACATCTGTGAAATTTTTATTTTATGTGTGTATAACACATGAAAAAAGCTAGGGAAATGATTGGCGTCGAAAAACCAAGATTAAACTAAGGCTGATGAGCTGGGAGCCTGGGGGTTACCAGAACTTTTTTTATCTTTTAGAAATTTCATATAATATTAAGTAATAATAAAAAAATTAGAAAGAAAAAAAAATTCTCTACCTACCAGGGAATTTGTTTATTTTTAAGATGTCAGATATGAAAAAGAAAAAAACAAATAACATTAATATTAACTATCTCTAAGAAATTGTCAAGATCTTTTGTAGGTATTTGACTTTTAAATACAGGTTCTGATTTATCTTCTTTGTCCCAGTTGATCAGTTCTTGTATGGATATAGCTCCCAGATTGAGTTGAACCTTCTTCCTTGTTCTGAATTGAGTGTCTCCATACTCTGAACTTTTCAGTATCTCTTTGATGGTTTTAATGGCAAACCTCCTAGATTCTTTATCTGAGCTTGCTATAAGGGAAAGAATCAAAGATTCAGAATGAGCAAAATAAGCTCCATTTTTTATGTAGGGAGTAACGATTTCTTTTATCTCATCCTCCTGTTTTCTCAGCAGTCTTAACAGTGTTACTGTGTGTTCCGGGGCCTCAACAATATTGTGTTTCACTTTGATTTTAAACCACATGTGAAAATACACTTGAACTACCCATTTTAAAATTAAGTGACATCTTCTTAGCACATCAGTAAAGCCATGGTGATTTTTCTCCATACTCATGGAGAAAAATAATAGCTTCTCCAGTAGTAAGCCATTTGCTATGGGAAAGATTGCCACACTTAGCCATTTTAAGATTTGGGTCCATCTTGCCTGTAGTCAAACATGTAATCAGTTTATAGCAGAGAGCTAAATCTGTTGACATTGAACTTAGAATTTTTTCAGGGATCTGGATTAATGGTTCCAACTGCGCAATAGGTTCAAATGTATCAAGTTTTTCCATACTGTTTACTTTTAAAAGAGCTTTTCCAATCGGTCCAGTGAAACCAACATTTGAATTGGCGGGTCCATCCAAAATGACAATAATGTGCCTCAAAGGAAGCTCATTGCAATGTAGCATACAAATAGACCAGAAGCACTTTCTACCTAAGAATTGTTCAAGATTTGTCAACAAAACTCCATCTTTCCCTGAACCAGTTACACCGTTTGTTGAATCTCCTCCTATTACTTCTAGAGATTTATGTTCTCCCTGAGGAACCATCCAGTTAAATAGTCCAATAGCTGCTTGTTTAGCAGGCTTATATGGAGGTATTGCCTTCATGGGTGTGAAATGTGTAATATAGTGACCATCAGGTTCAGAAGTAACAGTAATGTGTTCTTCTTTCACAACCCTTTGATAAAATCGTTTTGTTACAGGGTTGTGCTTTAAAACTCTGGTAAAATCTTTTCTGCTATCAGCAAATATACCTTTGATAGGTTGTAATTGAAACTTCTTTTCTTCAGTTATTACTGAAATAAAGAAATGTCTTTGCTTTAGTTATTACTGCTTTCCTAGCTCTAACAACTTTACTACTAAACTCTACACTTACACTACTACTTTACGGATCTACAGCCAAATAGGGCATTTCAGGTGTTAAAAAGTTACCAAGAATAAGGTCTTGAAGAAAAGCTGCAGCTGTTGAAATATCAAATCTTTTGCAGCTGGTGAAATATCAAATCTCAAAGAAGCTTCAGCAGTATTACTAATGGACATAAAATTTAGTTTCCATTTATCTGTTGAAGCAGGTTCATCTTCCATTTCTATTCTATTTGAATTATCATCATGCATGAAAGAATAAACATAATCTTTATTTTTTGAAGTTTCTTCCTCTTCTTTTTTTCTGATTTGTTTTTCTAGACTTGACTTTCTTTTCAGCTTCCTCTTTTCTAAAGAAACCTGTCTAGCTGTTTCCTTAGTATCTTTACAAGTCATTTGATATTTTGATAGTGACCCAGTTTTTTCTCTTTCAGCTTTTAACCAAATAAGTTTACTTTTTGGAATCTTTTTTTCCCTCGGACAAGTACACTGAATATGTGCAAAATCTAGACAACTATTTAATTTTGAGCATTACATAAAGTGATTTCACATTTACAAGATGTAATGTCAAGCAATTGATCTAATTTGATTTCCCAGGTAGAAACAATTTTTTGGCTGCTTTTCCTCTTGAAATATGACTAAACTTATTCCAGGCTAATTCTATTTTTTGTACCTAAGATATCTTGTTTATCACCACAGGAAACTTGAAAAGAGCATTTGATCTTGTCCACTGTTGAAGAACCAAGTCTGCTAATTGTACACTAAGTTCTCTTACAGACATAAGCCTCCTTAAAAATAAAACAAAGTGAATACAAGTAAATACAAACAATATTTCTGCAGTCTTTAAATTTAACTTTTCATTACATACTTGTCAATATCTTTTTCAATGAGTAAACTTTCTTGTATTAAAAAACCCTTTCTCAGGATATCTTTAATAATAGGCACTTCTGAAGGATTAAGATCATTACTTCCACCCAAATACAGTGAAAATTTTGACTCTTTTTTATCCAAATTGAATCTAGTAATTTTAGGAGCACTCATTCTTCTAATTAATATTAAATAAATACTGGCAATTAACAAAAATATAATACAAACAATATTTCTGTACAATGTAATAAATGTAGAAATAAATATTTAAAAATAATCTACAACTTTTCTGAACTTTGCATTTCTAAATATACAGGACAGACAACATGGTTCTCAAATTTGGGGGAGTTGTGGGGAGCACAATCATCAACTATTAAAAAAGGTTCTCCATATCTAAAAACTTCAAAACCTTTGTTCAAAAAAAAAAATCTTTTATAGAAAAAGTGAGGGGGCTTTATAGAAAAAGTGAGGGGAGGGGGCAGTGACCCCCTGATCCTCTGGCGTCATCAGCCCTGGTATAATCTCAATTTTTCAATGCCAATCATTTTACCTTTTTTTTTATCATTTGTTAGACACAAAGAACGTCAAAATCGAACTAAACTCACTGAGATATGACTTTTTTAAATCTGTGATTTTTTACAATCTGACATCTTCCTATAAGAATCAGTTCCCCGGTAGGTAAAAAAAAATTTCTTTGAATTTTTTTTTCGAATTTTAATTTATTATATATATTGGCACTATAATATTGATGTTAGAAGTTTCTTTCCTTTTTTTTTTATAAGTGATGTACCTTAATGTATATATACAGTATGCACAAAAAATAATCGTACACTTAAAAAAAAATCATAATTTTAAAGATTGCATCAAAAAAATGAGTTGTCCGTTAAAATATTTAAAAGTTTTTTTTAGATATCTTGTTAAGTATTGTTTTAAGAATTTATTTGTGTATTGGTAAATTATTTGCTTTTCAAACCCTTTGAATTTTACACAATTGATCTGATGATGCATAAAATTGATTGCAAAAAAAATAATCGTACAGTTTAAAAATAATGTCAAATTGATCAAATTCCATGGAAATTAGTATCGAGTGGGGCCTCCTTTAGCCTTGATGGCCTTATCTAGATGATTTGACATTGAGTTGATCAAATTTTGGGTCTCTTCTGTTATTATATTATACCATGCCCTCATTATAGCTTCTTTCAAGTTGTCTTTGCGTCTAAATGCTTGGTCGCCAATTTTTCTATCCAAAATATACCACCAATTTTCTATTGGATTCAAGTCCAGACTTAGAGATAGTTATTCCAAAACACTGATGTTATTTTTGTCAAAGCATAACTTCATTTTCTCAATTGTTAAGAAGCATAATCTGATTGGAACCGTTGCTAGTGTGGCTGGTAGAAGATGAAAACACAAGACCACTAGTGCAATCGATCGAAATATCATTATATATATTAATGTGAAGAAAAACAAATCTATTTTTCTTCACATTAATATCATCATTAATGTGAAGAAAAATAGATTTGTTTCCGCAGCTAAATTAGTTTTAAAAATTCAAGAAGATCATAACATCACAGTGACTCCTCAAACAATCAGAAATTGTATAAGAGAACAAGGATACAGAGGTAGAGTGGTTCGAAATAAACCTTTTTTAACTTCTAAACAAATGAAATGTCTATTGGAATTTGCATCGAAGTACTTAAAAATGCTGATATAATATTGAAAAAAAATTTTGTGGTCAGATGAGTCAAAATGCAATCTCGTCTCTTTCGCCACACTTTTTGGACTCCATCGTCTATTGGATGGAGTCCAAAAAGTGTGGCGAAAAAAAGAAGAAGCTTATAGAGTTGTTTGAGAGGTAGTGTAATGCATGAAGGAGGAAACGTGATAGTTTGGGGTAGTATGAGTTGAAAAGAAGTGGGGAAATATACATTTATTGATGACAAAATGGATGCTTCAATGTATTGTGAAATTCTCAAAGCCAACTTGCAACCATATACTTAAAAATTGAGAATGGGAAGCGATTTCATACTCCAGCAGGATAACAATCCAAAACATATCACTAAGAAAATGAAGGTATACATTGACATAAATAATATCAGTGTTTTGGAATGGCCATCTCTAAGTTTGGACTTGAATCCAATAGAAAATTGGTGGTATATTTTGGATAGAAAAATTGGCGACCAAGCATTTAGACGCAAAGACAACTTGAAAGAAGCTATAATGAGGGTATGGTATAATATAATAACAGAAGAGACCCAAAATTCGATCAACTCAATGCCAAATCATCTAGATGAGGCCATCAAGGCTAAAGGAGGCCCCACTTGATACTAATTTCCATGGAATTTGATCAATTTGACATTATTTTTAAACTGTACAATTATTTTTTTTGCAGTTAATTTTATGCATTATTAGATCAATTGTGTAAAATTCAAAGGGTTTGAAAAGCAAATAATTTACCAATACACAAATCAATTCTTAAAACAATACTTAATAAGATATCTAAAAAAAACTTTTAAATATTTTAACGGACAACTCATTTTTTTGATACAATCTTTAAAATTATGATTTTTTTTTAAGTGTACGATTATTTTTTTTGCATACTGTATATACACACACACACACACACACACACACACACACACACACACACACACACACACACACACACACACACACACACACACACAAATATATATATATATATATATATATATATATATATATATATATATATATATATATATATATATATATATATATATATATATATATATATATGATTATGACTTTTTAACTTTTTGACTTTTTTCAAGTATTTGTTATAAAGACTTTTTCTGAAGCCAAGAAGCAGGGTACCACTCAAAATCCAAAATGTGGGTCACTATCTGTTTCTGGGAGAACCCATCAAACAAGAATGCATAAGGTAAATTGAGAAAGAAGCGACAAGTTTATGGCAAAAGAAGTTGAATTTTCAACATTTATCAATTCAAGTTGTACAGGCAAAACTGGATCAAGTGCTGAAGACGTACAATAAATGTGTAAAACAAAGAAAATTTGATCCATTGAATGAAGGTTTTGACATTACAAAAAAAAGGATGGTAAATGGCTCTGCAGTGAGGACAAAAGGTTCTATCATCTTCAGATTGAAAGCAAAAGGTAGGTCGAGTATGCAACTGCAAAGGCTGCTTATTCAAAAACTTTCCATCCAAAAGAAGAAAAATGTCCTTAAAGCCTACTTCAACAACATTAATGCAAATTCCAAATCTTAGCCCCCAAGTACCAGCAAGAACTACAGCAGAACCAAAACTGCAACCAAACCTTCACAGTCTAATATAATCAGATCAACTATTGAAGAAGTTGTTAAACTTAAAGAAATGAAGAAAACACTACATTTAGAAAGCTGGTCACTGCACTTTGATGGTAAATGTTAATTACCAAATTAGTTAACAAGAATATTAAGTGTTAGTGTTGAAGAAAAAACAAAGAGAAGTTAAGTTACATGCCCTAGATCTACCAGATGCAAAAGCAGATACTGTTTATCAGTTGTTAAAGGTTGGAAATTCCCAAAACAAATCAACGGGGAGAATGAGCAATCAAGTGTCTTCAAGATCTTTTTTTCATCTGTAAAAAGAAAGAGAACTCCGGCTATGATTTGTTTTCTCTAACATAAAAATTGTATAATATGCTTTAATTAAGCTGAATACAACAAAACATTCTTCTGATATACATAGTAGCTTTTTGTACTTGTAGAGTCTTAGAGTGTTATGATGTAACAATAAGCTGTTAAATGCTTTAAAACTACATAATGACTCTCCAATTAAAAAAATTAAAATTAAAAAATAATGATCATAAAATTGTTTACAAATTTAACCATACACAAATATGGTTAATTGGATTTTTTTTGTTTGTGGGTGGCCTTTTTCAACAAGAAAATTGAATTAATATTTTTTTAATTACTTTTCTACAATTATTAATCAATTTATGACCCAATTACAGGGGTATAAATACATATACAGCCCTTGGAATTAGGGTTGGCATTCCTCAACATAGGCCTAACTGCCAACCTAAAAGTGTTTAAGGTCGGTAAATAATTGCTGACCCCATTTCTATGTTATAGAGTAACCCCTTTGTGTCAAATTTTTTTTGCCGACCTGATGCTGACCTCTAACAGTTTAAGGTTGGCAATTTATTGCCGACCTCAGTTTTCTTAAGTTTGGCGGCTGCATATATTTATTTTATTTTATTTATTTTATAAGTATTTATTTAAAATTGCATAGCATTTACATTTTTTTCTTCATAATGTATCTGGAGTATTATTTAAAAAAAATGATAAGTGGGAGATGCACCGACAGTGAATTACTCACAAAAGTATAGATTTTTGATACCATCTCGAAGTATACGTAAATATTTCTGAACAAACGTTTTTTGATACAATGTAGTGTTAGCGGTATTGGTTTTATATAATATTCTGTCAGGGTTTCTGCCTGTGGTTTGAGATCTCAATAACTTTGATTGATTGTTTGTGGAATAGTTGAAGCTCTTTTTTTTTCTGCAATACTGCAAGACAAGAATATAGGCGCTTTACATAATGTGAGATGTATGAGTGAATGTGAGTGCGTAGGATCTATAAATTTGAAGTAGGTTTAACTGAGTGTGACCAATCTTTTTAAGGTGTTTTAGTAAGTAGGGTACTGACATGATAGTATTATGAACTTTTATCCATTGATCATCCCAGTTAAGATATTTGTTTATTAGGATTCCCAGGTACTTGTAGCAATCAACTGATTCAAGTTTAGAGTTTAAAAGAATTGGCGAAGGAATTGCAACTTGATTAGGGTGACAACTCTCTATCGATAATGTTTTGCACTTTAAATGATTGAGTTTTATGCCATTAACAGTAGCCCAGTTCGCTACGCCATCCACAATAGATAGAGGTAGTTTTTTTGCATCTTTGTCATAGATGATGTAAGTTAATATATCATTGGTGTATTTTTGTAAGTTTGTTTCAGGTGGTAAAAAATCATTCATATCATGTATGAATAATATAAATAAAGTAGGTCTAAGAACACTATCTTGAATGACTCCAGCTTTAATACATTTCCACTCGGTTACATGCTCAATTGTTTTTACTCTTTGACAAAAGTTATGTAGGTAGCTAGCAATCCATGATGTAAGCCAGCTAGGAAGCAAGTTTTGAAGTTTTATTAGCAATTTGTTGTGATCAACTATATCAAAAGCTTTAGAGAAATCAATAAAGATGGCAAATATTGATAATTTATTGTCTTTTGTGTAGCTAAAGTCTTCTATTACTTGAATTATAGCATCCATTGTGCTATGTCCAGGGAGGAACCCAAACTGTTTATTTGTGGTCCAAATATGTTTTGGATGATTAACAATAAATGTACACAAGATATGTTCAAAAATTTTGCATAGAGCAGAAGTGATAGCTATTGGTTGATAATCTTCCATAGAAAGTGGGTTTGCTATTTTAGGCATAGGTGTTAAGTGAGTTGATTTCTATTGATCTGGCATATGATTGCATTCAATAAGTCTATTAAATAGAATACAGAGTGATGCAGATATTTTGAAACGGGATGATTTTAACAGAATTGGAGACAGATTATCAGGGCCTGGTGATCCAGACTTTAGTTTGCTTAGTTGGGTTAAAATATTATTCTAAGTAAAGATGTGATTTGCAGGTTGATCTGCATTTATGTTAATAAAGATTGAGATATCATAAATATTTTTATCTTTCCAAACATGATAATGATCGTACAGTTTATTAGCTAGATTTTAAGAAATTGATGATTTATTTATAAACTTAATGCATTGTTTTGCTTCTTTCCAAAAATCAGTGTTGCCTGATATGTAGTGTTTGTTATAAAAAATTTTTCTTTTGATGATTAGTTTATTTATCTTTGCAGCTTCCTCCATTCAATATACATTCAATGTATGAACCAACTTTGAAATATTTTTGACGTAATTTTATTAAGCTTTGAATATAGGGGGTCATCAAAGGTTTGGGGTTAATAAGTGTTGTAGTTTTTAGAGGTTGACACAAATCTTGAGCAGCTAATATTGCATTGTAGATATATATATATATATATATATATATATATATATATATATATATATATATATATATATATACATACATATGTATGTATGTATATATATATATATATACATATATATGTATGTATATATATGTATATATATATATATTTTAATTCTTAATTAGACTTTTTTATGTATATATATATATGTATATGAATATATATATAATATATACATATATATAATAATTTGCTTAATGTTTTATTTTTGGCTTAAATGTTAGCTTTAAAATTAGTTAACTTTAATTAAAAAATTCTCTAATTCACTAATTTACTAGAGATAATTAGTCTAAGTCCGACTGAATCTAAAGAAAGATTCCAATTTTCCAACTGAAAGTACGAAAACTAATTTCAACAAGACTGCCAATAACCACTACTCAAGTTAAAAACAAAGAATATTGTTAAAGAGCAAAAAAACACTTGACAAAAGATAGCTTTAAATTGTACAAGTTGAGAAAAAATGAAGCATTAATGTGTTGAGAAAAAAGCCAGATGAATAAAAGTTTTTAGAGCATTAGGAGAATGTTTTGGTTAGTAAAACAAGAGATGATTGCTTGTTTGAGCTGCCACCGCCATGATTGTATTTGTAGAAAAGAGAAAGAGCTGTGACCTTGCAATGAAGGAATAAAGGCTCAAACTTGGCTGATAGAACAAGTCCAACTATATTTGCATTATGTTTTTTGATCCTGCATAGAAAAAAAGGGTAACATTAAAGAACCAGCCAAAATATTACAACAGTATAATTTTTATACTATAATTCCATGCTATAATTCCATAGTATAATTTCATACAAAGACAAAAAAGAGATTTACAGAATTTTTTTTTTTTTTTGTGGTGATTAAGTTGCTTCGATAAGTCCTTACAATCTTATCACAGAGCACTGCAGAAGAGCATTCAACAAGGAAGTCCACACCTCCTCCCTTACCAATGTTGCTTATTGGGATAGAGCTGGCGTTGAACCTCAAACCTCTTGGTTTGAGGAGGCATAAACTTCTCAGTTAAGATTGTAAGGACTTCTGGAACTAGCCAGAACGCTAACCACTGTGTCATGGCTGCACAATTAGAGAATAGAATTAGTAGTAATGAAATGGCAAGCAAGATAAAGAGAAGCGACTTTAGCAGATGCTAACTTTGCATTATGAATATGGTTTCCATATATACAACACATGGTGCAAACTTTCCTTTAATTCCACTGCAATTTGTTGAGTTAAAGGAAAATGCCATTTATAAACCCATATATAATTGCCATTTATTAAATAAAAATATCAATAGCTCTGTAATACTTCTTAGCAGTAAACAACTGAGTTTTGCTTGGATTTAACTTTACCTGTCATTTCAAGCCTGTCACAGAAGGGAAATCACACTTAAGGTCAACTGTTCTTAATCCTTATTAAAAAGTGATGACTTACAAAAGCGACATCTTTTAAATTTATATAACGGTTCTGTTAATAAACATAAATAATTAACCTATATTTTTTTAGATAATATAAGCAGTATAATTCATTAAAAAAAAAAAAAAAGTTATTTTATGATTTGAAAAACTTTTAATTATGGTTATTTTTTTGTGGTTTTACACCACTCTGCTCTGTTGCCATTTTCCAGCAGGATGGAAAACAAGATTCAGTTAAATGTTAACTAGTTTAAAGAGTAACGAACAAAAGTGTTCTGGAAAGTTCTGGAAGTAGTCTTTTAGTGACAAGATTATTGTCTGGTCCACAAACTGCAGTGGAGTTATAGGATATATTTTTTTTAAATGTTTGGCCTTATCCTTGGGAGAAGTAGTCAGATGTGTATTGGAAATAGAATGTTCAACTTGCCTTTTGTTAATGACTAATAATTTTTTAAATTGTTTATTGTTTGTTTAATTTTAAATTGTTTAATTAATTAATTTTGAATAATAGTTAAAATAGTTTTTTTTGTTTCTTTAAAAAGTTTTTTTCTTTTTGTCATTGTTTTACATTGTCTATGCTATTATGTCAAATTCTTATATGGGTTTCAGATGCAAAGTTAATGGCACTAATTAAAGGTTTCTAAAACAAATTTGCTTCAAAATTATTTTAAAAAATTAAGGTTATAGTTTATTTATAAAAGTTATATTAAAATTGTATTAAAAATTCTGAAGTACTCTAATATTGGCAACTATTTTGAAGTTGTTTAGTTTTTTGTTCATTTTTTTTACTTTAGTTCATTTTTAATAAATATATTGTGATAACATCTTCTTTAGATAATATTTATTGATAAGATTTATTGATACTTTTTTTTAATGAAATAAAAATAACTTTTATTTTGTTTTAAATTGTTTATTTAACTTAACATTATAGTAAATAAAAATAAGTATTATTCATTTTCTGATTTTTGTTTTTGTTGTTTAGTATATATTTTCAACAACACTAATCTTTAATTTTCATTTGATGGAAGATATGTAAATGCCATTCTTCTTACCCCAACCAGCCCTAACAATTAATCCAACACTAAAAATGGACTCTATTTAATTTCTAAAAGAGGGAAAAATCAATAGTTTTCTATTTATTGAACAATTTTATCCTTCATTTTTCTTGACTTTTTATTACGTGAGTTTGAACTTGAATATCCATTTCTGATTTAAGACATTCATTTTTTTCCAAGCTTCTTCAACCATTGTTCTAATAACATTGTCATCTGCATGTTGATATAGTAATCACTATTTTGGATTTAGCATACACTGCAAGTAGTTAATATCAAGGATTCAGCATACACTGATATAAAATTTATCAAGATTTTATATCAGTGAAGTTTCTTTTTGCCTGCCTCATTTTATTTTTGTCAAGATTTCAAATAGAGTTTTAACATCATTGGATGGAAGTTCATTATTATTGCATTTTGGTGTAATAACATAAGTGTAATAACACTGCAACATTCTTTTTAGATTGTACCTCACAAAATTAAACAACTTCATTAAAATGAACTTGTTTTATTTTGTGAGGTATTTAATTGCAGCTAAATTGATTTTGCACATTTTAATGAATAATTAAAATGAGTTGATATTCTTCTGCATAAAGTTAAAATAATATTCATGGATTTTTAACTCAATATGAAGTCATGAATATAAATTTGCAAGGTATGAAGAGAGAATGGAATTGATTTCTGTGTTTTTATTTTAGCTTTGATATTATTTGTATCATTTTTAAACATTAAGTTTAATATTACAGTTGACTCTCAATATCTTGACTACTCAATATCCCACACTTTTATGTATCTCGAACTTTATTTCCCGTCCCTTGCACACTCACTTGAGCCAAAATCATCTCTATATCTCAAACTTTTTTCCAGGTCCCTTTTTAGTAAGCTCAAGATACTGAGAGTCAACTTTATTTGTATTGTCTAAACAATAAGATAAATTTTGCTTGAAGAGATTTTAATTCTCCAAACTTTTTGTAAATATGATTATAATTCACTAATATAATTACTTTCAAAAAAATCAATGGCTAAGAAATAGCAGTTTCTTATATAAATCTTGTTTGATTTATTCTGTGCCCAGTAATGCTTGAGAATATAATTTTTATGATATCAGTTGTCAAAAATCTTTAAACAGTTTAATATACATGCTAGCAATTAGGTTTGGCTAAATTATGCTCTACAAGGTAATTTATGATTGGGGTAAGCATCTTTTATCAATTTATTGAATCTTCAGCAATAGAATTAACATCCAATACGATCAGTTTTCCTAATATTTTATGGAGTCGAACAGATTAGTGGTCTTACCTTTTTTTTCAAAACCTTGAATAGTTTTAATTTGTAATATATTATTGCTGTTAGAATTATATGGAGCTTCAAAAATAGTTTAAGATTTCTTATATTTAAAACTTTTCTTTGTGCTTTAATTGCAAATGTTTTACTTTAGTCTCATTTAACTTTAATGATTTTCCTCATCTTTTAACTAAACTGTTGCACAGTATACACTTGCACATACCAGGAAAAGTGAATGTAAGATGGGTACAAAGTTGATTTAAGGTGAATACAAAGGGGATAGAAGTAATGGTTATTACAAAAAACGTTTACCTCATACTTTTAAAATTTTTCTTTTAAATGAAACTTTTATAAAATAATTAAAATTGAGTGGAAAAGAAGAAAAGTGAGAAAGTTGAATAAAATATGAAAAAATGAAGAAATTCTGCTTATATAAATAAAAATTTTATTAAATAATTATATTACTTTCAAAACTGAAATCAATTATTTTTTCAATGGCCTATTACTAATTAAAATCAATTGCTCATTTTAGGATGATAAAGTCCAAGGATTGAAAATACAGTTTAATGTAAAAGATCCATCCTTGTTTTCTGGTTTGTTCAATGGAACTCCAACAGATTGCATCTTTATCTATCAGCATGCTGTTTTGTGTGGAACTGAGTATCAAAAAGAACTTATTTCCAAAACTCACTCAGACGATTCTTTGATTAAAGTTGTTGTTTCAAAAATTAATTCACTGCCTTATTTGGAGGAGATATCACAATTGACCAATTGGGATGAAATATTTCAGAATAAATTGGGAAACTTAAAGGTGTTTATAAAATCAAATTTTTTTTTTAAGGATGTTCAGTATTTATTTTTAGAGATTCAACCTGGAAAATTTGTAAAAATTTTAAAAGACTGTTCGATTGAACTATTCACAGAAGCATTAACTTCTAGAGATCCTAAAAGGATATCTTTGTGTCTAACCTCTATATTATGTTTGAATGGCCAAATTGATCATGCACCTTTGACTTTGCTCTCAAATCGAATGGAAATGTTTATGCAATCAACTTTTCAAACTTTTAGCAATACTGATCATTTTTTATTAGACATCATTTTAGAGTGCATTTATTGGGTTCCATTTCATATTCTCTGTTGTGTGGTTAGAAAGGTAATTAGTTATTGCTATTTTCATGTATTGTATTTTATTATTTATATTAACACATTTGAAACTTTTTTTCATAAATTTTATTCTACTTTAATAGATTGTATTTTATTATTTATACTCTAAATCAGAAGCTAAGGTTTCTTTTAAATTATATTATAAATTAATTTGGTTTGTTTATTTTGTTTATAAATAGCATTTAAGTGGTTATTTTAATATTTATTATGGCAGCAAATGTCGTTGGCGGAAATAAAAAATAATTCAGGCAAAAAGCTGTCATGTTGAGAAGCTTGCTTGGCTCGCCATGTTAGTTTTACATGAGTTTTAATCTGTTAGGGCCTAAAATTAATTATCTGTTAACTCTTAAAAACCAAATTTTAATTTGAACTCCATGATTAACGGTTTACAGAGTGGGTTAAAGAGGGTAGATTTTGCTAAATTATTTGAGTTTATATATTTAACGGTATTCACCTCCTAAAGGCCAATATGTTTAAAGAGGTTGTTTTTTTTTAAATTGTTACAACTCTATCTCAGCCCTATGACATTGCAACAAACTTTAAAGAACACAGGGAAAGCAACACAGAGAAACAGACTATATATAATCTTCCTTATGTTAGATGCTTTTATCTCCATTATCTACAATATAATTGATTGTTTCTTTTTTATTAAATATTTTGACTCCATTAGATGCAATATAATTGATTGTTTCCCTTATGTTAGATGTTTTTGTCTCCATTATCTACAATATATGGCAGCCAAAATGTGCCTCACTTACTCTTAAAAGTTTGTACTAATAACTCAACTTTCAGAAGTAGAATTCATGCTCTTGGTTTTCAACTACATGTTGCTGAATGGATTGAAGATTACAATAAACAGTTGAATAATATCCAAGTTGATACACCAAATATTTTAGGTATGATTTTAAAAATATAAGTTTTCATGATTTAGATTTTTACATTTAAGAGGTTTTCAAGTTTTAGCTGTTATTTGTCTTTATGCTACAAAAAAATATTTTTATTTTTATGAATAAGTTCAATAATTTTAAAGTTTTAAAATTTATATTTTTCATTTATTTTTAGTACATATGTACATATATATATATATATATATATATATATATATATATATATATATATATATATATATTTTCTACAATTCACCTCCCCAAGGCCGAGAAGGCCACTACAGATGAAGAGGCTACTTGTGGTTATAACCCTCTCTCAACTCTTTAACTCCGAAACACAAACCTTGATGAACAAGGCCGCTGCGCGGAGAAACAAGTTGATATATATATATATATTAATGTTATTTACCTCATAGGCCGAAAAGGCCACTACAGTTAAGGAGCTACTTTATTGTGGTAAATTTAAAAATTTACCACAATAAAGTATTAAACTCTCTCAACTCTTTAACTCCAAAACACTAATATATATATATACATATATATATATATATATATATATATATATATATATATATATATATATATATATATATATATATATATATATATATATATATATATATATATATATATACATATATAAATATATATATGTATATATATGTATTTGTATATAAATATATATATATATATATAATTTATATATAACTTATATATATTTATATATAATTTATATATAACTTATAGATAACTTGTAGAAAAAAAAACAAGAAGATAATAATAATAAGGTTGAGATAAAGCGCCAGGTAATATCTATGACAGCCTGTATATATTAATTAATGAATAACTTAAGTTAGTTTTTAAAAAATAAAGTGTAAATAGTAAGCTTTCTTGGTGTTCCTCTTGTTTGTTATTGCTTTTAAGTTGACCAATTGTAAGTTATATTTAAAGCTGTTAACTGTTATAGATAAAAAAAACTTCTGCTAGGAGACTATTCCATCCATTAACAACCTTATTGCTGAAAAAGTATTGCCTTTTCATACAATTTCTGACAAATTCAGGATTTATTCAATGTTTTGCTACGCTAATGTTAGATGCTGGACATAATGAGCAAATAGAGTTCATTGTTTGATTTTGCTTAATATTAATGATTTCAATACCTTTAAATATCTCAAATTGCTGGATCAAGTTGCCTCTCTGCCGTCTAATCTCCAGTTGTCAAACCCAAAATTTCCATACTTTTTTTGTACTCAAGATGTCTTAGTTCCGGTATCATTTTGGTTGCTCTTCGTTGATTTTTTTTTGTTCATTACAATAATGTTAATTATTATTATTAACTTTTATTATTATTAATAACTATTAATAACAATAATAATAATAATAATACTGTACAGCAACAACAAAAGTTTATGAAAGTTAACTCTCTTATACTTATTCAAATATGCTGATTTAAAATTTAAAATTTGTTAATCTCTATTACTAACAACTTAGTTAATCTCCAATTGTAAAAATCTCCACCAAGTTGTATTGTTTTTAGATTTTTAAAATTTTTTTTCAAAAACTTTAGAAATATTTTTCTGCTAAAGCACTCATTAACATTTTCAATAAACTATAATAAACAATTACAGATTTTATGGTTTCTTTGAGCATTAGAAGTGTTTGCTTTAAGATTTCTGCCTGCACGGCAAGTCAGGGGCAGGGATGTGGTGGCACCTGAAAGGCAGGTATGAATTTCCAGAAGAGGGGCCCAGTAAAGTACTTTTAACGAGAGACAAATAAGCGATCAAGGAAAATTAAATTTATACAAAAAAAAGTTTTTTATAGATACAAATTATTGCATAACTCATTTGTATCAGTTTTTTATTATGTCTGAATGCGTTAAATTCCACATTTTCTCATGACAAGAGAACACGGTCCCCAACATGCTCTTATGTCAACCAATTTGGTGAGTTTTGACAAGTTTTGACAAACTGATACCAATTTTGAATTTTTTAAGCACTGATTGAATTTTTTCTTGTGAATTAGAGTTATGAAAATTATGACTAATATCTTCAATCATATTCTTCAACAAAAAGATGTCTATGCTTTCTAAGAGTTTTCGCTGTGAAGAAAATTTGTCAACAAGAATTGCAGTTGCTGAATCCACTACAGTATAAAACACTTTTGTTAGCCACTGATCTTTAGCCTGAGTAAACTGCTCGTCTTCTATTTCATCGAAGTTCAATTGTTTCTTTTTGCCAGTCCTTTTCTCAACAAATGTTTGCTGTTCAAGCTGAGCTTCAAATTTTAACAGTAGATAAAATATCATTTTGGCCAGTATTGTCCCTTAGTACTTGAAGCTTTTCCAGTGATACATCAACAGACATTATAGCAATGGAAAAATCAAGTGTTTATTCTTGAAGAATTTTATTTAGGGGACCCGAGATAGTAAAAATTTCTTTGAAGAAATATAAGTCACAATTGCTTCATGACTAAAATCGGGATAAAAAACCTTGTGCTTTACTTTGAATATTCATTTTAAATTCTGTCATTTAAAATATGTTCAAGGCAATTGATTACTGCAGGGTATAATGTCAGCAGTCAGTCTGTACCATTTTGTAAGGAACTGAAACAAATGCTATGGTTAGCAGCCAGTTCATGAGGCTGATTTACATCCTCAAGAAGAGATTTGCACTTCTTAAATATATTATTTGTTTCCTTGAGTTTCTGTATAGAAAAGTCTTTAATTTCTGTACATCACCAGGCTTATTTTCTGTTCCAAAAAGGCTAACAGAAACAACAGAAGATTTTGCACAAGCTTTCATAACCAAATTTGTTTCATGAGATCTACAATAAATATTTATTGCCATGGGAGAACACTGCTTTAAGTGTGTTGCAACTCATTTGTTTATTCCTTGCATATTGCTCGCACCATCAAAAGACATACCCACGCACTTTTAAATATCTATGTTATTTGATTTGAGTTGATCTTTGATTTTTTCACTTACTCCTTCACCAGTCGTTGTTTCAGTTTCCACCATTAAAATCAGATGTTCCTTTACAACGGCCTCATCTGCAGTAAGCGTAAAATAACATAATACAATAGAAGTTTAATCACAGAGTGTAATATCAGTGGTGCCATCAGCTGATAGTGAAAAGAATACTGAATTATTTACCTCTTCTGAAATATCCTTCTTGACCATCTGTGTCATAGTATGAATTTGCTTGTTTTGCGTATAATCAGAAACAAACAAAAAAAAATTAGACATTTTTTGCATTATTTGCATTGCTTTGCAATGATTGTTTTGGATCATTACCAGCTGCTTTCAATTCAACAGCTTTGTATTTCTGTGTTGCCTCTTTTTTTTTTTTTTTTTGCCTTCATTTCACCTGAAACATAAATAAATATAAAGTTAAAAATATGTCCTATAATAGAAACCAGGGCATTGGTTTCTTTTGTTTTAGTTATAACTACTATCGGTCCATGGAATTAAAAATAGTAGTGCTATTTATAAATTCCATGGACTAAAAGGAAGTGGACTGGAGCACATTGAGTAGTAGTAAATGAAAGTAATAACAAAAATTCATTAAGCACACAATTTTATTTATGAAACGTATATTAACCATATTTATCAATGCAAAGCAAATGAATTCATGCATTTTACATATTTATTGTTTTGAACTTTCCAATAACAATTTTCTCTTTTTTCTGTTTCTGATGGGATGGTTAATTTCATCAGATAAAGAGGAGAACATCGTTTAATCGTTTGTCACTATAATGCTTGTTTTCGGTACTCTTTTCGTTTAGCAATACTGCGTCTACTTTCTTCTGTTTCAGCCGCCCTTGCCTGAACATATCGTTCTCATTTTTTTAGCCGAGATGCTCGTTGTTCAGCTGATTTATTTGCTCTAGCTCAAAATTTTCATTTTGTTTCAAGTTTGTTGTTTTTTGTTTGTTTTACTTACTTTTCTTGACAAATTTTTTATTTACGCTAAACTAAAGTTTAGCGTATTTCTTTTATTATTACGGCTGACGTAGTGTTTGTTTCCCGCGGACACCAAACAAAGAAACAAATCTACGTGAAAGCAAGTTAAATAAAATGTTGTAAAAAATGCCCTGATAGAAACTTATAGAACTAAAATAAACTTTTTCTTTTTGAGGATTGGGGGCCCAGTTTCCTGAGCCAGAATCAGGGCCCAGTACACGTCCTCGTACCCTTGTACTGGGCCACCACTCCCTGGTCAGGGGCATCATGTTGCAACATTTAGCACAAGTCTGCTAATATATATATATATATATATATATATATATATATATATATATATATATATAGAATATAACTAGTATATATATATATATATATATATATATATATATATATATATATATATATATATATATAACTAGTTATATATATATATATATATATATATATATATATATATATATATATATATATATATATATATAATATATATATATATATATATATATAACTAGTTATATATATATATATATATATAACTAGTTATATATATATATATATATATATATATAACTAGTTATATATATATATATATATATATATATATAACTAGTTATATATATATATATATATATAACTAGTTATATATATATATATATATATATATATATATATATATATATATATATATGTATGTATGTATGTATGTATGTATGTATGTATGTATGTATGTATGTATGTATGTATGTATGTATGTATGTATGTATGTATGTATGTATGTATGTATGTATGTATGTATGTATGTATGTATGTATGTATATAGAATAAGTTTTATACTTTGTAGTTATTTTTTTAGATGACACTATCAAGCTTGATGATAAAGATTTTCAGATACAAGAAACTGTTTCTGTTTTTCAGGTAAAGTGTTGAGATTATGCACAAACTTTTAAATGTTTTTCCACAAAATTTAACTAAATTTAACAAATTTAGAGAAGTCTAGAATCTGCCTACATATTCTAAATATTGAAAAATAAAGATATCTAAAAAATGTTTGAAGTCTTTAAAAAAGCTATTAATTGTATGTAATTCTTGGTATTTTTTTTGATAAGGTAGTTACTAAAAAAGATTATTGGTAATGATTTGAAGATTGTCTGAAACAGTTTCCATCTAGTTTTCTTACTACCATCTTTGTTCAGTATTACCCACTTTTTTCTTTAAATGTATTAACCATTTTTATTAATACCAAATTTTCTTTAAATGTGTTAAATACTCAAATATTTTTCTGTTTCAATCAGATTTTTCAACATTTATCTGCATTGATTATTTTTGGAAAAGTTAATTCTATTTGGAACCTAAGAGCTTACTCAAAGTAAAGGAGAGTGATTTCCATCAAGTACAATGTTGTTACTGTGATTATTTAACAAAAAATTTAGGAAGATTCCAGGTATGCTATATGAAAAGAGCTTTTGAAAAAGACTAGCATGCTAGACTTTATCAAAAGCTTTTGATATGTAAAAAGCAATTTTGTTTGCCTCATCATAAAAAGTTAAATACTTATTAAATAGTTCTGGAGAAGACTTTTGTAAGACTATGACAGAAATGGGCAGCAGGCTGTAGAAGTGTTTGAATAAGAATAGACTTAAGCAATAGAGGCCAGAATGCTATTGATGTCTAACAATCTACTATAGAGTATATACATAATTTTTTTGGCTTATTTTTAAATCACTTTAATTGTCAAAATATGCAATCAGCCGTGGTCAAGTTGTCTAAAATAGTTATTCTATGCATTGACAAACTAGGCATGTGACTTCCTGTAACAGCCTGGTATATACATATTTTTACTACAACATATATATTAGTATTTTTTTATTCTTTTTACTTTTTACTTATCTTTATAGCATAAACTCTAAGTCGATGTATTGGCACTCTTTTCCTGCAGCATATTATTAGATAGTCGGTGTATGTATTGAAGCCCCTGGCAGCAGGTATTTTAGTATGATTTCACACTGCTTAAATAAATGCGCATTTATAGTTGCTTCTGCCTTAAAAAGTAAGATCTTTTTTATTTTTTGAAACAGGAAATATCTTTAGAGACAAGATTAAATGCTCAAATAATGACTTGATGGAGCTTGAAATCTAAAAAAAATCATTTAAATGATTAAAATGAAATGTATAAATGAGTATTTATAAATAATTTTAATAATGATTATTATTATTTTGTTTTAACATACATGTATGTACAAATTTTTTTATTGATATTTTTTGTTTTAACATACATATATGTACATATTTATTTATTCATATTTTTTGTTTCAACATATTTTCAACATATAGTTCTATAATTTCTATAACTTTATTAATATATATATATATTTTAATATAAATATAGAACTAATTTTCTTTAATTTTTATCTTTTTTAAATTTGTTTTATCCAAGGATGTTTCAACAGTTTCATTGATGGTGGATTCTTTGGATTCAATGGCTTTATTAAAAACAGGTCAAATGTTATGTATTCTTAAACTCTATGAAATCTTTTTAAAATGGAAAACCAAGCTGTTTAGATTAAACTACTATTTTAACTTCCCATAAATAATTCTTATTCATTGTTTTAACGCTTTATATCAGTTAAGTTTAAACAAGGTTTTATAAAAATCTAAAGGGACTTGGCAATAGGCTTAGGGGCTTGGAGATAAGCCTATTTTGTCTTCTTCTTGCCATGGCCATTATTATATTTTACAAATACAAAAATTATAATTATTTTTAACAGCAAATTAGAAAAAAAATGTTTAAAAAAAAATAGCTTGAATGTCTTTTAAAATGTTTATTATTTTAAAATTTTAGATTTGAATTTTATATTAGATTGAAATAAGTTTTATCTCTATAGTATTAACAATGAATATCTAAGACATTTCCTAGTACATCAATATCTATTATTTATCTTATATAATAATCATTTATTATTTATCTAATATTTTTTTTTGTTCAAACAAAACTATGAAGCTATGAAAATGTTTTTAAATAATCAAAATATTGTAAATATTATAAAGGTCAAAAAGAAGTTTTACATGAATGGGTTACAAAGGATATTCAAAATGACCATTGTCATAAAATTATTAATGATATTCGTCGCGAACAGTTTGGAATTGGACTTGAGCTTGGAGAACAGGAGAAGAAACTAATTGAAATCCACAGAGAAAGAGAAGGAAGGTCGTTACAGCGTCTTTCAAATGAGTTGTATTCAAAAGATTCTCATTTTGTATTGGAGTTAATCCAAAATGCTGACGATAACCAATATGTCGAAAACAGCAATAATGAAAAGCCTACTGTAGCCTTTATAGTAGAGCATGATCAGATTATAATATTGAACAATGAAAAAGGTTTTTCTGAAAGTAATATAAAAGCTTTATGTGATGTTGGAAAAAGTACAAAAGGAATTCATCGTAAAGGTTACATAGGTAATTATTTTATACTAGTGTTTAAAAATGGTATTATTAATATTGTATAAATGTAGTTCATAAAAATTTTCGTATTTTATATATATATATATATATATATATATATATATATATATATATATATATATATATATATATATATATATATATATATATATATATGTACTTTTTTATACAAAATGTAAAATGTTTATGTAAATATTTAACTTGTCTAAATTGATAGTAACATTTACATTTAATGTAAAAATTCCATTTGTATAGCTTTATGTACAAACATCTATAAAACATCTGTAAAACAACTGTAAATGTCAGTATGTTAAGTTAAGTTTGCGGGCTTATGAAGTGATTGTGTATAATATATGTATAATATAAGATAACTTTAGAAAATTTTCTAAAAATTAAGTCTTTTTTGCTTAAATGCTTTTGTTTTGTGTTTAAAAAAGCAGCAAGATTGAAAAACCAAAAAAATGTTTTTATGCTACTTGTGGATTTTAAACCCATGAAGTTGTCAGGGATTCGATACAGAGAACAGCACTCTAAACCACTAGGCAACATTTTTGACACAAAGATTTTTCTAATACTTTATTAATACTAGTAAAATAGATTGTCTATCAGGAATAAAAAAAAGTCAGAAGTTAATGAATGGCATAAAATAATATTAATATAGTGATAATAATAAAATAATGGCATACAAATAAACTAAAATAAAAATGTTTTTAAACATTATAGTAAAATACTGTTAAACAATATTGGAAAGTATTGTTTATAAACTTTATAAAATAAAACTTTTCTACTTATAATTTGTTTTTATTATTGTTTTTTATTATTATTTTTGTTTGTTATGTGATCCTAAAAAACAAGCACCTTTTTAATTTTTATTTGATTTGTATTGAGTTTTTTTTAAATCTCTTTACTGATATATTCTTAAAATGTTAAATAAATGCATACATATAAACATGTAAACATAAAATCATATAAGTATAAAGATATAAATACTTCTTTTTATGTGGATCATTCTATTCAAATAGCAATTTTTGTTGTTGTTGTATTTTGGGACTTATAAGCAGTTACATCATCAGATAATAAGAACAATTATTTTTGCTCAAAGATTTTGTTTATGTAAAGAAGACGTAGACATCAGATTTGATGTCTACATCTTCTTTTACATAAACAAAATGTAAAGTCATTAACTTATTTGATGCAAATATAACTTTAGTATCATTCTAGTTTTTTTTCACTTGTTTACTTCCTAGTTTATACTTAACAAGTTTTTTTGTGATATTTCAAAAGAATTCGATTGTAAATAGGGTTATTCTAAGATGCCATATCACAAAAAGACTTGGATATCATATATGTTATATATAGTTATGTATGATATCATATACATATTATATATTTTATAATAATATTTTGTTTTGAGTATTTTGATTCTAATGATCATTTTAAGAAATAAAAATTTTATCAAATTGTCATACCTATTAAAAAAGAAATCTGAACTTCTGAAACAATTTTTATAAAAACAAATCAAAAACTTTTACTAGTTTGTTTTTTAAAACATTAGGTAAATAATAACTTTCAATATATAAATGCAAACTTTTTATAAGTATAAAATCAACTTTTACTTAAATTATTTAAATTTTTCACATACTTTTAAGTAAAGTATTCACAATATTTTAAAAATATTTTTGTCAATTTTCTTTCAGAGTTTATAACTATTTTTAAGAAAAATCAAAATTTTTTAAAACTATTTTATTCTAAAGAAATCATATTTATTTTTTATAATTAGATTATGATAAAGAGGTAGAAACAATTTCACTTTACATTTGTACATAAACAGAGAATATTTTTATACTATAAGTTGATAATTTTAGGTTATTAAAGAGTTTTCATGGGTGCTAAAATATAATCATTTTCCATTAACCATTTGTTTCCATAACCAGTTATAACCAGTTGGTCTATTGGCACCTATGCATCATTAAAAATTGATACCTATACTAAAACATTTAAAAATTCTTTCAAAATTAAAAATTACTGCTAAATTATTACGGTTTTATTGTGTTTTTTATACAGTTAATTTAATATTTTATACTTTACAACATATTGCTTTTTTAGATAACTTACTTTCTTGTCAGTTTTTTTTTTTTTTTTTTTGGTGTCCGCGCGAAACAAACATGAGGTCAGCGGTTAAAAAAAGTTCACAAGATGTAGTCACAAGCTAAAATTAAAACTGAATTATGCTTATTATTATAAATTATTACTTACTGCTGAATTATTTTATAGTGTTTTTATGCAGATAGTTTAATGTTTTATATTATTATGTTATTATAGTTTAATAAAATGATGATTATTTTTGAAGTATTTATATAATTTTGCTTCTTTTAGACACAACATGATATACTTTTTTTATATAACTTTTTTTCATATTTTTAGGTTTTAATTTAGCCATTTACTAATTAAAGGACATTTTGAAAGTATTTTTAGATAGCATAAGTTAAGCGATCACACATGTTTTACTAAACATACATGTGTCATGATGATAAAGAGGTTTATGTTTATTTATGTGTTTTATTACTTTGTGCAATAAAAGCATAAATAACAAAGATAATGTTCTTATTACTTATACATATTTTGAATAGCTCCTGAATTCTGTTTTTTCTTATTTTCTTTTTGATTTATATAATACTGCAATACTTTGAAAAATTTTTAAAAGGATATATTTGCTAGAAAAATCATGCTTTCCAATTTGCAATAAATGGGATTATCATTCTAGATAGTCCCCATAATAAAATCTATTTAATTTTATATATAGCTACCCTTACAGAAAACTTCCATGGAAAAACCATAAAAAACCCTATAGAATTTTAATTGATGTTTGAAACACTATGAGACATAGATTTCCCGTGATAAAACTGCGATCCATGTGTTTCCATGCTAGTTATATATCAATTGAAATATATTAATTTACAAGTTTCCTCTTAAAACCCTTCAATTTTTTGAAATCCCATGGTACATTTTGTAGCGTGTAAACACCATGCAAACCGTGAGATGTGAGCTTTATTACATAATGTATCTATGTTTTATTGTATTTTAATGACTTGTAATGATGCATTATATGCGTTAAATAATATTCTCAAGTTAAACTGTATGTTTCAGGTGCATAACAGCTATTTTTTTTGGCTGTCCCTGGCCTTGGTCAATTTTTGGCCACGGTCACTTACTAACATGAATTTGTCTGTTTTTGATCCACTTTTTTTGTTTTTTGTTGGTTTTGGATTTAATCTGGTTGTTTTTTCTGTTTCTGTTGCATGGCTTTGCGTTTGTTGAATCTCTAGAGATACGTTAAATTATTTTTTTAGATACTGGAGTTTCTGACAGGAATAATGGTCGATGAAGTTTGTAAATTGTAAATTCATGTAAATTCAGTACTATATATATATATATTAAACAAATTAATGATAATAGTTGTTGTAATCATAATTAAAAAAATAAGAGTATATTTTAAATATTCAGTAAAAATCATGTCAATAAGTTAGAACAAAATTGTTCTCAGAACTTTTTAAAATGATTTTGTTTAAGATTAAGAAAAGACTGTAAAGGTGTTTGAAAAGTGCTATATACTCAGTAATATACATTTATAGTATTTAGTATTTATTGTTTAGAAAAATGTTCAACGTATTGAAACAAAAATGTTGGTATTGATAAATACAATAAATTTTTGCAAAAAAATTAACAATTTACATGCTAATATTTATAGCTAAAGGTTTTAACAAATCAAAAAGAGTCATTGATACAATAAAAGAACAGTATGTGTCGATGGGAACTCTAAATATTATTAGCAACCAATTAAAGATAATTTATAGCACATTACACAAGAAAAACTTCTGAAAATATATCACATATCACAGCTAAATGTTAGTATTCGATTCATTTTCTAAAGATTACTCCAATGTATTTCCACCCAAGATTTTAACGTCAATGTTAACCAACAAAGCAGCAAATTTTGAAAGACCCAATGTTTGTTGTGCCACTTTAGATGGGCTGCTGACCTGCAACTAAACTTTACTGACCTGTAACTAAATTTTGGATTTGTTACTGACACAATCTGTCTCTTAACTTTGTGCTATTTCCTTCTGTGTAAATAACAAATCCATCAATTGCATATTAAGCTAGATGAGTTAATCTTGTTAATTTAAATATGGAAAGTTTTGTGTTCAAATCACCCCAAATTCAAGATCAGCTTAAAAGGTTATAATAAGAAAAACTGTATTGCTTATACAATTATCAATAACTCATAACAAACTTGTTTTGGTTGCTAAAAATATACCAAGTAATGCAAGTTATACACAAAAGGCAACCAGACACTTTAAGTTTAAGCCATCACTCTAATATAAATTCATAAACATTAGGTTCAATATAGTTTGTAAGAAGGTAAAGCTTGATATCATCATCATTAACAGTACTTATAAGATTGTTAAATATACTTCATCTATTAGGCTGGCACAGATGTATTTATAATACACTGTTTCCAGTTTAGGATGTTAAATGCTGGATCTTCTTGACTCAATGCATGGGTTTTGCTTGTGTCTCTGTTTTTATAACTAGGCAAATCATTCTATTATCTCCTAATGAGGGTGCAGCTCTAAAACTCAGTTTTATGGTTCTGAGGTCGTCTGACAGTCAGGTTTCCTGAACTCTGTGGTAGCTCTCAGAGAGGCTGATTCCATAAACAGCTGTAAAATATCAGAGTACTAACAGTGCCATGTTGCACATGGATGTTGTCCCAAAAAAAAGTCCCTTTTTTTGTTATGGTTTCTTTTTTATCCTATCATTATCACGGTTGTATATAATGTTGCATTATTAAAGGTATTGGAAAGTTAGATTAATGTTTAAATGTGATGTTTAAATTTAATTTTGATGCTTAAGATTCAATTCAAAAATAAAACTTTGTATTTGTAAGATGCACTTATAAAATTGTCCAAATATTAAAATTGACTTTTTATCACAAGAAACTCAAGATATTTTAAACTTAAAGTCACTATATTGAATTTAAATTGATCTCTACCACACATAAAATAAAGAATTTCAATAAATATACCAATTAGGATGACAACACTATAATTTAATATTAACAATATATTTAAAATCAGTGTTGAATATTTATCACCTATGTTCTTTTTGACAGGAAAATAAATGTCATAAATGTGTTATTGTGTAGTAAATTTATATATACATGTATATATATATATATATATATATATATATATATATATATATATATATATATATATATATATATATATATATATACACTTTCATACCAACATACACACACACAGACACACACGCACATATATATAGTTTCTTGAGATAAAAAGGTATTATATACATAT
>NC_088932.1:47465000-47647500 GCF_038396675.1 Hydra vulgaris
CTTAAAATACTTTAAAAAAAACTGATGGTAAATTTTTAATTTTATTTTAGGAATTTTTTATAAATGTTTTTTTTCAAAATCTATAAATCTACAAGTCTTGAAACTCAACAAATGCGAAAAAATTATTTTGAATTTCATGTAATAAATTTTTTAATTCAAAGTAGGAAGCCTTTGAGACCATTCTTATCTGATGTCAGTAAACTAGATAGGGGCGGGGGATGGAGTTAGTACTGAAAAGTTTGACAATAATTAATAATTTTTAAAAACAATTTTTTTCAAAATCTATAAATGAGCTATAAAAAAGAAATAAAAAACAAACTACAGCTAGTCATTTACTGATGATATGTGCTTTAATGAAAATGCTTCACAAGATTTAAAAGCTGTGTTTTAAAGTTATAATGATACTGATAAAGGGAAAAAATTAGCACTGCAAGGTCCAATTAAAAAAAAAATAGTAGGTTAGTAATTAAGTAGGTGGATTAATGTTGGTGAAACTCAATGATTATGGCCAAATGTTTTACCAAATGTTTAGTAGCAGTAACCAGTATTTCTCATATGGGATGTATTTTTGCTACCTATGATTGCCTGAGACCATTAATTACATTATTAATTTCTAAAAAAATTAAAGCTTTTTTTTTATTTTTAGTTTTATTTTGTTATTTTTAATTTGAAGACCCCTTTTTTTAAAGACCCACTTTTATTTATTCTGTTTTTGCTTTTAGGTCAAAAAGGGATTGGTTTCAAGTCAGTTTTTCGTGTCACTGATATGCCTGAGATACACTCAAATGGTTATCATATCAAGTTTGATGCTTCTAGTGGTTCAAATGGCTATATTCTTCCAAATTGGATTTATGATTGGAATTCAGATCAAAGATCTACATATCAACCTTGCAAATCTAGAAATTAGTATGGTGATAGATTTTGTTTATTTAAATTTGTATAATTGTATATTATATTTATTAAAATCATTTAATTAATGGGTGATGCGGAAGATATTGGACAAATCCTAATTTCATTATTTGAGCATAATAATTAGTTTTTGTGGTTTTATGCGTAGGCATTAACGTTCTATAAAGTATAAACTTTATTATTTGAAACACAATCATTTAAAATGCAGTTAAATGCAGCTGAATGAGAATCTTTTTCAAAGTGACTAAAAATGTTTTTTGTAAATAAACCTAATATAAAAAAAAAAAAAAATCGTAAATCATTTCGAAGAAGAAGGATTTGCTCGAAGTACTATATATGATAACCTAAAAAGACTTGAAACTGTTCAATCGTTTTCTGATAGAAAGCACCCTGGTTGTCCGACATCCTGGACTAGAGAAAAGAAAGCCGAATTAACGAGACTTGTCAACAATCGAAAAGAGGTCAGTCAGAGAAAATAGGTATTAAATTCGGTGTAAATTAATCGACAATTGGTCGTCAGTTAAAAAAAATGAATATTAAATATAGAAAATGTGAAAAGACTCCAAAGTACACTATAGAACAACAAATAAAGGCAAAGAAAAGAAGCAGGAAACTAGTTAACCAACTCTATAACACAAAATCGCTTGTAGTCATCGATGACGAAAAATACTTTTGTTTTGCAGGGGACAACATGCCTGGAAATTCTGGATACTACACAAACAACAAAAAGTCATGCCCAGAAACTGTTCGTTTTATAGGAAAAGAGAAATTTCCAAAAAAATTATTAATGTGGATAGCCATATCTGACCGTGGTATGTCCGAGCCATTGTTTTGCACTTCCAAGGCTGTAGCGATCAATTCATCAATCTATATTAATGAATGTTTAGAAAAACGACTTCTTCCATTTATTCACAAGTATCATGGAGACATTAACTATTTATTTTGGCCAGATTTAGCAAGTTCTCATTATTCTAAAGATTCTCTAAATTAAATGGACCAATATGTCTATTACGTTGATAAAGAATCCAATCTAATTGAAAATTTTTGGGACATTTGGCACAGAAGGTTAACGAGGGAGATTGGCAAGCTTCAACAGAGCAAGCTTCAACAGAGCAGAGTTTTGATTGATCGCATTAAACTAAAACTACAAGAAATTGATTTAAACTTTTTACAGTCGCATATGAAAGGTGTCTGAGCAAAATTGAGATCAATTGCAGATGGTAGTGTTTTTTCATATAAAGAATAATATATTTTTATTAAAAGATAAATGCTTTATTTAAAAAAAATATAATATTAGTTTGTTTTTTTATTTATAAATAAGTGATTGATGTTTTTATTTTGTCCGATAACTTCCACATCACCCGTTAATACATTTTTTTTAAATTTTAAATGATACATTAATTTTTAACTTTTTTTAATTTTTAAGTTTTAGTTTATATGTTTGTTGTAATAAGGCTATATTTTATGTAAACAATTATTTTACATTTGTTTGAGTTCAGTTTTTTTCTTTATATTAAAAACAGCTTTCAAAAGATTTTCATTTTTTAAGTTTCAAGTCTATGCTTTTTAACTGATTTCAAATTTGTGGCTATCAAATTTGTTTGTTTCTGTTTGTCAATTAGTACAATCCTTTTGGACCAAAACAAGTTCATATTGGCTGAACACTCACTAAATTTATCATCTCTGAACTAATAAAATGATTTTCATTCTTCTTAGGTCTTTACTTAGACTTAATAGCTAAACTTTTTAAGGTTCAAGATTTGAAATTTTAAAATTAGTCAACTTTTAAGTTTGATGAAATTAATTTAATTATTAATTAGTTTAAATATATTTTTATTTATTTTAATTATAATTATTAATTAGTTTAAACTTTTTGTTTTAACGTAAATTAGTTGACTGCCTATTAAGTTAATTAACTTATTTAAGTTAGTTTATTTATTTATTATTATTACTATATTTATTTATTAATTAAACTACTTACTTATTTAAGTTACTATTATTTTTCCTTAGGTAAGTTGTTGTTAATTTTTCTACTTTTTAGTTTGATTGAAATAATTCAAGTTATTCTAATAATCAAAGTAATATAATTGTTGTTATTAGTTATTGCTTTACAAATAATAGCAAAAAATAATAAATTATTAATGGTAATATGTAATAAATTATATTTTTTGATGTTTATAGTTAAATTACATGTAATATAGTTATATTAAATATAATTCCATATAGTTGTTTTATGTAATAAATCAATAAATAGATTTATATATATATATATATATATATATATATATATATATATATATATATATATATATATATATATATATATATATATATATATATATATATATATATATATATATATATATATATTTGTTATAGCAGAAACTTTAAAAAGTTTGGAACAGAGTGTTCATGAACTTGCACTAAATAGAAACTGGAATTGCCAACAAAGAGCCAAACACATAGTCTAGAGATTTGCTAACAAAAAAGCTGAGTTTTGTGAAAACATTCCTCTTAAAAGTGCTATCTAGTGGGATGAAAAATCGATTCCTGGAAACATTATTTGAAACAAGAATGTTGACTGCCAGCAAGTGAGAGTAGAGGTAGCAAGGTAGAGCAAAAGTGTCAAAATGTTTTTGTTATAGCAGAAACTTTAAAAAGTTTGGAACAGAGTACTCATGAACTTGCACTAAATAGAAACTGGAATTGCCAACAAAGAGCGAAACATATAGTCCAGAGGTTTGTAGACAAAAAAGCTAAGTTTTTGTGAAAATATTCCTCTTAAAATCTATTGGGATGAAAAATGGATTCCTGGAAGCATTATTTGAAACAAGAATGTTGATTGCCAGCAAGTGTTGATATCAGGGATTTTCTCAACTACTTACAATTGCTAAGCTTTTATCAGGAGCAGGAGAAACTCAGACTGCTGATCTCTTATCACTGGATTACAAGTATCAAACTATTAATTGTGTATAGGAGCGACAGGTTCTCCCAACATTCATTTTCTAATGCTTTTATAAATAATGGTCCCTTGTAGATGAAGATAATTATGAACCAGTGATTGCAGAGGATGAAGTGGCACCTCTAGTGGAAGACACAAAGCAACTCACCGTCGATTATGTCAACAAGCATCTTTAATAAAGCCAATAGATGATTATAAAGAAATTTGTGATTGTATTTCTTGGTGTTGCTCCTGCCAGTGCAATGTACCATGAGTAATGTACCATGCCCACTGGATGTTCAAAATCATATACTTTCTCAAAATCTGAATGTATAACAATCTATTTAAACTGACTTCAAAAGAAGTTAGCAGACTACAGGTTGTATGTATGTTTAAAGTACATGTCTAAATGGAATTGTATATATAAGCCTGGATATGTTCAACCAACTGGTGCTCCTTGCAATGAACTGTTGCTGCTGAAATCACTGTTTAAACATGCATCAATTCATTTTGCAATCTTAAAGTCAACATCACATAAATTTTCTAATGACTTGTTGTATTTGTTGCAGGAACTAGTTTATTATTCATACTCTGCTTCAAATAATAAAACTACCTGATGAAATTCTCAAATTTGATCCGGATTTATGAGAGGGCAGAGATGACTAGATGACTATAAGCAGGCTATAGAAACAGTCAAGTCTCTAAAAGTTGTCAATGACCATACTGAACATGGAGTGGTGCTCATTCAGGAATACAGTGAGTTTTTAACCTGTACCAAAACTCAACTATAATTCCTACTGTAAGTTGGTGAGGACCATCACAAAATGCACCCTGATTGCAGAAAACAGACTGTCTATACTGCCATAATTTGAAACTAGAAACTCTGTCAGAAACTGAACAATGGATTTATAGTTAAAGTGTTTAAAAATATATTAAGTGTGTTGAAAATTAAAATTTCTTTTGTTTATAAGCTTCACCCAAGTTTAAAGTAAAACACCTAATATTAATGCTCTTTATATTTTCGAAATATTTATTAACCTCTAAATCTTTTATAAAAAGTAAATTTAAGACTTTTATGAAAAATATTTTTGATTTAATAATTTTAAAATTTATTAATTAATTTGTTATATGCTTAATTCCTATTATACATATATAAACATCGAACACAAAAAATAAATGCATTATATTAAACAATATATATGGCTGTTAAATACATGTATTTACTAGAGATTTTTAATTTTAGTGGCTGGAAGACACAGATTGTCTTGCCTTTAAAGAAAGAAATGCAGCATTCAAAACTTATTTCACGGTTTCATGACATTCATTCTTCTTTGTTGCTGTTTCTTAATCGTTTACATACAATAATCATTGATGACAAGGTTCCTTTTTTTTTTTTTTTTTTTTTTTTGCTAAATCTTTATCTTTAATTTTAATTTTAAATTAGGTATCAAACATTATGAAAGTAATGGAAAGAGAACATGTAGAAAAAAATATTGTTCGCCTCTCTAATAACAATGATTCTCGTTTATGGTTTGTGGTTGAAAAAGAAATACCCATAGATGTTTGTTTTTTTATTTTTATTGTTATATTATTTTTCACATGCTTCATTGCTTTAAAGAAAACATAAAACATTTTTTTCGTAAATTTCTTTTTAAGACATTAAGTTTTATTTTTAGATCCGTGAAGACGTTAAATCAACAAATATTGCATTTGCATTTCCATTTGACAACAAATTGAAAGCTGAGGTATACATTTAAGTAATATAAAAAAACTACCAAAATTATAAGAAAAAAATGTTTTAGTTCTTTTAAAATCCTCCAAACATTTTAAATACAACATTCTTACAGTAAATTGTATAGATGCATAAAAAGGTTAACATAAAGAGATTTGATAAAAAAAAAAATAAAGTTCCATTTTAGAAAGAAATGCTTTTTTTTGTAGTTGTGATAAATTTTTTTAAAAATTATTAGGGAATAACGGTTTTAAAATTAAAATAAATATACTGTCTGGTCAAACCAAAATCCTCAGTAAGGGTATGTACACTCCAATGCAACAAATATATCTGTTCTATAGTAATTTTTCATCAGTAACAAATTCCATTTTGTACTATAAGGCAAGTACAGTTACAATTTTTTAAAGTTTAAGAGTGTCTAGCAAAGAGTTACCACTATGTTAAGTGTCTATCAATGGATGCAATTTCTAATTTTATTAAAAAAAAAAAAAAACACAAGAAAATTACACTTTATAATTTAATAAAACTGATACCTGCCACATCCACCATGACCTAATACACATTGTTGACCATCATTCTAGCATTTATAAAATAACATAAGTCTGGCAGCCACAGGCTTATAAAATGATATGCTAGTGTATTAGTTGTGTATATGCTAGCCTGTTGGTTCAGTATATGTTAGTGTATTGATTGAGTATATGCTAGTGTGTTGGTGGAGTATATGCAATTGTGTTGGTTGATTTTACGCTAGTGTGTTGAATGTCTATATGCTAATATGTTGGTTGAGTATATGCTTGTTTATTGATTGATGCTAGCCTATTAGCTTAGTGTTTGTGATAACAGTGTAAAAGGTTTTTAAATGACTTCTTTTTTGTTTAAAAATTTAAAGTAGATTTTATCAAAATTAAATTGATATAATTATTGAAAATCTCAAAGTTTAAAACTAAATAACTACATTTTCAACTTGCAGTTGAAATTGTAGAACAGTTCTCTTTTGAAATAACAAAAGAGAACAGTTAAAAATGTAGAACAGTTTTATTTTGAAATAATTTGATGAAATTTTAACACTTGATCATGGTTTGGTTCAGGCTGTGTTTTTAATATCTATTTTTGGGTTTAAGAATGGTTGCATAAAAACCAAAAATTTTATTAAATAATTTTTGTGTAGTTTTTTTTAATTCATGCAATCAAACTTGATCTTTCAAAGCCTTTATTTTTAGATATCATTCTGTATAAATTTAGACTTAAAATTAGTATATTTTATTAGTCATGCTCAGTCAATACAGTTTTATTTTGATAAATTTATTTAAATAGATTTCAATTGCCACACATGAAAGGATATGGAGTCCCAAAAAGGATTTCAGATTTGAAAGTCACAAAATGATTATTTATTCCTTGTTTTTTCTACCCATTAAATCCAAAAAAGTAATGAGACTTGGGGACAAGTTTTAGAAAAACTTTAAAAGGGCTTTTAGGTAAAAAAAACTTTTAGATGTTTCTATTTTATTTTATTTATAATAATAAATACATATTTTAAAACAAATTTAACAGGCTTTAACATATTTTTAAGAGATTAGATCTACATATAAAACAAATCAGAAATTAATTCTTCTGATAAAACAAATCTTCTGTAGAAAAAATACGTTTCAATTATACAAGTTTTTATATATATATATTTTTTTGTCATCATCTTTCTTTTTAATTCTGCAAGTGTTTTGTTACATAATAACTACAAAACTACTTTTTAGAGAAGCAAGTAACTAAATTTTTTTATACTTCATTTACCATTACATATTTCAAAAAAGTCCATTGTTAACAATGAAACTAAATTCTGTTTTTAGACTTTCAAATAAAGGCATTGCACTTAATTTTAGACCATTTTTATTAACAAAAAATATGACTATTTATTACCTTGAAGTAATAAATGCAACAATTTATTATTCTGGACAATATTGGTTATATGATGTAGTAAAAATAAAAAACCATGCATCATATTGAGCAGCTGTGGCATAGTGATTAAAATTTTTGTTCAGAACTAAGGGTAAGGTTTCATGCCTACTTTAGCTAGGTAAGTTACATTAAGTAAGGTAAAGAAGAACGCATGAACTTCCCGGTTAAATGCTCTTTTTGAATAATCTGTAATGAAACCATTAGATCTCCTTGAAGCACCTTACTAACTAAAAAAATATATATTGATAAATTTCTTTTTTGTAAAGAAATTTATTACTACATTTTGTGATCTTTTCTAAAAATTTATTCCTACTTGTCGAGTTACTCTTTAGTTATCTCATTTACATTTTGTGCAGTGGTAACTGATTAAATTTATTAATTTCATTCAAGGTGTTGTTTAATATAGAAGAATTAATTGCAATCTACAATTTGTATGGAGGCTTTTTTTGACTGAAAAGTTGAAAATGTGTTTGTTTTATTGGATGTTGTTGTTGTTTTTAAACTGACACCTATCAGTAAAAATTTATAATTTTAATTAGTTAAAGTTTGTAATAAATAATTAAATTAAATATAAGTAATAAATAAAAGTTTAAATTTATTAGTTTTAATCTTTTATATTCTTTATTAAATTTATTTTATTTATACTTTTTATATGGTGTATAAATTGTTATATGTATTAAAAGTAAATATGAAACAAAGTAAAATGAAATAAATTGTTATATGTATTTATTTTTTTTGTACATATTTTTCATTAGGCACTTCCTGCTCAACAAGTCTTTGCATTTTTACCACTGAGAAGCTACGGTTTTAAGTTTATTATACAAGCTGATTTCGAAGTACCATCTTCTCGTGAAGATATTGACAAAGATAGTGCATGGAATCAGTATATATTACAACAACTCCCAAAATTAACTGTTGAAGCCTTTCACTCTTTTAAAGTAAAATTTTTTCTCAATTTTTTTAATTTATTATAAACTGTTATTTAACATATTTTTTGTAAGTAAAAATGTTTTATATAGTTTGGCACACGAAACTTCTCAATATTTATCTATAGAAAAATTTTAATTCTTAAAATTTAATTTACTTATATGATTTTGAACTTTGAAAGATTTTTAAAATGTTGTGGAAAATTTATTGTACCATATTTTAAATACTATATTATGTTAATAATAACAAATATGTTGAGAAATAAAATATTTGTTAATAGAAAAAATTTTGTTTAACAAAACAACAACAAATAACATTAAACATATAATTATAATTAAATATTTTTTTATTTTTGTATTTTTTTATTAATAAGCGTAATTTTCTTTAAATGCTACAAACTTCCAGTGGTGAAATAACATTTTTTTGAATTTTACAAAACTACAAGTAGTATACTAGCAGTATATACCATCATTAGTGAACAAGTTTTACAGAAAATTTTGGATGCAATAGTTCAATTTAAATTAAATGCAACCAAAATTAAAAAGCATTTTTTAACTTAAAATGAAGAAAAACTTATTTTTCTTGGTTTGAGATCATTTTTGACAATCTTAATTAGTTTTTAAAAGATTCTTTGTTGAAACTTGGTATTAGATCAAATGATTCTTTGTTGAAACATTGCTATTAGATCAAACGGATAACTTTGTTATTCAAAAATCAAAATGTTAAGATAACATTGTTCATAGGATTAGGAAGAAATTTTTTATTGTTTTCTTATAGGGGAGACATTACAGTGCTCTTTTTTTACAAATTGTTTTAGAGCATTCTTTTAAACTAACAATAACAACGCATAAACTAAAAACAAGCAAGACTACTGCATAAAGAAACAAGTAGTTTAAAATACTACAAATGAGTTTGATGGGTTTCAAAAAGTGACTTAGATGAGTTTCAACAAATGATTTTGATGGGTTTCAACAAGTGACTTTGATGGATTTCAACAAGTAACTTCAATGGGTTTCAAAATACTGCAAGTGACTTTGATGGGTTTTAAATACTACAAGTGACTTTGATGGGTTGCAAAATACTACAAATGACTTTCATGGGTTTCAAAAATAGCACTTCTTGCTTAAAAAATAATTTTTAAGCAAGATGCAGAACTTGAAACCCACTACCATATTGCAAATGCAAAATTTATAAAATAGATAATGATATTTTTATATATAAAATAGATAAGTTATTATTATTTTTTTTTTTCAATTATTTAAAATTATAAAAAATCACTTACAAGTGTTTTGTTATTAGATTCATCAATACTTCAAAGGTTTAGAAGGTGTTATTGAGTATTTGAAGTTTATGGATCTTGAGGACAATGTGTTTGGTGTGTTTAAGCAAGTCAGTCAGCAAATGATAAAGTCTTTACAGCGTGAAGCATGTTTACCTGTTATACCCAGAAATATAGAGAATGAGAAAGTTTTAAGTTGGGTGGTTCCAAAACACATAGTCTTTTCTCAACAAGAAATTTATAAAGTGATCTCTCCTGAAATACTTCAAGAAAAACTTGGTCTTTATTATTTGAATAATGATATTGACTGTGCTGCATCAAAGCGAGTGTTAACCTCTTTAGGTGTATGTGAACTTAAGTTTGAACAGCTAATAGAAGTTTGCAAACTGGTAGTACAAGAGTTTAGCTCATCTTCTCAACAAATCAAGGTTTATTTTATATACTATTTATATATATATAATTCATATATGGTTTTATTTGTTATATTACTTTCAGAGTGTCCAAAATGTTTATATTAAACAATGTTTATTTTAATTAACAAGAAATTACAGATAATAAGATTAAAGATATTGTTGTTTTACATAAAATTTGTCAATTAACTTATGTTATAAGGGGTTGCACCTTAAAACATTTAAAAGGTTCCTTTTAACAAAATATGTATATATTTTATTTTAAAAGTAAGTCTTGTTGGGTCTCAAATGAAAGAAAAGTATTAAAAGTTCTTGTAAAAATGCACTATTTTCGTTTTTTAGTTAAAAAATGTTGTTTTTTAACTAAAAAATGAAAATAGTACAAGAACGAAATAGTATACCAAGACCCTTAATCGAGGGTTACTAAATGATGATGCATGTTTTAGCTATTCAAGTCAGTCAATATATGTACACTACTTGCGTGTTCAACCTATTTAAGTCAATTGATGTATGTACACTCCTTGCATGTTTTTCTTATTTAAGTTAATTGATGTATGTACACTCGCTGCATTTTCTAACCATTGAAGTCAGTCACTGTACAAAACTCTGCTGCGCTAATCTCTAAATAAATTAGTCAATAAAATAGCAATGAAAAAACAAATAAAACAAATATATTAAATAACAAAAAAAGTAAAAAAATAAAAATAAGTTTTATTTAATATTCTAATTAATTTGCATTTTTTGGTTTTCAAAAATGCTCAATTATTTAAATGGTTTTTACATAAAATGATGCAGCTGCTGGGGTTGACCACCATCACCTTTGAAGTACCAGTTGAACTCCAGTTGCCCAGCCCTTTGAAGTAGCTGATGAGAGAGTCAGTCTAGCAAAAGGTTGGTTATGTTTTAATCAGAAAATGAGGCAAGAAAATGGGTAAGTAGTTAGAGTAAATCAAGATGAAGCTTATACACCACAGCCTTTACACCATGGCTATTACAACATGCCACAAATTTGTTATTTCTGGCAAAAAAATTTGAAGAAAAGAGATCTTATTGAATAAGTGCAGAAAATTTAGAAATTAGGAATAGAACATGTTACCACTTTGCGCAGAAAATTTGAGCCAAAACAGAAATCGTATTAAAAAGAAATACAAAAAGTATATGTATAAAAATATGTAAAAGTATCAAGTATATATATAAATATAAAAACTTCAAGAAAAGTTTTCTAGATAAGTAAAAGTTGTTTGTAGTTTGATAAAGGTATTTAAAAATAAGTTGTTGAAAAAGGCTAAAGAGTTGTTACTAAAGAGTAAATTAAAAAATACTTATAAATAAAGTTAAGATAAAAACATGGTGGATGGTTCATTTTGAAAAGTTAAAAAATAAGTTGTTTTATTAAATAAAGAGGGTAATATAGTTGGTGTATAGAGTAAATATAGCTGGTATAAATCTATGTTAATGTAAGCGGTTTCTGAACCAGCTGAGCTTGTAACCTGTAGTAAAGTGAAATCAAAGAGCTCAGTTTAGAAATAAAAGCCTGTCCTTACAGACTTGGTTGCAAAGCAGGAGCGATTGCTCTTGAATACTGACCACAGAAATAATATTATAAATAATATAATGTTCTTTTATTTATCAAAGAGTATACTATAATTTGTATTTATATACTCGTGTCTTATTTCCAATGCTCAATTAGGGAGGGCAATATAGCCCTTGGGCCGAAAAAGTCCAGCAAAATTTTAATAAAACTAATGCTAGTTTCAGTTTTATTTAAACTAAATTACTTTATAAATAAAAAATTTAATTTTTTAAATAACTATTTTATGCTTTGCGTAGTTTGAAAAGTTTTTAACATATTTGAAACAATTCTTCTTAGTAAGATGAACAAATGAAATAATTAAATCATTGAGTTAAATTAGAAATTAAATTAACTAGATAAAAATCAACTAAAAAGGTTAAAAACTTTATGAAGAGAAAGCAGAGCTGCTTCACACTTCCGCTGATGATGTTTAGTGAGTGGGGTTTTAATTTTAATTAATATTTAAAACAGAACAATGTAACTTTAAGTTTAAGTATAACGAGTTTGTAAGAATGGCAACTATAACCTTTACAATCTTTTTTTTTCTAAATGATTTTAAATTTTTTCAACCTTTTATTTAACTTGCTTTCTTGTCGGTTTGTTTATTTTTTATTTTTTTGGTGTGTGTGCAAAACAAACACAAGGTCAACATAATAATAATAAAATAAATTGTTTAAAAAAGTAACTAAAACAAACAACGCTAAGCAGGCATTAACAAGCTGAGGCATTAGTTTAGGAATCATCCATAAATTATCCAGCGCAAAACTTATTTAAAAATATAACTTCTTGTACGTTTATTTCATAATTAGTTTTATTAACTTTGATGATTATTAATAATTTCATTGAAAATGCAATTATTGTTGAAAGTCTTTGTGTTTACAAAATAAATCATAAAAACTGCTTTAAAATATTACATTAGCATAAAAACAGATACACAAAATTACATTTACATAAAAATACATAATTTTTAAATAAAAAATAAGAACATACTAATAACATCTATAAACAATTTATGTTAGAAATTTCAAAACTTAACATATCTTGAATAGTACAATTTTTAAAACATCTCAACAGAATACTCTAGAACTTTATTTCGCTTAATCAGCGTATTTTTTTAATCAATAGAATTAGTTTGTAAATTTGGCGGGTTTTTGGTGTTAGCTTTTTATTCTTCGGCACCAAGATGTTTTGAGAGCATTCAAGATTATGTATGTTTCTATGTATGTCCGTAAAGCAAAAAATTTTTGTTTTACGAACATACATAAACTTAAATGTGCTCAAAACGACTAAAAAACCTGGCCAGTTTTTCACAACTAAATATTATTTCCATGGCCAGTGTTCTATGCTGTGATGTTAAAGGTTTCAGAGGATGTGGGTTTTTAATATATGTCAGATCTTCACAATGCAATTGTGCATGGAGGCTGGTAACAAATATCAAATTTATATATAAAAATGTCACTCAAAAAAAAAAATGATGAAGTGTTTTAAATTTAAGATCAAAGCATTTCAGGGTTTAGTGTTCATTTTGCAGATGATTTAAGGTTGATTGCGGATATAGAAGAAGAATCATCAATACTATGATTTCAGTGCTGGAAAAATAAAATGGAAGAAATGTCTACCACCATATCTATATATATATATATATATATATATATATATATATATATATATATATATATATATATATATATATATATATATATATATATATATATATATATATATATATATATAAGTATAATAATAATAATATATATATAATTTTTTTTATTTATTGTACACAAATAAATAATTATACTTATGCAGATTAAGCAATATAAAAAAAACAACTCTGGGGACTTTTCAATATGGCATTGCTTGGCTTCAAAATTTGTTGTAAAATAAATTGACCTTTCTAATTTTCATTAACATCAGTAAAACAGCATTTGAAGTTCAGTTTTTTCCCCTTTAACCAAAGCACTTGGTTTGAAGGTTTGTTTGTTTCTGCATTGCATCAGTACCACAGTTTTTGTAAAAGTGAAAAAGTTTTTCTTAAAAAAATACTTTTTGTTTAAGTTTTTATGACATTGTTGTTGTGAATTTATAATAAAGTTGCAGACCACCAGTAGTAATGTTTATTCATAAACTTCTTTTGATAAACATTGTTTTAATAATGTTAGGGGTCAATTAAATTCTCTAAATTTTATTATAATGACCTGTTCCTTCGCAAATTTTTTAACATGCTGAATCAAATTAATTTCAAATAAAGGTATCATCAACATCAGTTTAAACTATTTTTTTTTTGATTATTTTATTCAAGGTCTGGCAGCAAAATGAATGCTGCTAAAATAATTTCTACCAAGAAATAACCAAAAACTAACTTAACTTCCTTTCAAAAAAATCTTTGCTGATATCTTAACAAGAGTTAGTTTGATGATTCTCCATTGTTATTTTTCAGAAAGAAAATTTAATTTTCAATCAATTTACTTTGCAGGCTTAAATGTGCAACCGTTTTGTTATAAAAATGGTTTTAACATTTTAAAAATGGTTATAAAGAAGTTTGTTTTAGCATTAAAGCAAGCATTGGTTTGATGACATTCTGTATGTCACCTTTTGTCTTTCAATTAAATTCTATATAAGAAAACGTAAAAATAGTTGCAAGAAATAGCTAAAATTTGTTTAAAATTTAAATCTCTGTTACCAAATTTTCATGAAATGCCCTTCAAATGATCAACAAATTTTCTTCAGCATTCAATATATTGGTAATACTTTATTGGTATTTAATTTATTGGTAATTTTACCACTATAAAAATTTGCCCAATAAATCGTTGGACCATTTACAAAATTTTTGGTAAAATGTGGTTAGTGTCTTAGCTTGCAAGTGATTGTCCTGTTTGATAAACTTAATGGTCTGTAGGCTTTAATCTTGCTTTTTTTTTCATCAGAGAGTGTAATTCCTCTTGGCATTTGTTAAAATGTATTTGATTTAATAAACTTAATTTAAAAATGGAGTTCGCTGTTGCTTTTGCTGTAATTCAGATAATGAGATTTTAATTTTGTACCTCAGATAAATAGATTCAATTAAAGTATTTTGTTTATTTAAAAAAATGTTCTACAAATAGAATTTGATCAACGATCTTTGAAAGCTGCTTTCAAAAAGCATTGCAGATTTATAACTTCATATCATATAAATAAAGATCTTCATTAGTTTTTTTCTTCATTATCTTAAAAAATAATTTTTTAAATGTTCTTTTTATTATTATAATTTAAAATTTATAATAATGAAAAACAAATAAATGTATAATTAATAACTTGAAATAAAAAATGAAAGGATAAAATTTTTATTTTTTTTAAAGTTTTCACAAAATTAACATTTTAAAAATAATCTTTTTAAAAAGTTATTTGTTTTTGTTCAAGAATCAAGATAAAATGCAGCAATGGATCGGAAAATGGCTTCATCTAGTATATACAAGCCTTCAAAATTCCTGTGATTGCAGTCAAAAAACATTTGATATTATACGTTCTTTACATATTTTTCCTATGACAAATGGAAGTATGATGTCTCTTAAAGAAAATGTTGCTTTTTTTCCAGTTTATGACATACCAAAACATGGAAAAAAGAAGAAAGGTAATAATCTTGGTATTATCATTAATTACTCTGTTATAAAACATAATGAAACATAAAGGCTAAAGTAAATGCTCCATACAAATTTTATTCTATATGTTATTTTATTATGTTTTGTTATTATTTCATTGTTTAGTTTTTTAGTTTTTTAACTATTGTATATTTAATTTTTATTCTTTAATGTATTTTTTTTAGATGAAGTAGAATTAATTTTATCAAAAACTTTTTTAATCAAGTTCTTTTAAAGTGATTGCAATGCATTAATTTCGAATAAAATTTTGAATGCTTTTGTAAACGCATGTAAAAACCATGCTAAAGATAATTACTTTTCAGAAAGATTTAGTTATTTAACTTAAAATAAAATGTAAAACTTAATAAAATGTAAAAAGTAAAATGACTTTTGTTGGGCATATCGGAACAATAAGTTATATAACTGACTATATACTACCTCTTTATGATGATGTTTACAAATGCGATGAATTTATTTTTAATCCAAAATTTTATAAGGAAGACCAATCGTCCAAAATGAGATTAGAATTTAAATCTAAAAATAGATAAGAAAACTTTCTCTATTTTTAGATTTAAATTTGTGATTAAAAGTTCTATTGTGATTAAAGATTCTATTTGTGAATAAAAAAAACTTTATTTTACGAAAGTTGAAATTTTAAATTGAAAAGTAAAACTTTTTTTATACATTTTATATTTATTTTGACTTTTTCATTAACTTCTTATTACCCCTCAGAGTTTTTTTGGTCTTTTTTTTTTTTTTTTTTTTTTAAATTTAATTGTGCTTAGAGTTTAGAGTAATCTAATTACTTATTATTTATTTATTTATTTTTATAAAGTTTTGTATATACTATTTGTAAAAATATTTTATTTCTTTTTTTATTATTATCTTTTGTTTCTTATTTTTATATTACCATGATTCCAGACACTGTTTTATATTTTTTTAGATAAAAGGATGTTAGATTTAATAGAAAATGATTTAAATATTTTATCTTCCAACTTGATGGAGTTGCTGGATCATATAGAACAAGAGCAAGTTAGAAAGCTTATGTGTGATTTGGGTGTGAAATATATTACTCCTTCTGACCTTATTCATAACCACATTATTCCTTCTTTTAAATCAGGACTTTGGAAGGTATTAATAAAAAAATTTAAATAATTAGTTTCATACACACATACATACATGTATATGTATATATATATATGCATGTTTGTAAGTATATATATATATATATATATATATATATATATATATATATATATATATATATATATATATATATATATATATGTATGCATGTTTGTAAGTATATATATATATATATATATATATATATATATATATATATATATGTATATATATATATACGTATATATATATGTATGTATGTCTGTCTGTATGTATGTATGTATGTATGTATGTATGTATGTATGTATGTATGTATGTATGTATGTATGTATGTCTGTATGTATGTATTTATGTATGCATCTATATATGTATGTAAGTATGTATGATATAGTCTAGGGGTGTAACAGGAGAAATTTTCAAAAAAAGTATTTTTGACCCCACCCTAGTATGTATTTATATGTAAATTGTGTTAGTATTTTCTAACACAATTTACATATAAAAGAATGCGACGGCGTATTGTCATCTTCTTTTTTTGACCCCCTATTTATCTAATACTTTATTTAATAAAGATTGTAAAAATAAAAAGTTATATTTTGTACACAAAAATGGTACTTAGTGACATGGTTATACTGTCTTCTTTGTCTTATGAACAATATTTTTTTTATTTTATATATTATTTATTGTATATCTTGATTTTTACTCATTAAACAGCGAAATAAATATAATCAAAGAATGTTTTAGTCTCAAAAAAAAATACATTTAAATGACAGAAAAAGAATCACTTTTGAGTATTTTTTCCATTCACCCTCGGTTAGTTAAACATAATTTTTATCTGGGTTATTATGCGAAACAATGCATTTTTAAAAAGCATTTTTAAAGCATTTTTTATTGATAGGACTTTTTTTTTTTAATTTAAAAGTTCGTTTTTTTATTTAATGCATTGCTGTGATCTCTCACAATTCTTTCTTTTTTTGATTTTATAAAGTTGTAAATTACTTATTAATAGTATTTCTATTAAAAATGTAAATTTATTGTTTTATAAAAAGTCTAATAATTTACAAGAAAGAAGATTTTACTATATTTGACTTGTGGAAAAAATATTTAAAGATTGATTTTACAAACATTAAAACTCCTTCTTTTTTAAAAGTAAAGTTAATTCTACCAAATTTTCTATATATGGAGAAATGAAAAAAATGGTTTAAATCCTATCTTTTTGTGGAAAACACTAGACCAGGCAAACTATTTAAACATATTAATAAATCATGCAGTTTATGTTTGAAATATATAATTTCATCACCCTTGACTTAATTAAACAAACGAAATGAACTTGCATCTATGTTTTTATAAAAGTATATATAAAAACTTTATATATAAATAAAGTTTAACTATTTTCTTACATTAAATACACAAAATAACAATAAAAATATGTTTATTGACATGAATTTTTAATATTTTGTTGATCCTCCCTTATTTTTTATAACTTTTTATAAAGATGATTGGGCATGCTATAAATGCAATTTAAAGCCATTTCTTTTAAATGTGCATTAAGGTTCCAATGCCAAATAAGTTTTTTAATCGATTGAATTATCTATGGTAGCTATTAAAGAGAAAAATTTCTCTTTTTATTAACTCCCATACATTTTCTATGGATTTTAGATCTGGTGAGTTCCCTGGCCAATTCAAACGTGGAATTTTCAGAGACGCCAATAATTTTTAAATTAATTTTGCAGTGTGACACCGGGCTCCATCTTGCATAAATATTTTTTTCTGCTTATTTTGAAACCACCTTTTCAATTGAGGTAAAAGATGGATTTTAATGACTTTTTTGTATTGGTCCTGTTTCAATATTCCATCTACAATGTACAGTTGACCAAGATCTTTTCCACTAATAACTGACCAAAACATTACTTTAGGAGAATGTTTAATTGTCTAGATTATAAAATCTCAATGGAATTTTTAATTGAAAGACCTTTTCACATATTGACTCTTTTGAATCATAATTGATATGGAAGACTCATCACTAAAGCTAAATACAAACATTGGAAAGGGGGAAAAATTATATTTTGTATAATAATGACTTGCCGATAATAAAAATTATATATCAAAACAATTTTTATATAAAATGATTATTGTTTTTTTAAATTTTTTTATAATTTTTTTTCTTCTAATGAAAATCATTTTCTACATTATCATAGATTGATGATTTATATCAGAGACATTTTGTAATTCTGAAAATATTTTTAAAGATTTAATTTTTTTTCTGCGCAATGTAGAAGGTGTTAGTGAACATTTTAAAAATATGTTGTTTTAAGATTACAAACATCTTTTTAATATTGTGATAAACTGATGCAAAAATTTTGTCTTTTGCATCAGTTATCTAATTTTGTTATTCTTGACTCTTCTATTTTGTATTCTCAAACTACTTGCAGACTTTAGGAAAATTTTTAATACTGTTGTTGATAAATTTAACTATTTATTTAAGTTTAGTATTCGTGTAGCAGAATTGTTTGTAAATTCGTGTAGCAGAATTGTTTGATTTTTTCCTCTGATTCAATTTAGTAACTATCAACTTAAACACTTTGGCTCAAGTTTGTCAAGGATCTTGTTTTTCTGTCTGTTGGAAAATAGTAAAAACAGACTATTGTTATGTTTTTCCTTTTTTTTTCTAAACTTAGGATTGCAGATTGCACTCTCCCTTCTCTCTCTCTCTCTCTCTCTCTCTCTCTCTCTCTCTCTCTCTCTCTCTCTCTCTCTCTCTCTCTCTCTCTCTCTCTCTCTCTCTCTCTCTCTCTATCTATATATATATATATATATATATATGTGTGTGTATATATACATATATTTATTATATATATATATGTGTATATATATACATATATATATATATATATATATATATATATATATATATATATATATATATATATATATATATATATATATATATATGTATACACACAAACATATATATATATATACATATATATATATATATATATATATATATATATATATATATATATATATATATATATATATATATACATACATATATATATAGGGTGTAACTGCCGGTACCTTCACAGTGTCCTTTACAAGGTATATGCCTTAGTAAAAATATAATTTACGTCTGCATTGTAAAAACATCACTGCAGGGTAGTAATTAAATTATATTGGTTTAATGGAGCACACCTTTAAAGATTGCTGGTACAAACATAAAAACTCCTTTTAATATGAAAGTAAAGCTAATACCACAAAATTTTCTAAATAAATGAAATGAAAAAAAAGGATTTTCAAATCCTATTCTTACGTGAAAGATTATTGGTAGGGCGGAACCATTTAAATTTGGAGGAAAGTTATGTAACCTTTGTTTAACTGAAAAATACCATATCATTATGTCGTCTTTAAAACTATTAAATAAACAAAATGAATCAATATCAAAATGTCGCCACAAAAACAAATTTGTTATCTGTTAAATTAATATCATCTAAACTAACACTGCATTGTAATTTTGTATATAATTTTTGTTGTTGTTATGGTTGTTTATAATGTTTGATGATCACATAAAGCGTGAAACTCTGAGTTATGTTTCAAATTTAATTTAATTTTATTATTATTCTAATAAAGGGTTGCAAAAAAACCATTTTTTGGAAAAAAATCAAAAACCATGGGGTTTTTTTTTTTAAAAAAAAACATGGTTTTTTTGGTTTAAACTCTTTCTTTTTTTAAAAAGAAAATAAAAAAAGCCATGTTTAGTCAACTTTTTCAATTAAAAAAGAGCATTAGTCATTTTACTTATTAAGTAAATTAATTTTTTATCAACATAACAGGTGTAATTCATCAACCAATACACCATTATTTAGTGTACTGAATATAAAAACAAGCTTTGCCACTTTTTCTATTCCGATCTTGATTCTTAACTTGAAGTGAAAAAGCCCAAAAGTAAAAAAAATCTTTTAATTCCAGCCTAGAAGTTGGTGCATTTAACAAACCTTCAATATCCATGATAATGCAACATTTTCAGAGTTCGAAGAATTTAGAGGTTTCCGCCATTCTATTGGTGATACATTTTTTAAAACAAATGGAGCAGATATGGCTTTTAACTTGAATATTATTGGTAACAAGTTTTTAAATTCTTTATCTTCAAAGGTTATTGCAGCTTCATTTTCCTTTTCATAAAGATTAGATCTAAAATACCAAGGATCTAGCATGTTTGCAAGGAAATGAGTATCACTGACAGTCTGAAGATATATAGTTTCCATTTTTTTTTTTTTTTTTTTAATTTAATAAAAATGTTAACATGTTTGTCAGCTTTTTGAAAATTTCAACAGTGACACTTATTTTTGTTTGATCTCTTTGCAACTTATCTAGAGCAACTTCAATTAGTTTTAACATTTTTAACAAATATTCAGCATTTCGCTTTATCTATATGTCACTTATAGGAAGCAGTAATTTTGTTCCTCCGCCTTCTCTATAATTTGCTCCAGCTTGATAATTATTTCATATACATTTTATCATCTGTGTAATATGCTTGCTCACATTTACAATGTTAAGATTATTCGCTAAAAAGTTTAGCACATGAGCAGCGCGCCCATAAGTTATTATTATATCTCCTTCAGATGATACTTGCTTTGATTTCATATTAGCTGCATTGCCTGTCACAAAGTTTTTTACTGTGCGTTCAAGTTTATGTGTTACAGATTTGTTTGACAATAAAAAGTGTAATAATAAATTTAATTATTTAATATTAAAAAAACAAAAAAATTGAAACAAAAAAGATATTTCACAATATGTACATATACAAAATAACACTTCTAGATTTGTTTTTATTAATTAGTAAATTAAACTTGTTTTTCCTTAATTTATTTTTTTGTTGTAGTTTGAAAAAGTTAATGTCCATTAATAAAAAAAAAATAATAAAGATAATTTTATGACCTCAAAATCATGATGAGCTACTGCTAAGCTGTTTTTATTTAAAACAAGTCCTGGAATAGCTAATATTTAAATCAAAATGAAAATTAAATATATATATTATTTGAATATATACATAATATATTATCTTATATATAAACAAAAACTAACTGAATATATACATAATATATTATATATATAGATATATACATTTTATTATATATAGATATAATATATTATTATATATAGACAATAACTATTCAAATAGAAGGCGTAACCCTTTAATAGGTGTAATTACTATGATTTTAATTTTGTAAATACTACCCTATTTGTAAATATTGATCAAAAAATTGTTTCTATTGTTTTTAAATTAAACTTATTTATCTATTATGAACATTTAATAACTACTAAAATTAAAATTACTTAAATATAGTTACTAAATGTTTAAAATAGTTTAAATCATTTTCAATAAATATTTATAAATGAGGAAGTATTTGCAACGTTTATTAAAATCTTAAATAAAATAGTTTTTCTTTGCGTAAATTATGTTTACGTCTACCGCTAAATTTATGTATTCAAAGAAATGCGTTTTAAAACAAGACACTATTTTAAAACAACTCATTATCTTCTTATAAAACTAAAGGCAAACACAAACAAAGTAATATTTAAAAATCATTGCAATCGCAACGGTTTTAACTGGGTGGGGAGAGGGAGGCTACCAAAAGAACTTACTTTCTCCCATCCCCAACCACTTTGTCAAAAAAAGATAGTATTCCCAAATAAAATTTATGTATGTCACTAATATATAAATAATATATGTATATATATATATACATTTCTAGCACATATCTACATACATATTAAATTCTATATAAATATATATATCTTTTACCACAATTAAAAAACAAATAGGCCAAATAAATAACTGTAAATTTAAAATAAATAAGAAAATAATTTTAAGAAACATCTTTATGATTTTAACATCTTTATTATTTAGATAAGTGCGTTCACATTTACATAAAAGTATTTACATGAAATGAAATGATATTATTCTATTTGTAAACACAACCCTTGTTTACTTTTCTTCTGAAAATTTAAAGTTGTTTAAAAAAAATTAGTTTGGTTTAAATTAATACTTTTTGGGTTATTTGAAACCATTTGTTTAAACATATCTAACCCTGTTCTAATATGAACCTATCTAACCCTGTTCTAATATAATATATATTTGCTCTACTTTTGTATTGAGCTCTGTCTACCAAAAAATTACATCTATTATTATTATTATTATTATTATTATTATTATTATTATATATATAATGTATGTATGTATGTATGTATGTATGTATGTATGTATGTATGTATGTATGTATGTATGTATGTATGTATGTATATATATGTATATATATATATGTATATATATATATGTGTGTGTATATATACATACATATATATATATATATAAATATATATATATATATACTTACATATATATATATATATATATATATATATATATATATATATATATATATATATATATATATATATATGTATATACTTACATATATATATATAAATGTATATATATATATATATATATATATATATATATATATATATATATATATATATATATATATATATATATATATATATATATATATATATATATATATATATATATATATATATATATATTTATTTATATAAACGTTATAGAAATGATTATGATTACGAATAGTTTAAAAAAGTTTTGTGTTGTTATGTTATGTTGCAATAACTTTTAAAGATCTTGATAAAATATAAATTCAACATTTTGATAAAGAAAGTTTTTTTTATCAAAATGTTGCTTTTGTAGTTTTTATGATATAGTTTTAAAACTTTATATTATATAGATATTTTATATTATATTACGTAGCTTTTTTTTTAAATACTATTTTTGTTATTATAAGATATGTATATTTGTATTTCCAATTATCAATTGTTAATTTTGTTTCAACAAATTTTAACTAAACTGAACTGATAACAATATTTTCAAAAATAACAATTTTACGAATAATTTCTTTAGAGCAAACCTGAAAAACTTGTAGTTGCTTATGTTGTTTATCTTGAAGATCAGTATAGAATACAACCTGATATATTTGACATCACTGAAGTTTCTCAATGGGTTATGCTAATGACAAATAAAGGGTTTCGATCTCCTCTGGATCAATCTAATCCAATATATCTGACACCTCAATATGGAAATGAAATTAATCTAAAATTATCTTTTCCTTGTAAATAATATTTATAGCACTTTAATAATATTAAGATTTTTTAAAAATTTTTTTAAGTTATATTTAATACAAAAAGTCAAGTTATTTTGTATGAAATAATTAGAGCAATACTTAAAATAATTAATACATAATAATAATAATAATAATAATAAATTTTTTTATTTGATATTATACGTGGTCTACTACACTGTCAGGCCATCTAAACACGGCTTTTTAAAAAATTGCTGACAAGTTTTTTATTTTTAAAAGCATTTTTTTCTTTCTGTTTTTAAAAATAATGAGTTCATTAGATATTAATTATCATAGAATAAAGACTTTTAAAATAATAAAACTTTTTAAATTAAAACATGTGTATTAAATGTAAAGCAGTCATGTTTTATTAGAAAAAGTAAATCTCACTTTTTTATGGTGCTAAAATCTTTATGAAAAAAAATTTCTTAAAAAAAAAGTTATCAATAGCATACCAACTAGAGAACAAATATTTAAAAAAAATTTTGTTTCAATTATTGTTGAAAAAAAATAGTAACAACAAAACTACAACAATTTTTTGATCATATTAAAAATTGGCACCTTAAACTTGTTCCTGGTAATGTCTTATATAAAAAACTATTTTCCAATATAAAATGCAGCTAGCATACATTAATAAAACATTAGAACAATGTTGCAAGTTGTGTTGGCACAACAGTGGTTGCATACATAACTACAATTGTAAAATTTCCAAATGTAGTTGCACAGATGTTATTATACTTATAATCATAAAAAGATGGAAGTAATCGTCCATAAATTATGCAATGCAAAGCTTATTTAAAAAATGTAAGTAGGAGATCATTTTGCTCTTTTGCGCGGCGGTTTTCCCTTTGCTTGAAAACTTGTTTATATTCTTGGTTTAATTAAAGACTGCCAGGGAAAACTGTTAATCCTTTGTCTTTTGTCTATAAGTTTAATTTTGTTTTACATAATTTATGGACGATCCCTAACTACTTATGTAGTTATTAGATAACAATAATTTTTTAGATATTGTTTGAAAAAAAATTTAATTATTTCTGTGGGAATCTAATAAAATTTCAAGCTTTTGCTTTAGTGGCACCCATAAGCTTGTGCACAGAAAAAGAATTAAAACTATTTGATGCTTTTTTTAATGATATTTTAATATATTTAATGTTTCTGCAAAGCTTTTTTGTTTTTTTCATTTTTCTTTTAGTAATAGCCCAGTACTTTTCAATAGCTCTCAATTCTGGGCAGTTTAGAGGATTTTCTGTTTTAAGCAAAAATTTCACATTATTCTTTTTATACCATTCCATAGCTTGTTTACAATAATGAAAAGCTAAATCAGGCTAATTCACTTTTTCGTTGAGTTTCAGAACGGTTGAACACTTTTTGTGCTTTGAAAGAATGAAAACCATGTTTGTTTCTAACTTTTGCAACAAAACTATGAGAAAATCTATATATTTTTGCGCGTTCCCTGAGTGAAAGGCTTGGGTTATTCTTAAAACTGTTAACCAGTTTTCTAACTAGTTTTATATCTTTAAAACCTTTCTTCCACCACCAGATTTGCGTTTGATTGATTTTGTTTGAGAAAAATGTTGAATAACATGACTAACAGTTTATTAATGTATTTGCAACGATTTTGCTATCGAATTGTAGCTACTATTAGGATTTTGTAAATATTTGTGCATAATTTTTTCTCTTACGTCTTCTTCTTTCGTCATTTTTAAAACTAATTTCAAGTTAAATCCAAAAAGTAACATATTTTGTTGAAACCACAACACGTTGTAAACAAAATACAAAACAATTAAAAAGATTTTAATACAACCATTAAAAAAAAATGACGTGCTTATTCTTTCACATTCATTTCGTGTACATGCTTTATTTCAACTCATACAAAAGGGATTCCCAGAAAATATGCAAAGTGTATAGATATGTCTTCCAGAATTTTGGTTTGAATGCTGACTTATACACTATAGTCTCGTGTTTTTAGATGGTAAAGTCTTTATACCAAACAGGCTGAGTATAAATTCAATGAAACATTTATTGACTACAAATATTAGCTCAAGTAGATTATTAAATACTAATGATGTAGGAAGAGCACTATTGTTACACAGAAATACACGAGCTCAAGATATTGGAGCATCTCCAGCTAAACCAATGTTTGGAGAATTATAAATGACAACTTACCAAATCCAATACAATTTAGAAGCAATTGATCTGAATTAGCCGATAGGTGTGAAAGAGCTATAATAAAGCAATATCATAATTCATTAAAGTTTAAAAAACTCCAATATCACGGTCTGCTAACCATAGGGTTTGAGCTTAGCAAAAATCAGCATGGCAACATGGCTACAAAATGGCAAAACACGGGACAAATTTTTGAAACCTTGCTGCATCAACAAATCGAGTAAAAGTAAATGGGAGCCATAGACACATTGCGAAATTGAAGATTTTTGCAAGAAATATTCCCATGGACAAGAAACCCCATTATTCGGGGTCATAGTTCTGAATATCCTCCTATAGCGTCATCAGCAACTCGACTCCAAAATTCACAAAACAATATACCAATGAAATTTCCTTAACATTCCGCCAATGAAGTGACAATCCTGCGACAATCGATCCACCAACAACAACCGAAACCCTACAAAAACTGAACAACCTGTGAGAAACAAGAAATATACCAGTAAGGTTAAAAAACTATATTGTAATACTTCTTTTCTATCTGGTAGATGTAATGCTTGTAACTTAACTTCTCTCTGTTTATTCTTCAATACTAACACTTGATATTCTTGGTTACTAATACATTTACCATCAAAGTACAGTGACCAGCTTTCTAAATGTAGTTTTTTTTTTTTTTACTTCCTGAAGTTTAACAGCGTTTTTAATTATTAATCTGAATACACCAGATTTGCGTTTGATTGATTTTGTTTGAGAAAAATGTTGAATAACACAACTAACGGTGTATGGATGTATTTGCAACGATTTTGCTATCGAATTGTAGCTACTTTTAGATTTTGTAAATATTTGTGTATAATTTTTTCTCTCACGTCTTCTTCTTTTGTCATTTTTAAAACTAATTTCAAGTTAAATCCAAAAACTAACATATATTTTTGAAACCACAACATGTTGTAAACAAATACAAAACAATTAAAATGATTTTAATACAACCACTGAAAAAACTGAAATAAATGACATAAAATAAATGTGAAAGAATAAGCACTGATGTGCTTATTCTTTCACATTTATTTTGTGTACACGCTTTATTTATGTGTGCAATTTGCCACTGTCAAATTAAATCTCTTACAATAACATTTGATTCAAACTTTCTGTGATGCATGTAAACAGAGGTTTTGAATGGAATTACAGCCACTGTAAAATGTGTTGCGAGAAAAGTGTTCAGAAAATTTTTTGACCTCTATTTTTTGACCTGTAATCACTATCAAGTTTTAAAATTTTTGTAAATAAAATATGGAAAAATAATTGTTAATGTTAAAAATGGTTTTATGAATATATAAATAGTTTTAGAGAAAAGTTACTTCAAAGTTTAAATTTTTGTTAAATTTTTTTTCTTATCTTTTTTTTTCTTCGAATTAAACAAACTAATCATTATTTTCATATCAATCAAAATAAAAAATTTGCAAATATTTTATTTATTCAGGGATATCATAGATCATTAACCCAAAAACTATGAAAAAGTATTTTTTACTTGATGAAATTATTTTTCTAATCTGAAAGTACATTTTATAATCTGAGAGATTAAATTCTGAGAGATTAAATCTGAGAGATTAAAATCTGAGATAAATCTGGTATTTTTTGAGAGCTGAGAGTATTCATTTTTATAATCTAAGATTAAGATTAACTCTGAGATAAATCTGAGAATTTTTTCTAATCTAAAACTTAGTTTTTTTAAAGTCTAAAACTTCCTTTTTTGTTGATATCAAATAGCTGTGAAAACTGTTTACACTTGCAATCTTGCATTTGACAACTTAAGTGTTCAAAAATTTGTTTTACAATAAGAAATAATTTATCTTGTGTTATTTATGTTACTTTTTTCTTATAATTTTCTTACAATTAAATGAATATTATTGATTGTATTAGTTATTTCCATACTGCAATATACTATCGGAATTCTTTACGAATTGATCACAAGAAAAGTATTACTGTTGAACAAATGTTAAGTGCATTTATTGATTTAAAAAAATGTTCTTTTGATATGTAAAGTACTATGGTCAGCTATACAATGTTGTTACCATATTGTGTAGCATAATACTCTACTCATCAAATTACTTGGTTCTGAAGTGATTTGTCACTAGATGCAGAAGTAATCACATTTACTTCTACATCCAGTGACACAACACTTCAAAACCAATTTTAATTAATCTTACTAAATTGGTTCTAAGTAAATTCAATGTAAATTAAATGTAATTAAGTTCGTCACATTAAATTGAAAGTGATCAAATTTTCTTTTTAATGCTTTCTTTTACAAAACTTACCTACAGTTTTTTTTAAACCTGTTTGATGACTTGGCATGTCAGTATTGTAGGAGATAATATTAAATCACAAATACTTTTTTTTTTATTTTTTTGTTTTTTTATTTTATAAATAATACAGAAAAAAAAATGTGTAGGTTTCAAAATTTTATCAACATTTTTTGCAAATAACAAACTGTTTTTCTTACAGCTGGTGATTGGACATTAATTGATGATTGCTATATTTCTGGTTGTTCACATAAAGAAAAAGAATCCATGCTAAGCTTTATGTTGTCATTGTCTTTAAAAAAAAGTTTTTTTATTCGAAAATCAATTAAAAGTTTACATGTGTCAGATTTGGTAAGAAACATTTTAAATTATTGTCACTATTTTAATTATGAGATTTTAAATATTATTATCAACTTACTATATACTTTTTTTTTTAAACTAGAATTGAAGCATTGCTACAAATGTAGCAAAATGGTAGTATTTACTACACATATAACTATTTTTTCATTCATAATTTATGTTCTAAAAGTCTTAATTTATCTCAAAATATTTGAATATTTATAACTTTTTATCTTGACAAATTAATTTATATTATTAGATCATTTATAATAAAACAATGAAGAAGGTCTTAAATTCTATGTATTCTTGAATTTTTCTTGCCCTTTAAAAGGTAAATTCTGAACTTTTTAATTGGTAAATTCTTTAAACTCTTTAAATGATAAATTCACTTTTTAAATGGTAAACTCTGAATTGTTTATTATCATTATTTCTAGATTGTTGAACCACTTTTAAATAAATTATGATTAGCAACAAGATATTTGAGGTTTCTAGGTATAAAACTGGAAACCAATTATATTTATTTTGATAAAGCTATTGTGAAATGTTTGCATGTTAATGTTTGAATTGATGATACCTCCTACCTGTTGACTTTATTATTTAAAACTTGAAATTTTCTAAACTTGTTTAATGAGTTTTTTTCTTGGGATCAGAATAGAAGTAATGCACAGCTAACGCAAATAAAGTTTAATAATTTTACTAAGTTACTCTGCATTTAAAACTTTAAGACTGGTATCTTATTTGGCATTTTTTTATGGTATACTAAAAAAATGCCAAATAATATTTGTACTTATAATTTACATAAATTTAAAAAGTTATTATAAATTATATTAAAACTACTGCACCGATTGAACCAAGATTTTCGTGTTTTGACCAAAATATTTTACTTTAATACTTAATTACTATTTTTAATTAACTATATGTTTTTAGTTAACGAAGTTTAAAAAAAGAAATAATAATTATGATGCGATTTAATTGGATAGTTAATATTATTTCCTCACCTGTAACTTTTACTAAAAAAAAAAAATCTCTTTAAATATATCTTGAGGCTCCGAAACCTCGCGACCTTGGGTCTAGTTGTTTGAGAGACCTTAAATTTTGCTTACACTGCCTTGCAGTAGTTAGGCCACTGATACTACACGCATATAAAGATATTTACATAAAGTTTTAAATATTTCAAAGTTTAAATTTTTCATGCTCATATAAAATATTGTAGTTCTTTAAACCAGTGCAGGATTAAGACTTTTAGGGTCTGGGGATATTTTTAAGCAGGTGGGTAACAAGCTCAGTGTTGGAGCTGCTGCTGTTTTTTATATAAATCAATGATTTATATAAAAAAATACAAGAAATAAAAAATTGTTGTAAATTGTATGCCGATAATATGAAAATTATATTTTGGTGATTTCAAATAACAAGGATAACTGTGTATTGCAAGATAATTTATTAAACCTTAGTAAATGGAGTGAAAAATGGTTATAACACTTTAACAAAGAAAAGTGTAAAATTATGCATATATAGTTATGCATATAGGAAAAAAAAATCCACTCTATAATTATTATAATAGTCAACTAACAGGCAATGAAAATAGTATACTATGCGAAAAACATCTTTTGAACAATATTTAGATGTCCTAATATAAAATGGCAAATTCATGAAAATAGGATTTACACGGTTTTTCAAAAAAAGGCGAACAGAATATTAGGTCAAATAAAGTATTGGGTAAAGGGTAGGGTTGTCTATGTTGGTCTATGGAGTAATGTGGGTCTAATCAACATGGATCAGTTTTTCAGAAGAAAGGCTTTAGGTAAAAGCTTTTTTTTTCTGTATATTAAAGGTGGCTAAAATAGCACTCTAAATTTTAATTATCAGCTTATTACGTAAATTCTTAGGTATATTTTTTATTCAAAATGGTGCATACATTTAAACAAAGATTCTCATCGAAAACATTAAACTTCAAAAAAAGGGTATTAAAAATGGGGTCTTACACATAAAAAATATTTTATCTGGAAGAAAAATTATCAAATAATTAGGTTCAATTAGTTTTAAGACGGAGTGATAAATAATTTATTTGAAATAAGCAATATTGTTGGGTGAAGTAATGTGGGTCTATATGTCAATGTGTATTGTACCATTAGGAATCTAATGCTTATATAACAATAAATACTTTTAAAATGAAAATTAGTAAAAATTAGTTTATTTTTATTAGTAAAAGTTTGACTTTGTTTCTGGATTAATTTTTCTGTAGTCATGTTGCTATGGATTTATTTAGATGACTATTAAAGATGTAATGATATTATGTTTTTAATTAAAATTAGTAGATTACGCCACTTAGCAGTTTTGAAGCATTGCACATTCAATTTTTATTATATAAACATGTAATTTTTATAGGATGAATCTCTAATATATAACACAAAAACTTTTGGATAATTTTCAATTGAGCTTTTGCTTTAACTTCTTCCTTAAAAATTTTTTATAAGTACTTCGTCATATATTCAATATAGAGAATCATAAACTGATTTATTCTATATACTTAGAAAATTGGTTTAATAAAAAACTATGGAAATTGAACCACAAGAAAGCACTTCATTCTTTGGACATTTTTTGTATTTCTAATTTAGCGCTTTGAACAAGTAAATTTCTTTTTTCAAAACATCGAAGTACTATTAGGTTTAAATTTTTGATCAAATAATTTAAATATAATACATATTCAATGACTTCAGTTATATTTTTGCTATAAGTTGGTACATTTCATTGAAAAAAGATAAAAATATGACTTAAAAAATGTAACTAAACAGGGAAATGTGGGTCTATTGAATACAACTCAAAATGGTACTCCTTAGGCAACTTTAAAAACTACATATGAACATTTTTTGATGTTTTTTTTTTTTTTTTTTGTTAATTCACCTTCCCAAGGCCCAGAAGGCCACTACAGACGAGGAGGCTACTTAATTGTGGTTATAACCCTCTCTCAACTCTATAACTCCAAAACACAAAATTTGGCGAACAAGGCCGCTGCACAAAGAAACAAGTTGAGTGCGGTACTACCAGGGATGTGGTGGGGATCAAACTCGGAACCTCTCACTTATGAAACGAGCGCTCTGACCTAATATTCTGTTTGCTTTTTTTTTTGCATATTATTTAATCAGAAAGCATTTGAGTTATTATTTTTAATTCCATTATTTTAAAAAATAAAAGCAATTAAATAATGTGTAAAAAGCAGAATGACAGATTTGAGAAAATGGAGATTTTTTTTTTTTTTTTTTTTTGTTATTTCACCTCCCCAAGGCCCAGAAGGCCACTACAGATGAGGAGGCTACTTAATTGTGGTTATAACCCTCTCTCAACTCTATAACTCCGAAACACGAACCTTGACGAACAAGGCCGCTGCGCGGAGAAACAAGTTAAGCGCGGTACTACCAGGGACGTGGTGGGGATTGAACTCGGAAGCTCTCGCTTATGAAGCGAGCGCACTACCACTACACCACTACCGCAACAGATACAACTAGCTGTTGAATTTTTTATTTTTTTTTATCAATTTTGTCATTTTTTTTTTCTAATTGAACACATTGATGACTTAAAATTATCTCCTGTCTTCATGTTTTCCTGAAGTTTATAGTTTTTAAGAATTCTGTCAGGTGTGTTCTGTCAACTTCTTTCTTGCTCTTTACCTCTTTTGTTTACTTTCTCATACTGACTTAAATAGTTGTTGTTTGAAGCCATGTTGGTTGTGAATTCATTAAACAAATATTTATATTGTGAATAAGAAGGAAAATTTGGTTCAAATGATTAACTGGAAAAAAGTTTTGGTTAGATTAAAAACATTTTTTTAATAATTCTCCTAAATAATGCTTTTAAATCATTTTATTTAATGTTTTATCTTATTGTCATTTTTTTTTTAATGTTTTCATTATTGTCATTTTTTTTTTAAATAATGCTTTTATATGCTTAAATATATGCTATACTCCACCATTGAATCTTACAATTATAAATCATAGAATTAGGCTTTATTTTTTTAAATCAATTTTATCTATTAAATTAGTTATTTTTATCTTGATGTTTCTATTAAAAATAGAAACATCAAGATAAGTTCAAACTGGATATTACTTGACTCATATAATATCCAGTTTTTATCAACCGCTGATATTAAGAGTGAATACATGAAACATAACAAAATAAAAAAAGTGTTGCTCCATAGAAATTTCATATTGGTTTAATTACTAAAGTTAAAAATTTTTTTAAATAATTTTTTTAACTGGTTTCATATTGTTAGAATCAGCAGAATAAAGTTAAAAAAATTGGATTTATTTTTTTAAATAGCATAACTATTTATTTAATTATATTCAAAAGGCTATGCTATTTAAAAAATTATTAAATAGTAATAGTAATATTAAAGTTAGTAAATTTCGTTATGAATTTCTTTCCCGAGCTTTAACTTGGTAGTTGGCTTTTTTTATTTTTATTTAATGAAAATGAATTTTATGATCCTTGAGTTCTTATCCTCTTTTTTTTGACTTCGTATTGTATTTCATGTTATTGTTATTTTTGTTTTGTGTTTTTATCTATTTTAATATTTAATTAGTTTGCTTTGATTTCAAAAAGAACCAAAAAAGTTTTTACATGTTTAAATTTTTTAACTAATTTTGCTTCATTAAAACAAATATTGTGAGAATCTTTGGGTGTGACTGATGTTGACTTAAGAAGTATGGGGCAAGAAAAGTTTATGCCCAAGTTATTGACTAATAATTGATGTATATTGACTAATTTATTCATATATTGACTAGTTAAATAAAGTTTATTAAATCTTTTTTTAATACAAATATTTATACATTAAATATAAGTTCATTCATTTTACATAATTTTTATATGTTTAAAATAGTTTGGGAAAAGAGGTGTTATAACTAAATACAATGCCTATGGTATACAAATGCAAATTTTGGTACTTTGAATGAGAAACCACACAAGTATTAAAATTGTTTAAAAAAGGTTTAAGATGATGAAAACATTTACTTTTGTTTATACCATTCACTTTTATTTAAAGTAGCACAAACCGAATCTAGTTTTTCGTATTTATTTAGTATATAAGTAATGCGAGTAACAAAACATTGTGGCAAACTAGTAGTTGGAGTAGATTAGATTCTTATTGTACAAAATCTGAAAAAGAAGCAATTGATGAGCAGATAGCAACAATGATTTGTGTCTTGTGCCCTAACTTGCCTTTTAGAATGATTAGTCAATCATTCAGTTTATCAAAATGATCCATTTCTTGCGCCAGGAATTTAACACTTGTAATTAAATTAGTATTGGTGAAAAATTACATATACTGTTCACAAGAATAGCTTAACCAGCTGTTCAGGTTTGCTTCATTAGTAGTCCCTAACCATGAGTATTGGTGGTCCATAATTAGCCAGTAGTTTTTGCAATAGTAACCAAATGATAATATTGTGCTCGGATATTGATCAGATACAATCTATACATCCGGCCATCCACATACTTTTTCACAGTGTAGGTAATGATAACACATAAAATGTCAAAAATGAGACAACAATTACTAATTCATGATGATGTTAATGTTGTTAAATATCATTTCTTGGCTAATATTTTTGAACAAAGAGTTGACTTGATTGTGTGAACAAAGAATTTGTTGATCAGTTATTGATGTTGCTTCATCTGTAGGAGTTAAAAAAATCTTCATCTTTTCACAGTAGAGTATTCAAACAGCAGAAATCCACAATGAGTTAAGGAGGAATTAAATTTCTGCTCAAATTATTTAATCAGAAAGCATTTGAATTAATTATTATTTTTAATTTTTTGCTTTAGTTTGAAAAGTTCTCTGTGACAAGACCTGATGGTTTTCTTTTTATATCTGTATTCTTATTTTTATTCTTAATATTTTAATATCTTCGTAAATTTTTTTTTACATGTTAGTATCTGTATGTTAAATATTGTAAAATAAACCACACAAAAAAAATCAATGGATTTGTTGGATTGATTCTTTGACAATTTGTAATTGTACTTAACGTGTCACTCTGAAACTAACAGTCAATCTGAAATTATGTTTTTTTTTTCTGAAGTTATTATTTTAAAAAAATTTAAATTGTTTCAAATTGACACATTATGATTTTATTTTACTGCCTCCTTAGTCTTAAAGGAGAAGTGAATAATAAAAATAAAAAGTATGCAAAAGAGACTGGTAAAAAGTATTGGTTCTTTTTTAAAAAATGATCAAGCATAACAACTAACAATGCAAAAAAAAAAACTATTAAATATGAAACATGAAATATTAAAGCCATTTAAACATGAAATAAAAAATTATTATAATAGCAATATTAGCATATAACAATTTTTTTAAACTAAAATCTCTTTTAATTATGATTTTTAATCAATTCTTTTTCAGATTGGAAGTTGTTGGAATTCATATTTTCAAACATGGGATAAAACATCAGATGAGACCTACGTTCTTCATGATCTTGAATGTCCTGAATTAAGCCAAATAATTGATGCCCAAGTTTTAAATGAAATCCAACAATTTTTGCTTGTTTTAGATCAGCATTGGAATGCAGAGTTTTCAAAGTATGACTTATCAAGACCATCTTGTCTTGTTGAAAGCACTTCTGGACATTTTGTTGCAAAAACATATTCTTCGTTGCTCCTTAAGGTTTGTCTATTTAAATAACTTATTAATTTATTTATGTATTATAAATTAAGAAGTTTTATTTTGAAGAAAAATTATTTTCAGCTAAATCTTGCATCAGGTTACTAAAACATGCAAATACATATCAATATATATAAAACAAAGCCATAGATAAAGCTAAACTAACTACAAGGGAGCATGTTGAGCAATGTGGTAGTGGTGTATTGATAGATACTTCCTTCATATGCAAGAAGTTCTAATTTTAATTGCTAAGAAATCTTTTGTAGTTCCATATTCAACTTGTTTCCCTGTGCAGAAGCCTAGTAGTAGTTGTCAAGGTAACCAGTAGCCTTGACAACTACTGCAATTTGTTACAAAAACAAGGACTTTTTGTAAAAAATTGTAAGCAGTAATGACAAAATGAGTTTTTGAATCGATGCTAATTAGTAGCTAAATTGTCTAAATGCAATATTAATTGAATAAATTATTTAATTCTTTGTGTTTTATTGGATATCAAAGCTATAATATAGTATGAGTTGCTAAAACCAAACTTAAATATTAATGCTGAAGAGTACTCACTGTAATTTTGATGATTCAATAGAAAAATTTAAGAAAAAAGGTTCAGACCAGATTCAGAATATATACTAACTTTTGTAAAGCACGATGTGATAATGGTTGGAGGTTGGCTGCAAGAGCAGGTCCAACTATGTTTACAATGCGTTTTTGCACATTGTCTGAAAAAGAAAAAGCATCATTGGAAGATCTGCCCCAGATATGGCAACGGCATTCCATACAAGGACAGATTTGAGATTTATAGAGAATAGAATCCTGAGTAAAAAAGTGGCAAAAACAATAAAGAGATGCAACCTTAGCAGATGGTTTCCAAGAAAGATTGAAATTAAGAGTTAATCCTAGAAAATGAAGAGTAGATGACTCATCAAGTACATTACCATTCATAAATATAGAAAGATCTAGATTATTGCAATAACAATTAGCTAAAAAAAGTTGTGTATTATCTGAGTTAAAGTTCACCATCCACTGAGAGCCCCATGCTGTAGCATAAGTGAGATCCTTTTCAAGCTCAGATTCCCCCTACAAGTAATCAGAGAGTGTTGGCTTCTTATCAAGTCAAATATAAATGGTAGTGTCATCAGCAAATAGATGTGAGAATTTCAAGGAGATATTTGATGTAAATTTAAAAAAGTGTAGGGCCAAGGATTGAACCCTGAAGTTACAGAGTATGAAGAAGAGTGCTGTCCATTGTGGACAACTTTTATACTACAATTGGTAAGGTAGGATTCAATAATCTTAAAGATGTTACCTGATACATCGTATGAGAGAGCTTATGAAGAAGACCAGCATGCCAAACTTTATCAAAAGCTTTAGAATTGTCGAGGGGGATAGCCTTAGCCTCTCCACATCTATCTAATGCACTATAAAACCTATGAGTTATTACTGTTAACAAATCAGCAGTAAAATAAAAAGATCAAAGTCCATGTTGATGATCAAAAAGTATGTTATTAGATTCAAGATGAGAGATTAATTGTTTGTTAATTAAAGGCTCAAAAACTTTGCTTATTATAGTAAGAAGACTAGTGGAACAGAAATCAGACAAGTCAGATCGCTCTCCAGAGTTTTGTAAAGTAGGAATAACAGACACCACTTTCCAGCAGGCTGGAAGACAAGTCTCTAATAAGCACTTATTAAATAGGTTTGAAAGTATAGATGACTGCTCTGGAAACACTTCTGCAAGACTGCGGTAGTGGTGTAGTAGTAAAGCGCTCGCTTCATAAGCGAGAGGTTCCGAGTTCAATCCCCACCACGTCCCTGGTAGTACCGCGCTTAACTTGTTTCTCCGCGCAGCGGCCTTGTTCGTCGAGGTTCGTGTTTTGGAGTTATAGAGTTGAGAGAGGGTTATAACCACTATTAAGTAGCCTCCTAATCTGTAGTGGCCTTCTAGGCCTTGAGGAGGTGAATAACAAAAAAAAAAAAAAAAAAAAAAAAAAAAAAAAAATAAAATAACAAGGATGTTGTCCGGACCACAAGCTGTAGAAGAGTCTAAGCAGGAAATCACTTTACATACAGAAGCTGGAGTGATAAGAAGGTCAGGCAATGGATTAATCTGTTTGTCGACTATATCAGGTAGAACGCAAATAGTGGAAGTAAGAGATAATCATATATAATATAATCACGTGTCAGGTCAGGTTATCCTGGTAACATGTAACCCAGTACAATCTGCTTTATGTCCTGCTGCCTTGTAGGATACGCTTTTTTAGGCAAAGGCTAGGAGAAGCTAACTCAGACTTAAAATAGCCCCTGTTTTGGGGTTCTTGGTTGAGTAAAGGCTAGAGACAGTGTCTCAATAAAAATATTCATCTTGGGCAGATGTTAAATGCATCCGGCTACTGTCTTGTAGAAGGCCACCTAGGCAAAGACTTAAGGAGTAAGCAGGTTCTATCTGTTGACCAGCCTTGCAACCCTTTTTCATCTATTAGGTTGGCACAGATGTATTTTTAATCCATTGTTTCCAGTTTAGGATGTTAAATGCTGGATCTTCTTGACTCAATGCATGGGTTTTGCTTGTGTCTCTGTTTTTATGACTAGGCTAACTCATTCTCTTATCTCCTAATGGGGGTACAGCTCTAAAACTCAGTTTTATGGTTCTGAGGCCAGCTGGTAATCAGGTTTCCTGAACTCTGTGGTAACTCTCAGAGAGGCTGATTCCATCAACAACTGAAAAATATCAGAGTACTACCAGTGCCATGTTGGGCATGGATGGTATCTCTGTTCATACTTTTAATGTGCATTGTTGAGGCCACATTTGGAGCCCTTTGTTATGACTTAAGGTTTATTAATAGTAGTGAGGCAATTGCTTGGACTATTTAATAGTGTACTGAGTACTATCTATGCTTTGAGTCAAGTTCTTTAAAAAATTTAAAATGACCAAAGTACCAAAAACTATAAAACACAAAAAACCATTGTCATCATCAAGTTCTCTAAATCTATCATTCACTAATATTTGTGGTCTTCGAAGTAACTTTTCTTCTGTTGAAACTTATCTCTTTCAAAGTTCACCAGACCTACTTACTCTTTGTGAGACTAATTTGAGTTCAGCTGTCTTGTCTTGTGATTTTAGTGTTGATGGTTATCTTCCTTTAATTCTTTAAGACTCCAGTAGTCACATGTTTGGCCTGGGCATTTATATTCGTAAAAATTCACCCATTTGTTGGGAAACTAGGTTAGAATCCACAGACTATTCTTCTTTGTGCTTGATTTCTCCAAAACTGTTAACTCGTTCTTCTTCATCATCAGAAACCCCTATCATCGTATCTCTTACAACTACCTTAGAGCTGACTGGGACTCTTTCCATGATTTTCTTTGTGATGGCCCTTGGGTAGAAATCTTTTGTCTTCCCGTTAACAAATGTGCTTCTTACATAACTTCTTGGATTCAGGCTAACACGGAATCTTTTATTCCCTTTTGACAATTCCAAGTCAAGTCTCAACTTCTTGTTGGTTTTCCTCACATTGCGCTGCTGCAATTTCCATTTGAAACCATTACTTCCTTATCTATTAGTAAAACAATTCTTCAGAAAACAGATGTCTATTTACTATTGCTATGAAAACCATTGTAAAAAGGTTTTGTCTAATGCCAAAGCTCATTACTCTCAGATCATGAAATCTCATATTTCATCTCAAAAATTAGGTTCTCGTGACTTCTGGAGAATCTTTAACAGTATCAATAATAAGGGCAAATCTGTTGTTCCACCTCTTTTGTATGGTTCAGACTTTGCCACCTCACTTAAAGACAAAGCTGAATTGTTTGCTTCATCAATATCATCTCTTGATTCCACTAGTTGTGTTCTACTTAATATAGCCGTCAAACAGGTTGATCCATTGCTTGACATTTGTATCACTCCAGCTTCTGTATCTAAAGTGATTTCTTGCTTAGATTCTTCTACAGCTTGTGGTTGGACAACATACCTGTTATAGTCTTGCAGAAGTTTTCTCCAGACCTGTCATCTATACTTTCGAAACTATTCAACAGAGTCTTGTTTTCCAGCCTGCTGGAAAGCGGCATCTGTTATCCCTATTTTCAAAAATTTTGGAGAGCGATCTGATTCGTCTAACTACCATCCCATTAGTCTTCTTATTATTATAAGCAAGGTTTTTGAATCTTTAATTAACAAGCACTTAGTCTCTCATCTTGAATCTAATAACTTACTTTCTGATTATCAATATGGATTTCGATCTTCTCGTTCTACAGCTGATTTGCTTACAGTGATAACTGATAGGTTTTATCGTCATTAAATAGAGGTGGATAGGTTAAGGCTATCGCTCTTGACATTTCTAAAGCTTTTAACAAAGTTTGGTATGCTGGTCTTCTCCATAAGCTTTCTTCCTATGGTGTATCTGGTGACTTTTTTAAGATTATTGAGTCCTTCCTTTCCAATCGTAGTATAAAATTTGTCCTCCATGGACAGCACTCTTCTTCATATCCTGTAACTTCAGGGGTTCCTCAAGGATCAATCCATGGCCCTATACTCTTTTTAATTTACATTAACGATCTTCCAGATATTCTCACACCTAAGGTGGCATTGTTCGCTGATGATGCTATCATTTATTTTTATCATGATAAGAAGCCAACACTCTCTGATTGCTTGAAGGGGATATTTGAGCTTGAAAAGGATCTCACTTCTGCTACAGCATGAAGCTCACAGTGGCTGGTGAACTTTAATTCAGATTAAAAACAATTTTTTTTAGCCAACTGTTATCGCAATAATTTAGATCTTCTTATATTTATGAATGGTAATGTACTCAATGAGTCATCTACCCTTCATCTTCTAGGATTAGCTCTTACTTCCGATCTTTCTTGGAAGTCCTATATCCATTGAATTATCCCTAAATCCATTGCAAAATTAGCATCTGGTAAGGTTGCATCTCTTTATCGTGCTTGACACTTTCTTACTCTGGATTCTATTCTTTATCTCTATAAATCTCAAATCTGTTCTTGTATGGAATACTGTTGCCATATCTAGGGCAAATTTTCCTATGATGTCCTTTCTCTTTCAGACAATGTGCAAAAATGCATTATAAACATAGTTGAACCTGCTCTTGCAGCCAATCTCTCTTGCTTCTCTTTCTCTTTTCTGCTAATACTATAATGGGCACTATTCTTAAGAGCTAGCGACTCTTGTGCCATCTACTAAAATTCATTCTCGTATTACTCGTCATTCAATTAAGTCTCATCTTTTTTTGGTGATTGTTCCTAAGTGCTTCAAAAACTCTTATTCGTCTAGTTTTTTTCCTCAAACATTAGTTCTTTGGAAGTTACTTCCTTCTACTTGCTTTCCTGATTCATATAATTTGCAATCTATTAAGTCATCTGTCAATTGTTATCTTGCTCTACAAACTTCAGGTTTTCTCTTTCAGTAACTTCCAACTCTGGTAGTGGTTGCTTGCAGCCTTGTCGGAAGCAAAGATGTTTAAAAAAAAAAAAGAGAGATGATATTAATGAGAAGTTCGTAGCAATCAATTCAGCTTTGTCTTTAGGTGAGGTGACAAAATCTGAACCATATAAGAGAGGTTAAATAATACTTCTCTCTCTCTCTCTCTCTCTCTCTCTCTCTCTCTCTCTCTCTCTCTCTCTCTCTCTCTCTCTCTCTCTCTCTCTATATATATATATATATATATATATATATATATATATATATATATATATATATATATATTTATATATATATATATATATATATATATATATATATATATATATATATATATATATATGTAAATTAAATTAGTAGAAAATCACTTAACAAAAATTTTTTTCATTGTCTCATTCCATTATAACTGCCGGTTGGTACATCAAAGCAGTCATGTATGTTTTTCTTTTTCCAAGTTTCCTTATTAAAATAAAGTAAGGTTTTTCTGCAATGTTTTGTTATACGGATTGTTTCTGCAGGAATAACTGTGTGGCTTATTGCAAATTTAATTGTTTTATCTAAAATATCTGCAGTTATTGAAGGGTAAAAATCATTAATATCAAATTGAATAAATGTACAGTCATTTTTATTTTCGATTATGGAGAGCCAATTTATAACATCAGTGGTATATTGCTTTGATGTAACAATGGGCTTATGATGGAGAAGAGATTTGTGATTTTGTTGGACTATGCATTTTAGATTTATTAAGTAAAATAATCAATATAAATGATTTAGACCTTTATTGCGACGATGGTTTAATAGTAATGTGTAAAAAATCTGGTCCACAGCTAAATGAAATTAGAAAAGATATTATAAAAATTTTTTTAAATATTTGTTTCAAATCGAAATAAACATAAATTTAAAAATTGTGAACTTTCTTGACGTCACATTTAACCTTTCTGAAAATTCATATAAGCCTTTCAAATAACCGAACGATGAATTATTGTATATTAATATTAACTCAAATCATCCACCCCAAATTCTAAAACTAATCCCATTTTTAATTAAGAACAGGCTAAACCAAATTCCTCTAATGAAAATGTATTCAATTCCTCTAAACGAATATTTGAAGATGCCCTTAAAAAGAGTGGTTTTGAAAATTTTGAACTAAAAATTGACCCTGAAAAAAAGAATACAAAAAATTAAAATATACTAGAAATGTAATTTGGTTCAACCCCTCATATAGCAAAAATGTTTCCACTAACATAAAAAATGTGTTCTTAAAATTGGTCGATAAGCATTTCTCACCCTCTAAATAAATTACATAAAATTTTTAATCAAAATACAAATAAAGTTAGCTACAGTTGTACAAAAAATATGGAAAGAATTATAAAAGGTCACATTAATGCTTTGTTAAACAAAAACAAAATCCTAAATGAAAAAACTACAGAAAATTGTAATTGTAAACAAAAAAACAATTGTCCAATGAGTGGAAGTTGTTTATCAAAAAATGTGGTATATAAATGTGTTGTTTCCTCTAAGAATGTACCAGATAAACAGTATATTGGCATAACAGAGGGCGAATAGAAAAAGCGTTTTGCCAAATAAATGCAATCTTTTAAAAATAAAAAGTATTCAAAGGACACCATTCTGTCAAAATATATATTAAAATATAATCAAAAGTTTAAAATATTGACGATTTTATACTGGTCTATCCTTAAAACAGTGCCAGCATATAACAGTATTTCCAAAAAATGTATACTATGCCTATAAAAAAATTTTGAAATAATTACACATCCAAAATAAGAACGTTTATTAAACAAAAAATCGGAATTAATTTCTAAATGCAGGCACAAAAATAAGTTTCTCCTAAAAAACTATAATAATACATGAGCTCAAATAATAAATACATTAAGTCTCCCTTTTTAAAAAATATTTTTTTTAAAAAAGGCATAAGTAATCATTTCCAAAGAATTCTTTTTACGATAGTTTCAGCAAATTCCATAAATGTAATTTGTGTTTTTAATTTTTGGTATAAAGTGAAATTTTATTAATTTTGATCATTCATTTCTGATGAGTCTTTATTGCTGAAACACAGTGTTAAATGAGAAAAATTTTCATTAAGTGATTTTCTACTAATCTCTAATTTCTCAGTTTATTTAAGAGCATTGAGCACTCTATTTTGTAGAATAAATTTTAAAATTTTTTTAATATATATATATATATATATATATATATATATATATATATATATATATACATACATATATATATATATATATATATATATATATATATATATATATATATATATATATATATATATATATATATATATATATATATATATATATATATATATGTTTATATATATGTTTATATATATATATATATATATATATGTATATTTATACATCAACTAGTTTCTCCGCGCAGTGGCCTTTTTCGTTGAGGTTTGTGATTTGGGGTTATAGAGTTGAGAGAGGGTTGTAACCACAAAAAATAGCCTCCTTGACTGTAGTGGCCCTCTTGGCCTTGGGGAGGTGAATAATTAATATATATATATATATATATATATATATATATATATATATATATATATATATATATATATATATATATATATATATATATATATAAATATATATATACTTTTTTGTAGGATTTCTAACTTTATAAAAATGCTCAATATTGTTAGTCGGCTACTCCAATGGGTTCAATTGTCAAAAATTAAAGAAAGTTCCTTACTCAATTCCCCACTTGATATTTTTCTACAGTATTTGATTTTTCAGTAGCGAAAGGTGAAATATTTTGACAATTTTGCAAATCTTTTCTATCTGCTGAACAATACTTGCATGCCTAATGATTGGATCAATGTTCGTTTCAGATAATAACTTTTAACTACCCACATCTTCTTTTTCCTCATTGTTGGAGAAATATTGTTCTCATTGTTTCCTCATTGTTGGAGATTTCCTCATTGTTGGAGAAATCTTGAAGAAATGAAGAAAGCTTGGAGAAATCATTTCCTCAATGTTGGAGAAATCTTGTTCTAAATAAGTAGATTTTTCTTTGTCTTTTAAATTGGCTGACAAAAAGTAATTATATTTATCATAAAGAACCTTGATAATCACTTATTGAATGCCATGCACTAAACATGATTGATTATTAGCACTAATTAACTTTCCCACTATCATCATTACCGATGCTCCATCTGTTGTAATTGAAACCTCATTGGCTGTTAATTGTGCAACAACTGCACCAAACTAATCATCAGCTAAATTTCTGAAGTATTTTGATATTTTTGACAAATTACTCAAATTTGTAGATGTGTATATGTTCATTGGTGTGGACATTTAATTTGGTTCATCTGGGTTATCTCTTTTTAAAAGGTTAATTTTGTGCTGTGTTGAAAGGTGTGCATGCTTGCCACTTGTACTGCCACCAGATTCTTGAAATGTTTTTGAACAATTCTTGCATTGACCTGCACTTCCATTTTGTTCCCGTATAAAATAATTCCATGGTAAATTTTTATCTATGACTGAAAAGCATAAACACATAGAGTAAAAGTAGGTCAAACCGATCACCAAACAATAAAAATCAAGTAACTTTATTATTTTTTTAAATTTTTAAACTATTTTTTTTAAATAAGATAAAAAATACCAACAAGCACATTATTTATTAATTTTTTTTTTTTTAATTGTATTTGAAAATATGAAAACTAGAAGAGAAAAAAATGATCACTTTTGGCAAAAAGTCTGTTAAAACCGATCAATATAAAATACATTTAATAAATTTAACATTTTATATATGCAAATGTATATATTTTTATATATTTTTTATATAGCATACAGAAACATGCTATATATTTTTTATATAGCATACAGAAATAATAAAAGATTTAAGGTTTACATTTTTTACAACAAAAAAAATCTGAACCCATTACAAAATTTTTTGGAAAACATGTTTTGTTGCAGAGCTAAGTATTGCAATTTGGATTCTCACATGACATCATGTCCGATTGTATTTCTTTTTTACACTTTTTGCATTTAATAACTTTTCTTCTTTTGGCTGAAGGTGTTGTAATCGGTTCTATATTTTGAGTTACTTCTTTTTCTGCAGGGTTCTGCAATGGTATTATGAGTTTGCAGATGGTTTTACGCTTTTTAGCTTGTTTTTCAGCTAATTTGAGTTACTTAACTTCTTCTCTTCTTTTGAGATGATCTGCAACACGGTGTTCTGTAATACATTGGCCAGCAATTTTCGGAATATTAGGTTGCCTCGATTTTTTTATATAAAACTGATTTTTTTCTTGAAAGAAACTTTTTAGCTCATTTTCTATTTCGATTTTTATTCTCTCGTGTAGTGCTCTGTACTTGTCAAACCTCGAAGTTGCTGTTGCTGGTTCAGAAGATAATGCTTAAGACTTTATTGTTCGCAATGGCGTTGAAGACGTCAGTTGATTAAACGTTTCGGAGATAGCTAATGCCTGTTGATTGATTTTGTTTTTATTAAGTGGAAATAACCCAGTATATTCAAAACCAGCAATAGCGTGCAAGCGTGTAAAACACTTACCACTCTCATGCACCTGTTTGAGCAACGTAGAAAAATTTTCTTTATCTAAGTTTTTGCATTTTGTGTCTTTGTAATATTTGGTAAGAACTGCCTTCCACACTAGCTTAACATGGATTGCCATGTTAAGCAAGTGTGGAAGACACCCCTGTCCAGTGGCTGAAGAATGTGAGATGAGTGGGCTGGTAGACAAATCAAAATTATATTGTTTTCCCGACATAGCAATACAGCTGTTAAACTGACGTGAGACGTATGTCTATGAAGATGTAAAATATGAGTACCACTAATGGCTTGAAATTCTGGTATATACACTTCCTTCAACCATTCAATAAATGTGTCATGCTCCATCCAACCAGATTTAGAAATTGAATATTTGATGCCAGTTGGACCACCTAAAGCCCACTGAGCCTTAAAGTTTCGTTTTGCTTTGTATACCACGAATGATGGTGTAAAGTATTCATCAGCATTACAGCAATTGTTCACTGTATAATGGATTTTTTCATTGTTACCAGTGAGTTTCAAAACACGCTTTGCACCTTTTTGACATACTATAGTTGCTTTGTCTTGATCACCACAGAAACCTGTTTCATCGCAATTCCAAATGTGACAACCAGAAGTTATCCCAGGCAATTGGTATTGTTTAGTGACAACTTCAAAATAATTATCAATTATTTCTTGCGTACAAGAATCGGCTCTGACAGATGCTAAAGTGTGAGTTTTTCTTGTGGAAATTTCTTTAGACCATCGGTTTATAAATGCATAAAAATAAGTCTTTGCCAGGCCTGCCGTTTTTAAATAGGCCTGATTGATTTGTACAAAGAAGGTAACCGCATAAGAAGTCCATGACATCATTTTGTGTTAAACCATAACCCCAATTACATAGGAGCTTAAACGCATGCACCATAATTGACTCTGTTTGCTGTGAGAGTACAGTTGTTGATCCTGATCCCTCGAAGCTAGCATTGTTGTTGTTCTTGCAACCTATTAGAGTTGAGAATGGAATGCCATATTTGAATGCAGCTTTTCTGACTGAAGTATTTTTTCCTTTTATATCATTTAATGCAGCTTCAATATCTTCTTCATTGTATGACTTTTTACTTGTTGTCATCTTGAAAGTGAATAATTAATAAACATCATTGAGTCATTTTTGTAAAATAACTTTATATAGGAAGAACCCAGAACTCCAAGTTCCTAGGTACCTAGGTGAATTAAAATCCAATAATTTAATTCACCTAGGTACCTAATTTAAAAACTCACATACTACTTAATAAAGGAATTTAAAGTAAATATGTGAATTATCGGTTTTACCAGAAAAAATTTAATATTAATTTTTCTTACTTTTTTGTCTAATATTTAACTATAAAACGAAAAAAAATTATGTAATCGGTATTAAAATTAAATTTTCTACAAGATAGAGGTAAAATTATTTTTAAACAAATTATGGTTCCTGAATTATTACGATAGCAAATAAAAGAAAAAAGCAAATTTCTACGACTCTCTTTTAAACTTTTATAAAAATAAAATGACTGAAAAATGATTTGGATTTTATTTTGACACATTTGAATAGAGGAGATGATTCTCTTTCTTCTGGTGTTTTTATTTTTTAAATATTCCTATCAGTTCCAGTTTTATTTAAATATTTCGATTAATGATCGAAAAAATAGTATGATCGGTTTGACCCGCTTTTACTCTAAATACAAAAAAGTTAAAAAAATAAGAAAACAATACCTTTAGAAGTATCGATTAAGGCCATGTTGAATTAAATTAATGTAATTTACAATGTTTATATTGTTTGTTAATAAAATGAGATCAATGTTATGCATAAATTTACTTATTATATGTATACCGTAAAATCACCTAAGTTTGGTCACTTAAGCTTTGAACAACTATTTATCATGTATAATTAAAAAATTTACAATTTTTTTTTCTGGATCATACAGAAAATTATATTGATAATTGATATTGTAAAAATAAAAAAATGAAAAATAAAAACTAGTACTCATTTAATTTAAAATAAAAACGTCTATTTTGACCGAACTTTCAATACCATCTCAAAAGTTCAGCTGCTATATAAATTCTAATAATATATAACAAACTTAACGTCACAAATAATGAAAACTAATTTTTAAATGTTGCTTTATTGTAAAATTATGATATAAATTCAGGTAATACCAGTAACTAAGGAGGGCATTGCCCCAGGTTCAAAAAAAAAGTCTTTTTGGACACCAAAGAAAACAAGAAGGAGCACATAAAATAAGGTTTTTTTAAATATAAGTAGTAGTATTTTTAATTTTTAATGTAATTAGTCAACTATTTTATTACTTTGGCCATTAACACATTTGCTACACCACTGGTTAACAAAATTAAAAATATATTTTTCAATTAATTTAAAAAGGTTTTTTCAAATGTAATTTTATCTCCAAAAATAATGTCACAAGCTTGACATTTTTTAGAACTCAAAGGACCGTCAGTTAGTTTTGAAATTATGAACAAATTTTTTATTCAAATAAAATACCGTGGTGTGTATCCATTTTAAAATTGCCAAAATTTACATGTTACCGGTAATTTTTACATTCGCAACACTTATCAACATTTCACAGTATTACTGCTAATTGTCTCCTTCGTTGTTTATCCGTGAATGACCGAAGTTAGAGTATTTCAAAATTTCACTAATTTTTAGAAAAGTAGTTAATTTTCAAAAATTAATAATTTTGTTATTGTAGATATAATTAGTTTGGTGATTCTTAATAATACTAAGATTAAATTTGATCGTTTTTTTTAATAATTTGCTTATTTTTGACTTTTTTCAAATTGTTGTTTTGCTAAAGAATTATTTCAGCAAGTTACATATAAACATTGTTATCTTTTTTATAGATTCATATTTATGAACTAATTACAAATATTGTTTGAGAAAAAAGTTTGTAAAATTTGAATTTTGCATGCTTTTTTTAAATTTTTTCTTAAATGACCGAAGTTACATGGTGACCAAACTTATCCGATTTTACGGTGTGTGTATATATATATAATATATATATATATATATATATATATATATATATATATATATATATATATATATATATATATATATATATATATATATATATTTACACACATACATACATGGTGACCAAACTTATCCGATTTTACGGTGTGTATATATATATATATATATATATATATATATATATATATATATATATATATATATATATATATATTTACACACATACATACAGTAGTGTGCAAAAAAAGCACTAACTTTTTTTTGAATAATTCATTTTTCGTTTTTAGTACATAACTTTTCACAAAAAACAAAAATTTAACAATTAATATAAATATAATTGTATTTTTCAAAAAGTTTTCTATGTAAAAGTTTAGAATTAACTAAATTTTGATTAATGTTTATTTCAAAAAAGCCAAAAATTTTACTAAAACTTATAAAGATAAAGTTTTTCAATAAAATAGTTTCATTAAGACAATATTTGATGACATATCCATTTTTTTTCAAGAATGCCTATTTTGAAAAGGTTTTCTTCAAAATACATGCTCATGTTCTCGGCCACACCATTTGGGGACCTATAGCAACAGCTCAGTAAAATGTTTTGTGATTGATTGTTTAGAATTTCAATAGTTTAAATTTCTTTGTCGCCGTCACACTCAAATCATTCCTAATATAATGCGCAATATTTTTCTTTACATAAATAAGAACTCCTCCACCGCGTTTATTGATAAGTCTCTCTTGAGAAATTAAATCAAAGTAAGGAAGATTAAAATTTGAAGTAGTTTTTAAATCTTTTTCAGTTATCCAGCTTTCGATTAAACAAATTATATTTAAAAAATTGTTGGTTTCTTGTAACAAATTGAGAAGATTTTCAAAATTGCGGTTTAGGCTTCTAATATTTATATGAAGAATTCTTAGTTGATCAAACTTATTGCTTTTTGTATACTTATAAAAAAATTCTTCTAATTTGTTAGGATAGTAATAAGAACAATCCGTAATAATGTCATTGAAATAATTAATATCTGGATCAAATTTTTCATCAGATGCTGAAAAATTACAACTAAACGATTTAAAATCATTTGTTACAGACATTTTGATTGCGTTATAAATTAGAAGCACTTTCTTAAAACTGTATGTAAAAAAAATTGTAAAAAAAATTATTTTTTATGATCTCTACAAAAAATAGAATCGAACTTGAGAATTGCGTATTTACCTTCTTTTCTCAATTTAATCACTTTATCCCAGAGTTTTTTACGCTTTTCCATTGTTTCCTTTGCAAAGTCTTTGATAAAAATTACAGTTTTTTTGAGAAAGTTTGTAAGAGGTTATGCCTTAAAATCCAAAAAAAAAGTTAGTGTTTCTAAACTTTTGCATGCTACTATATATATATGTATATATATATATATATATATATATATATATATATATATATATATATATATATATATATATATATATATATATATATATATATATATATATATATATATATATATATATATATATATATATATTTGTTATATATTTGTTATATTTCTACATATTTGTTTTATCATGTTTTGAATATTCTACTTTAATTACTTTAGATGAGATTTTCAGAATGGTTACCAGATAACCTAGAAATACCAAAGTTACATCAACCAATAAATCTCTATAGTAGTAATGATAAAATACTTTTTTTAATGGGAAAAAAAGTGAACTACTTATCAAATAAAGTGAAGTGCAAAGATTTCATTCTTAGTCTTGGTGTACAAACTGATATTAAGTTTGAATCTTTTGTAAAAGAATTCCAGTCTTGGAGAGAAGAATCATTGTTTTCCACAAGCTACGATCATTCAATAAATATTTACAAATATTTTGAGAAGCACCAGTTAGGTTATTCTAACATAATTAATGAACTTAAGCAATATCCTTTAGTATTTTTACCACACGATCAAAAAGTTCAAACATTTCCAAATGGCACTTCTGTTTTAGAGGGAAAATTTTTCTTAGTTAATAATTTGTGCTGGGAGGATCCTTCAGGAATACTCAGTAATTTCAAAGATGAAATTGCTATTAAACGCACTCTTAACAGTTATTACCCTAAGGATTTGCTCAACTTTTTTGTCAACAAGTTAGGAGTTAATAGATATCCTAGCATCCAAGAGTATATCAATCTTGCAAGATCCATTGCTAGCAAAACGGTTTTACCTGATAAAATTGCATGTGAAAAGCTATTTAATTTGTTTTCTGTTCTTGGTCACATGTTTATTATAAATAGCAAACTCAAAGAGTTAAACGAATTGAGCTTTTCAGAATCAACTGAAGAACGTAAGCAACAATACGAAGATCTTGCATCATTTATTGATCCACAGTTATTGCATGTTCATGGCAAGGATATTATAGAGGAACATATATTTCCAACGTCCAACAACACTTTCTGTTGTATATCTGAACTTCCTCTTCTGGCTGAATACAATAGCCTTTCAAAGGTTTTTCAAGAAAGTAGACAAGTACCATTAATTTTCTTTGATTCTGTTTTAAATATGATAAATTTAAATAACGCCAAACGGATAACAGATTCTTGTCTCTTGAAATTTTTTAAGATCATGATTTTTTTCAAAGCTTGTGGTATTAGACTCCTTTCAGATGTTTTTATGGAACCTGAAATTACTACAACATTTATGGAAAGAGGTTGCTCAAAGTGGGAAAAGACTCTTCACGACATCTCTCCGATAGTTCAGCGTTATTTAAAAGCAAAGATACCTTTAGTTTATGAACAACTTTGCTCAAAGGATTTTCATACGTACTTGCAAAATTCGACTATATTTACTGTAGAAAAACTTGAAGCTGTTTACCGTCTCTCTGACCGAAACAGTGTAAATATTTCTCAAGTAAAAATAGCTTTAGTATTAGATGCTGAAGCAAAACATGCAACCGTCTATATTACTTCAGAGTATGCTGAAGAAAAATCAAAGTTTGAGAATATACTTGATGAAATTTTAAGTTTGTTTGTCGGTAGTAATGAGAAATATAAGGAAGAATTGCTTGACTTTATTCTTACGTATTTAACGGTAAAAAATAAAGATGAATGTCTAAAGCGCAAGAATATACCTGAGATTTCTTCTCCTGAGAAAATATGGCATTACTCTGAGCCTAAATTAGTCAAATATAGTCATCAAACAGTTCCAGTCGTAAAAGAGTTACCAATTGAAAATGCTTCGTTACCTGTCGAAAATAAAGGATTAACATGTTGGCCCCCACGTAATCCTGCTGGTTTAGGTTTCGTTGCAAAGCCAGAATCATTAAAAAATGCTGAAAAAGAAGTTCATGAGAAATGGAAGGCTCCTGTGTACCCCGAATGTGCTGAGAATAATCATTTGGTAGCACCTATGGCTAATCAATCACTGGAAAGAAATTCTAATACACTGGAAAGAAAGTCTAATACAAAGCCAGAATCGTTAAAAAATGCTGAAAAAGAAGTTCTTGAGAAATGGAAGGGTCCTGTCAACCCTGAATGTGCTGAAAATAATTATTTGGTAGAACCTATGGCTAATCAATCACTGGAAAGAAATTCTAATACTCTTTCAGATAAAACAAAGGCCGAATCAGATTATTTAGTAGTTAATCAAAATTTTGATTCTAAGAACGAAATTTTAAACAACTTGCAACAAATAAGTTCTTTAGGTGCTCAATCATGTTTACCGTCCAACTCTGACAAAATTTGTAATTTACCTTCTAACCCAGTTGCAGTTCATAGTGTAAATTGCGATGAAAGATTAAATCGATGGAAAAAATGGAATCAAGTAAACCAAACAATGAAACCACATAATGAGCAATTGCCTTTAAGAAATAAAAATAACTTTAGCTGTGGCAAACTAAAATCATGCAATTTTGAAAAGTTTGAAAATCCTGTCATAGAAGACCAGTATGAAGACCTGCCTATAATCATTCAAGGTACTTTAAAAGATTTTGAAAAATCTAAGATTGATAAAGAAAAATCTGATAGAAGCGGATATTTTGGCGAGTTTATTGTTTATCGCCATATTCAGGAAATTTATAAAGATGACATTACAGAAGGCAAGGTAAAAATATTCTGGCTCAATGAAAGAGAAGAGACAGGCGATCCTTATGATATTAAAATAGAGTTTACTGACCAGAAAGTAGAATCAGAAAATTCAAATATAAAGTGTATATATATTGAAGTAAAAACGAGCTATTTGGATGGAAAAAAGGAATTTGAGATCTCAGCTAACCAGCTTCGGTTTGCTTTTGACCAACAAGCTAGCTTTCATCTGTATCGTGTAACAGGTTTAAACGAAAACCTTAGAGTAAGACGTTTAGTTAATTTGTCAATGTACATGGATAGTAAGTCTGTTCAACTTTTTATGGTACTATAACGTTTTTAATGTCATTGCAATTTTGAACAGTTATGTACTTTCAAATTATTGCATTTTAACGAGTTTAAAATATTATTTTTAACGAATATGTATTGTAGCTACAATACTATTTTTTATTTTTTTGTAATTTCTTTACTTATTAATTTACTTCTTTTTTTTTTTTAACTTTTTTAATGCTTAAAAAGTTTTACATTTTAATCGTTAGTTAAAAACTTTTTTTGTGTGTGTGTTTTTCCCTAGTTCATATAGCTTGTTAGTTCTCAATTGGCGATATTTCATTTATTTGCAGCTTAAGCTATTTTTATAATATTTTAAATTTTATTATCTCTTTTCACGAAGTTTAAAGAAATATATCGTCAAAGAAATTTGTATATGCATATTATATATTACAGATTTTTAATTTTATTTTTGCCTTTTTATTCGTTTATTGCAAATAGCTGATAAAATTTGATAATTAATATTCAGTTTTAACTAACATGCGTAATTTGAGTATTGTGGATTATCCTTCTCAGGTTGTCATATAGTGACCACATACCAAAGTCCGCAAAGACAAGTTTAGCTTAGAGCATTATAACTCGCTTTGACGGACCAATAGCAAGTATGTTTAGGAAGAACAGAAGAAGATTAAAACTCAGGAAAAAAATAACAGAGTTTAAAAAAGATAACAGCGAGAAAAGCCGAAAGATATTACATTAGAGGTTAGTTAATGGGTAATTTCTTAATAATAACTCTTAATCAATAAAGCATTTTTAATTCTGTATACTAAATAGTGGTACAAAATGACTATTGCTGCAATATTTTTTTACAAACAATGTGTTTTTAACTCATGTACCATCGCAACATATAGCATATTTGTTTTATTGGGCCGAATAACACAAAGTGTAATCGGTCCACCTGCAGATCCTTTAAGTAATGCAAATTATATTGCAAATTACTTGGTTTACGTGTAGGTGGATGTAGATTTTCAAAAAAAATATTGTTAAAGTCTTTTTGCTACTGTTGACTTCAGCAAATATTTTAATAGAACATGAACTTTTGATCATATTAAAAATGCCAAATCATCTTTGTTAAATAAAAAAAATTATTTACCTAAAAAGAAAAACAGTTGATAATTTCTGCGTTGGATTTTTTTTTTCCAATTTTTTTTTTTTTTTTTTTTAAACATCTTTGCTTCCAACAAGGCTGCAAGCAGCCACTAATTAAAGTTGGAAGTTACTGAAAGAGAAAAGATCAAGATTGTAGAGCAAGATAACGATTGACGGACGACTTAAAAGATTGCAAATTATATGAGTCAGGAAAGCAAGATGAAGGAAGCGAATTCCAAAGGGCTGATGTTCGAGGAAAAAAACTAGACGAATAGGCGTTTTTAGAGCACTTAGGAACAGTCACAGAAAAAGGATGACACTTAATTGAATGACGAGTAACACGAGAATGAATTATAGTAGATGGCAAAAGAGACGCTAGCTCTTTAGAGCAGTGCCCATTATAGTATTTGTAGAAAAGAGAAAGAGAAGCAACATTACGACGATGTGATAATGGTTGGAGGTTGGCTGCAAGAGCAGGTCCAACTATGTTTACAATGCGTTTTTGCACCTTGTCTAAAAGAGAAAGGGCATCATTAGAAGATCCGCCCCAGACATGGCAACAATATTCTATACAAGGCCGGATTTGAGATTTATAGAGATAGAGAATAGAATCCGAAGTAAGAAAGTGACAAGCTCGATAAAGAGATGCAACCTTAGCAGATGCTAATTTTGCAACTGATTTGATATATGTTTTCCAAAAAAGATTAGAAATAAGAATTAGTCCTAGAAGATGAAGAGTAGGTGACTCATCGAGTACATCACCGTTCATAAATATAGGAAGATCTAAACTATTGCGATAACGATTGGCTAAAAATTTTTTATCTGAATTAAAGTTTACCAGCCACTGTGAGCCTCATGCTGTAGCAGAAGTGAGATCCTTTTCAAGCTCAAATGCCCCCTCCAAGCAATCAGAGGGTGTTGGTTTCTTATCGCGACAAGAATAAATGGTAGTATCATCAGCAAACAATGCCACCTTAGATGTGAGAATATCTGGAAGATCGTTAATGTAAATTAAAAAGAGTATAGGGCCAACGATAGAACCTTGAGGAACCCCTGAAGTTACAGAATTAGAAAAAGAGTGTTGTCCATCGAGGACAACTTTTATGCTACGATTGGAAAGGAAGGATTCAATGATCTTAAAGATGTTGCCGGATACACCATAAGAAGAAAGCTTTTGGAGAAGACCAGCATGCCAAACTTTATCAAATGGTTTTGAAATGTCAAGAGCGATGGCCTTAACCTCTACACCTTCATCTAATGCATGATAAAACCTGTCAGTTATTATTGTTTGCAAATCAGCTGTAGAACGAGAAGATCGAAATCCATATTGATGGTCAGAAAGTAAGTTATTAGATTCAAAATGAGAAATTAAGTGTTTGTTAATTAAAGATTCAAAAACCTTGCTTATAATAGGAAGAAGACTTATGGCACGGTAGTTAGACGAATCAGATCGCTCTCCACAATTTTTGAAGATAGGGATAATAGTTGCCGCTTTCCAGCAGGCTAGAAAGCAAGACTCTGATAAGCACTTGTTAAATCGTTTTGAGTATAGACGACAGCCGGAGAACACTTCTGCAAGACAATAACAGGTATGTTGTCCGGGCCACAAGCTGGAGAAGAGTCTAGGCAGGAAATCACTTTAGATACAGATGCTGGAGTGATATGAATGTCAAGCAATGGATCAACCTGTTTGTTGGCAATATCAGGTAGAACGCAACTAGTGGAATCAAGAGATGATATTGATGAAAAGTTTTTAGCAAACAATTCGGCTTTGTCTTTAGGTGAGGTGACCAAGTCTGAACCATACAAGAGTGGTGGAATTATAGATTTGCCCTTATTATTGATGTTATTAAAGATTCTCCAGAAGTCACGAGAGCCTAATTTTTGAGAGGAGATACGAGATTTCATGACCTGCGAATAGCGGGTTTTGGCGTTAGGCAAAACCTTTTTACAATTGTTGCTAGCAGTAATAAACAGACGTCTGTTTTCTGAAGAATTGTTTTGCTGATAAATATGAAAGTAACGGTTTCGATTGGCAATCGCAGCAGCACAGTGTGAAGAAAACCATGGAGGAGAGTGAGGCTTGACCTGGAATCGTCGAGAGGGAAAAAAAGATTCCATGCCAGCCTGAATCCACGAAGTTATGTAAGAAGCACATTTGTTGACAGGAAGACGAAAGATTTCTACCCAAGGGCCATCACGAAGAAAATCACGGAAAGAATCCCAGTCAGCTTTACTGTAGTTGTAAGAGGTTCGATAATAGGGGGATTCAGGTGATGAAGAAGAATGAGATATTAGTTTTAGAAAGATCAAACTGTGATCAGAAGTACCTAAGGGTGAATATGGAGAAACTGAGCACTGACTAGGATCAGAAACAAGACATAAGTCGAGTAGAGAAGGTAAATGATTCGGGTTGTCTGGAAAGCGAGTTGGAAAGTTGACTATTTGAGTTAGGGATTGAGAAACGCAAAAGTTGTGGGCTTTAATGCCTGCCGAATCACTGACACTAGAGCCAAGCCATACAGAGTGGTGAGCATTAAAGTCACCAACAACAATTATATTAGCTGATGGATAAAGAGAGAGGGCTTGGTCAATATGATCAGAAATAACGTCAAAAAGAGTGCAGTCTTGTGAGGAAGGAAAGCAATATAGAACAAAGAGAAATGCGATAGAGTAAAGTGGTACTAAACGAAAGCACATAAAAGAATAGTCTGTGGATTCAAACCTAGTTTCACGACAAATAGGTGAATTCTTACGAATGTAAATGCCGAGGCCAAGCATGTGACTATTAGAGTCTTTACGAATTAGAGGAAGATAACCATCAACACTAAGATCACAAGATGAGACAGCCGAACTCAAATTAGTCTCACAAAGAGCAAGTAGGTCTGGTGAACTTTGCAAGAGATAACTTTGCAACAGAAGAAAAGTTACTTCGAAGACCACGAATATTAGTGAATGATAGGTTTAGAGAACTTGGTGATGTACTTTATTCATTTTTAAATTAGATTGAAGAACTTGACTCAAAGCATAGATAGTACTCAGAACACCGTTTAATAGCCCAAGCAATTGCCTCATTACTACTAATAAACCCTAAGCCGTAACAAAGGGCTCCAAATGTGGCCTCCGCAATGCACACCAAAAGTACGAACAGGGACACCATCCATGCGCAACATCGCACTGTTAATACTTTAATATTTTTCAGCTGTTGATGGAATCAGCCTCTCTGAGAGCTACCACAGAGTTCGGGAAACCTGACTACCAGCCGGCCTCAGAACCATAAAACTGAGTTTTAGAGCTGTACCCTCATTAGGAGATAATAGAATGAGTTGCCTCGTCAAAAAAACAGAGACACAAGCAAAACCCATGCATTGAGTCAAGAAGATCCAGCATTCAACATCCTAAACTGGAAACAATGTATTAAAAATACATCTGCGCCAGCCTAATAGATGAAGAAGGGATGCGAGGCTGGTTAACAGATAGAATCTGTTTACCCCTTAAGTCTTTGCCTAGGAGGCCTTCTACAAGACAGTAGCCGGGTGCATTTAACATCTGCCGAAGATGAGTATTTTTATCGAGACACCATCTCTAGCCTTTACTCAACCAAGAGCCCCAAGGCAGGGGGTATTTTTAATCGGAGTTGGCATCTCCTAGCCTTTGCCTAAAAAGGCGTATCCTACAAGGCACAGGACATGAAGCAGATTGTACTGGGTTACATGTTACCAGTAGCAGGATAACCTGATCTGACTGATCTGACAGGATAACCTGATCTGACTGATCTGACTGAGTTATGTTAGGCTAACCAAAAAGCAATAAAAGTTTTATATGGTCGCCAAAAGTTTATGTTTATTATTATAATATATTTATAATGCTTTTATGAGTGTGTCATCAATGCTTCATTTCCTACTCTAACATATTAATGTTTATTATTTCTTTTAATTCCTATTAAATTACTTGTTAATTGTTTTAGTTTTATCAAGTGCATATAAAATTCTGGAAAAAAAAGTAATGCTCAAATTGTCCTTATTTTTTTCCCAATTTCTTTTAAGCCTAAAGTTAAAGTAAAGATTTTATGTATACTATATATAATATATTAACATTATAATAAATCATAACTCGTAACAAATGTTAAAATAATTTAGTTTAATTTATTTTCGTAATAAGTATTTTTAAATAATTTAGTTACTACCTATATTTATGAACGGTGATGTACTCGATGAGTCACCTACTCTTCATCTTCTAGGATTACCTCTTACTTCCGATCTTTCTTGGAAACCATATATCAAATCAGTTGCAAAATTAGCATCTGCTAAGGTTGATCTCTTTATCGAGCTCGTCACTTTCTTACTTCGGATTCTATTCTCTATCTCTATAAATCTCAAATCCGGCCTTGTATAGAATATTGTTGCCATATCTGGGGCGGATCCTCTAATGATGCCCTTTCTCTTTTTGACAAGGTGCAAAAACGCATTGTAAACATAGTTGGACCTGCTCTTGCAGCCAACCTCCAACCATTATCACATCGTCGTAATGTTGCTTCTCTTTCTCTTTTCTACAAATACTATAATGGGCACTGCTCTAAAGAGCTAGCGTCTCTTGTGCCATCTACTATAATTCATTCTCGTGTTACTTGTCATTCAATTAAGTGATTTAATCCTTTTTCTGTGACTGTTCCTAAGTGCTCCAAAATTGCTTATTCGTCTAGTTTTTTCCCTCGAACATCTGATATTTGGAATTTGTTTCCTTCATCTTGCTTTCCTGATTTATATAATTTGCGATCTATTAAGCCATCTGTCAATCCTTATCTTTCTCTATGAATTACATCTTTTCTCTTCCAGTAACTTCCAACTCTTATAGTGGTTGCTTGCAGCCTTGTTGGAAGCAAAGATGTTGAAAAAAAACAACCTAATATCTTGTTTGGTTTGAGATCTATCCAACAAAAATTATTATAGTGAAATATGTTTATTACGCTAATCCATTTCAACAACGTTACGTATACGTCGTATTACGTATGCGTACGTATTGCGTAATCTTATGACGTTACTTACAATGCTATAATACTATGTGTAATAATATAGCATTGTACTTTATTAAAAACTAGAATGATTAAACTTTAATACAAAGTTAAACCAACCTAATAAATACTGCAACTTTTGTTCCTAATAAATTTATATCATAATTAGTGATCTAATTCATTTACATTTATGTCATAAATGGTGACCTTAGGTACGCGAAAATCGTCGTTTTACGGAACTGAATTTTGTGCCACGTTTATTGAAGTCTGCATTTAGTCAGTAAAGAAAAAGCGTGTCTTTTTTTTGTGTGTGTTTTTTGGACTAGACTTTCACGATTAAAGCCGACAACATGAGTTTCGAATTTCTAAATAAAAAAAGTTGGGTGCATACTGTCATATTTGCATTTTTCATTTTGGTGTCACCCCTTTGTGTCAGGTCATAATGGTGTCACCCGTTGCGGCTCACACTCCTAAATGACTCCACTGCATAATTTACTTATTTACGAGTTATTTATTAACTAACAAAAATAACAAAAAAAACTTTTGCCTTAAATAACTTCAAGAAAAATGTTAATTTGAAAAATGTTAGTTTTATAAATATAAATTGGTCGAACGACTTAAATTAAAAAATTAAGAAAATGATATTTAAATTTGTAACAAAGCTGTCCAGTCTACCCGAGATGGTTTTCAGCTAGTGTTCATATGAAGAATTTTCACCCCGCCTAACCGGAATCCCGATAGTTCATAGGCGATATCTCGCCTATGCGGGATGAATAACTTTACACAAGAACGCAATGTAAAATTTATGAGTTTTAAAAGAGAGGAGAGATCTCGGTAGTTTTTTTATCCCGGTTAGGCGGGGTAAATTTTATCCATATAAACAGCCCCTAAGTTTGACAATAGATTTAAAAAAAGTTAATAATGGCATATCCGAAAATGGCATTATTAAAAAAAAAGTTAGAACAAATGCATAAGAACCTTCGTTCTCATGAGACATTTAGTTTCCATTTGACATTTATAGCTATCTTTGGTGAACTAAATATGAAATGCATAAGTTTGCATAAGTAAATGTATCTTAAGTTTTCGGGCATTTCGTTCGTTTACTTGCTTTATCAAAGTTATAGATGGTCGACCTATTGCAAAGGAGCTTTGATTTGTTTTTTTTTGTTTTTGAAAAAAGCTAAAATAACTTGGATGGTTAATACAAATAAAAAAAATTAAGCATTAAATAAATTTTTTAAGCTTTTCCTCAGCATTTTTTGTGAAAAAGTCATAAACATATAACCTTACAGAATTAATTTAAGTTAAAAAAAATTAATTATGCTAGATTATCCTTGTATTACAATTTTTACGCAATTAGATTCTTTTTTAAATTAAGTGTGTTCTTGAATTATTTGTAGTTTTATTACATTTTACAAAATTAGTTTTTTTTTGTTGTTTATTTTGTCTCTGTGAATGCTTAACATACACAAACCAGAGAGACGGTCATTTGACATTGTCGACCATCTTTTTACACAACGTAATGTGCTAAATGATCACCGTGCATGTTGTTGCTGGTGAATTTCACACTAATTAAGCATACCTGATACTTAGATAAAATTCAAGTGTTTCAAAAATTGAACTCAGGGTCTCAATTTCAAAATTCTCCGTGTTGTATAGATTATTAGTTGCTGAAATATCATCTTTAAAATGTTATGTTCAGTTTGCACAATCTAGATTGGTGCCAAAATACTAATCTAAACTGTCACTGTCGGCTTCACAAAATCGACTTTCAAACGAGCCAATTAGAGAAATTAAGTATGGAATGTAAATTGTTTGTCGGAAGAAGAACCTCAACACTTAAGCATCGAAGTAACCGCTTCCCGGGTTACTTCGATGCTTTTTTTTTAAATTGTTAGTTCCATATTATCTTCTGCGCAAGTTGTACTTTTTTCACAAAAATATTCCTGAAATAGTTACTCTTCTTTGTCGTTTTACTACATTGATTAGTTTTTGAACTTGCAGTTAGAATTTTGGAAGATCACCTTAATCAACTTAAAGAGCATCACCAACTAGTTTAATTATGGATACTGCAAAACAATTTTGATGCAAAACAATTTGAATTTTGATGAATAATAAAGCTAATGTGCTTTAGTCTTAATTCTGTTTGCATGCAATGAAAATTAATATCTTAAGACTTACGACAAAAAATTTAAATACATTTAAACCTGCTTTTCGTTCTTATCTCACATAGAAGAGAGATATTTGTGACAGAATATCTAATTCAGATTCAATTCAAAGGATTTATCCCAAAGCCGTTTTCTTTACTAGCCATTGTGGAGCTTCCATCCTAACTTTGACCGAGCAAATTATTAAGGAGAAGGCCAAAATATTTTGCAATTTTGAATGATATAATCTTTTTTTTTTTTTTTACATTTATTTTGCTGTTTAACAATAAATAATCAACATATATATACAAGAAAAGAAAAAAAATATGTCCGTAGAACAAATAAGACAGTAAAATCTTGTCAACAAGCACCGTTTTTGTATACACAATAAAAAACAGACAGGGGGTCAAAGATGATGAAGATGACAAAACGTCATTGCAATCTTTTCATAGAGCCCCTTTATACATTTTCAAGAGAATATAGATATTAACTTAAAAACCCAATGGACATAAAACTGCTGCGCTAATCAGTAAATTAAAAAAGATCGAATAAAAGAAATACAAAAATAATTAAAATACTTGGTGATCCCTTTAAGCACAAACAATTCTCAAATTTTAAAAATTTCCTTTTTTATTAGAAACTTGAATGAACTTAATGACTTTGCCATAGATTTGAATCCTTTCTGACAACTATTCCATATATTTGGTCCTCGATATGCAATGCTATATTCAGCATATTTATTAAAGTTTTAAGGCAGTTTATATGAGTTATTTATATTTGCTCTTAAATAATAGTTTTAATTTATGTTCATTTCAAACTTGTTATTAAAGTTTGCAGGAGAGAGATTATTATTGATTCGATACATAAAAATTAAATGCTGATAGATATTTATTTCAAAAACATCTATCATTTTTATATCTTTCATTATAGATTTGGCGTGTTCACGCTTATTTTTAGAGTAAATGATTCTGCTAGCATGTTTTTAAAGACTAAATCTTTTTAAGTTTTGATGGTTGCGTACTCGCCCAGGTTATGTTTGCATAGCTGATGAAGCAATGAATTAGTCCAAAATATATTAGTTTGAGACTTTGTTTATTGATATATGAGCGAACTCGATACATCATACCAATTATATTAGTGATTTTAGATTGAATATATCTTATTTGAGGAAGCCAGGATAAATTCTCATCAACAAAAACTCCTAAGAATCTAATACTGGCTTGTTTTTTAATTAAGCTATCATTTAAGATAAGGTCAGGCAACTTATGAGAAAGGTTTTCTTCTTGTGTTTTTTTATGGAATAATATATAGTTTGTTTTCTCTGAGTTAAGTGAGAGTTTGTTAATTACTTACTTTATTTAGTTCAATATTCATATCTAAGTATAACTTTTTGATACCATTGTTAGTAAGAAATAGATTTGTATCTTCAGCAAACATGACTGAATTAAGTTTTAAAGATCAGATATCAGATATAGTGGCAGAAAATCAGATATCGTGGCAGCGTTTATATCTTTCAGCGGCAAAAATTGTAGAAATTCCTAACGAATCATAGCCTTCTCTCTTGACGTGTTTACAAACCGCACTGTCAGTGATAACTGCTCAGTTCCCGGTCATAGTCAATGAAATTCTATTTCATCGACTATGACCGATCACCCAACAGCGTTGTAGAAAGCTTTTACAATATCAAAAATGATTTTTTTTAAATACTGTCTCCTCTGTCAAATTTAAACTCATAACTTTTTTAGACATTTCCTTTGCTATTATATTTCTCATAAAAGTCAACTGTTCCGCAAAATAGAATTTTTAAAATAATAGGATACAGCTTCTTTTAGTTATTTTTAATAGCTTGTTTTACTGAACTATCTATACTTCAAAGGTGACGTTTAGAAGTGTCACATTTGAAATCGTAGGGTAGATGAGGCTGGTAAGGATCAGTTAGCAAACAATACTTTAGGTCAATAGGAATTTTTGTAGTATATTTTACATGTCATAAATTAATCTTGTATCTCCACTTTTGAGTACCGTCAAAGTATTTTTATTAAACAAAAATTTTTTTCTTTTGATGTAATACAACAGCATTTAGTTTTTTGAAAATTATTACTTATATATTTTTAAAGTTCATTTTATTATCACCTAACGCGTTATGTAAATAAAACTATTAGAAAAATAAATGATGAAAAAAGATTTGAGCAAACGAAAAATTTCTTTTATTGTTGATCTTATTATATTTTATCATCACCTTATTTCATTATTTTATCAACAAATTTTTGTGCATATTTTTTGTCAAAATTAATTTTATCAAAGTTCAAATATTTTAATTGAAACCGTATTAAGATTTTTCACAATATTTTCACTTTGACTGTTCTGAAACAGTTTTGAAATCTTGAGCATTTTTTTACACCTAAATAGTATTGACATGATTTTTTCCGAAACCGCACAAACAAGTAGCTATTTTTTTTTCCAAAACCGTAACGAAACTTCACCAAAAAATAATATTTTATTGAAACCGTACCAATAAAGAATCAAAACCGTAGTACAATAGTAACAAATTTTATGGCAATCATATCGGCAAGAAACACGGAACTTTTTTTCTAAATTTAGAAAATACATGAAGAAGGGGCGGGGGAAGCAAGCTTTACCTTGCGGGCGCCCATGAAAGATACCCATAGATTTCGCGCCCAGTCACGTGAATATAAAGCTAAATAAAGCAAAAAAATAAATAAATAAATATAATTAAAATAGTGTGCGTCAATGTGCGTACAGTAGTTTGCTTTATTTTCTACACCGAACAATAAATTGTATTTAATCTCTTTAAACTATTAAGACTAAAGCGTTAAATTTAACAATTAACGTTGCTTAACTTATTGCTTTTAATTGTTATGGAAAAGTCGATCAACAGTTGCACAATAAGTTCGTATTATAATGGAAATTACTAAAACAATTATTTTGGAAAAAGAAACAAATTGATTCCTGCAAAAGTTGCTGTACGACAAAATTGCCAAACTGTTTTACATTATTTGTACAATTATTGAAAACCAAGCTTAAGTAATTTTGATTATCGGAAAATAATTTGCCGAAGCCGATGAATCGGCAAACATTACCCGTAACTTCGACATGTCGAAGTTACGGGTAATGTTTCGAAGCCAAAGCCGAAATTTTGCAACCTCCCTAATAAATATATTTTACAATTATGACTATTTTCTAATATATTAGTTCTTATTCTTAAATTCTTTTGTTATTGCTCTATTGATAGCTTTATCAACATGGTTTCTGCTTGTTTTAAGTGAAAGATGTCTTAAATTGTCAATACAAGGGATATTGTGCCTATTCGATTACCAAAACTCTGAAATAAGAGACGGCAATTATAAAGTTTCACAATATAAATAGTAAAGAGTTAATGAGAATGTTTAGCAATGCTAAAGAAAGATCATTTAATGCAACAGCTTGATTATCTCGATACTTAAAATCAATGTAGCTCTAGAGAAAATGCATCTTTGTGGTATATTTAAGTGGCAAAAAAATAAAAAGGAAGATTACTTGATTGATACATACAAATGTACGAGCAGAGATGTTAAAAAGGCAGTTATGCAAATCCCAATAAACGGATAAAAGAAAAAAACGAAAAGTTTAAAGCAGAGTGCTTGTACAACCTTTTGAAAAAATTTAGAATTAATATCAATTGTCTATCAAGTATTATACCTTTTTTGGTATAATACTTGATAGTATAATACTTGACAATTCTATTTGAGATTCTAAATCAAGTGATTTAGAATGTCAAATAGAATTGTTAAGCGAAATCTCTGCCATTAGGTATATAACTTAGTATTCTATCTCCGATATATGATAGGAGAATCAAAAAACTTTATATATAAAAAAAGAAGAGTTCAATCCTATTTTAAGCGATTTAAATTATTCCAGGGTCAAAAGCCAATTTCAAGTTTTCATTTTTTTATTCTTTTGTGGTGGGATTTTTTTATTCATGGAGGAGGGATGGAGGGAGGGGGGGGGGGGAGTAAAGAGATTTGCAAACACAACCTCTCATAAGTTGATGTACATCACATCTCGAGTCAAATAACTTACAATTAGACAATCAAGACGGTTTTTGATCCCCTCGTTCTACGGCTAACTTGCTAACCGTTGTGGCTGAAAGATTTTATTGTGCATTAGATGGAGGCGGAGAGGCTAGGGCTATTGCTCTTTACATATCTAAGGCTTTTGACAAAGTTTGAAATGGTCGTTTTCTCCATAAGCATAAGTTTCATATGATGTATCTGGGAAAGTTCTTGAGATTATCAAATTTCTTTCTAACCTTTTTATTAAAGTTATCCTTAAAGGCCAACTCTCGTCTTTATTTCCAGTATAACTTCTGGGGTACTTTAAGACTCTATCCTTGGTCCTATTTTGTTTTTTATCTACATTAATAATCTTCCCGACAACCTTACATCTGAAATAGCTCTTTTTGTTGATGACTCAACTTTATACTCTTGACAAAATAGTCTTCTCTTTTTGATCGCTTAGAACAGCCGAAACTTGAATCTGATCACACTTCTGTATCAGATTGGGGCTCGGAGTGGTTTTTAAATTTTAACTCCAAAAAAACTCAGTTATTTACTGCAAACAACTATCGTAGTACTGTCGACATTCCTATAATAATGAATGGCAACCCTCTCACTGAGTCCTCTTCTTTACATATTCTTGGATTATCATTTACTACTAACCTTTCATGGAAACCATACATACAATAGTTTGCTAAATTAGCATCTGCTGAGGTGCTTTTCTTTATCGTGCCATTTTATCTCTCCTGATTCCATTCTCTACCTCTACAAATCTCTTATTCTTCTGTCTGAAATCCTCTTGTCATATTTGGGCTGGTTTATCTAATGATGCTCTTTCTCTTCTAGACAAGATCCAAAAACGCATTGTAAATGTAGTTGGTTCCGCTCAATTTTCTAAACATAACTAGTAAATAATTAGTAAACATAACGGGTAATTACCCGTTATGTTTACTAAAGCGGTAATGTGGTAGTGGTGTTGTGGTAGATCTTGCCTCATAAGCGAGATGTTCCGAGTTCGATCCCCACCACGTCCTTGGTAGTGCCGCGCTCAACTTGTTTCTCCGCGCATGGATCTTGTTTTGTCAATGTTTGTGTTTTGGAGTTATAGAGTTGAAATTTGGATGTAACCACAACAAAATTAGCCTCTCGACTGTGGAGACCTTCATGGCCTTGAGGAGGTGAATTGAAATTAAAAAAGAAATTAAAAAAGTTAGATTTTTAAACATAACGCTTACATAACGTAACATAAAGCTAGGTTTCGTGTTTTATAACGAGTTATATCCAATGTATAATTCTGTTATGTTCAATGTATAACTCGTATGAAAAAAACATAACGGTATTTGCCGTTATGTCTTTTTCATACAAACTATACATTGAACATAACGATAATTACCCGTTATAAAACACGAAATTTAGAGTTATGTCTTTTAAAAATATAACGGTTATTTTTTTTACAATGTATAAAACTTAACGAATTTATTTTTAAATAATAAAATTCAATAGGGCTTTGTTACGTCATTACAAAATAGTAATTTTCAATTTTTGACTTTTGGTCAGCTTTTATATTTAATTCTTAAAGTAGTGACTCCCAACCTCTAAAAGAAGAAATGCAATCACATGTTATTCTTTTTTAGTTAAGGAGTAAAATTATTATACTGGTTCTTGTATTTTTTTTCTTCGATCATGGAGAGAGTAACCTATATAATAAGAAAAAAAATCTTAAATATGGTTAATTGTATATAAAAACTTGCATTAAGAAGTATTTTATTTTTAATGAAAAAATTTACCTTTGTTAAAAATCTTCTTCAAATGGCTTCTCTAATCTGCTCTGCTTTTTTCTTGAAGCAAACTTGAATAAACGAACTTTATTACCTTGTGATTTGAAATAAAAAATTGATATTTGTAACTGCTAATACAACCGTTTAAATTGTATTTTTTTTTAGTCTTCCTCTTAAAAAGATATTAGGCTAGCAAGATCTTTAGCAAATTGGCGGACTTTAAAACAACACACCCGTAACTCGATGAAAAACGAAGATTTTTTGTTTTACTGCTTCCCAGCTAGCATACTTACGTTGGGCCAACGTATGTAAAACCATCGCAAACGTCGGCTGTTTTTTCCAATCCAAAACCAATGTTGATCCAATGTCATTTGTTTAATGATGAAATTAATACCGACGGAACTAAAAACAGCTGGCTTATTTACATTGGTTCAACGTATGTAAAAACATCGCAAAAAATTTATTGTTTTTACGATGTAAACCCAACGTTGGCCCAACGTTATTAAACCGACGTTGATTTAATGTGAATAAACCAACGCTGAATTAATGTATGTAAAAACATCGCAAAAATTTGATTTTTTTACAATCTAAACCCAACATTGATCCAATGTTATTAACAACGTCGTTGAATCAACGTAATACATTACGCAATGCCGACTTAAAATACAACGTTGAATCAACGTTGATTTTTGGTTGTTGGCAATGTCGCATTTGTAACCAAAATGATATAAAAACAACGTTGGCGGTCGATGTTGGGCCAACGCAACGCACAACATTGTTCTAACGTTTTATCAATGTATGTGTGCTAGCTGGGTTGAAAGTCAAATTTCATTGGCTAAAAAAATAAATAAGAATCAATCAAATTTTTAAGATGCACTTCTTTACAACATTGAAAGCATTGGTTGATTATTAAATAATAAACGAGTTTAGGGTGCGCCGTTTTAAAGTCTGTCAGCATCCTTGCTAGATAGAGAGTTAAAATACTTCAATAAACATATCTTCTCCTTTAACAATTTCGAAGCTTTTTAACCTTTTATATTTACACCTAAGTCTTGTTTTGTGCAATGCTTGTTTTTGTTTTTATATACTTTCACGCAAGTTTTTTTTCCTATATTTTCTTTTCTTGAACTTCATTGGCATTTCTAATTTCTAATGATTTTTTAAATGTAGCTTTTTTTATTATTTAATTTACATTAAACAAATCATCTACGATTATTTTGAAAAACAAGAACTTAAAGCCTTTACTCCAAATAATTCTTTAGTTTAGTAGGTTATTAATAAAATAATAACAAGTTGCAAAAACTTGTCTTTTTGGTTTTACGTTTTTTACTGGGTAGGTTAGGGCAAGATGCCCTCTTTAACAAACTTAGTCGTACAAAGCAAATACTTATACATTATCTGAATTTTTTTTTTTTTTTTTTAATATCAACGTTTACTTATGAGAGGAAATATTGGGAGGATAAAAAGCTAATTTATTCCTGCTAATTATATTTTAAGCTATTTTTCCGTGAAAATTCACGGAAAAATAGCTTAAGTTTTCGCTATTTTCGGTGAAAATGACGTACTCAAATGCACGTGACACTATAAGTAATAATATTAAATATATTATATTTGTTGTTCAATTTGTGTTTGAGTAGCGCTGTGGATATTGCGTTCGCGTTTTGAATGTCAGGGTTCGCTTCCCAATTTTTTTTCACTTTTTTTTAATGGGATGTTTTACCTTGAAGTGAAGGTTGTTTTATGTGTAGATCATCATTGTTTTATATTATTTATATCTATTTATTGTTTTTATTCTTCAAAGTCTAGTAGAAGAAACTTAGATTTATTGACTAATTTAAATAGAGATCGGAGCAGTGGAGTGTACAAACATCGAGTGATTTAACTCGTCATAGACATAGTGGAGTGTACAATATACACACTACTACACCTACGGCTAGTTAAATCAGTTGATGTGTGTACCCTGTACATACATCGACTGAATTAAGTATCCACAGACGCTGTGGAGTGTACGTACATCGACTTTGGGTTTTGGTTTAAGCTATCTATTTAGTTCTTAATTTTCGTGAATTTTCACGGATAATAACACCAAGCATTTATTACTGGTGATAAACTTAAAAATTGAAAAAATAAATAATTGTGTAATAATAGGGGTACATTTAAAGCAGTTATTAAAATTAAATAAATCCTTAAAAATAAAAATTAGTTATTTAAAAAAATTCACTTAATATATAATAATAATAAATGATAAAAACCCAAATGTAAACACTGTAATTAAATTTCATGCAATTATTCAATGAAATTATCATTTTTTTTATAATTTCTATACAATTATTCTATGCAACGTCGAGAAAATAAATAACTTCTTGTTAATAACAATAAATACTATTATTAAATAATAATTAATGTTAATAACTAGAAGCAGTAATAACACTAAATACTATTACTGCATTTGAATGTATTAGTAATACATTCAAAGGCAGAAAACATATTTTTCTTTCTTGTTATTGTTATCTTACATCCATTAAGGTTTTTTTCTTTCTGCTTTTCAGACTTCATCATTTTTATCAATTTTTTTAATTTCATTTTTTACTTGATTACATTGTTAAGTGCATCTTTTTTTTTCCGCATAAAGGCTGCTTAGTGCAATTCTTTCACATTGTTTTTATGCTCTTCTAGTCGCTATAAAAGGTGATGAAGTAAGACTTATAGCGGGGTCTGCCTTTTTATTTTTTGCTGTCTTAATACAGCAATTTTAGGATGTGGGGTAATTTCTTCCAAAATTTCAAGGGCAGAAATAAGGCCAAAATACTTATCAACAACTCACCAAAAGAAAAAATGATATGTTCTCAAGCAGTAGGTTATTTGATTGTGGTAGTTTCTATTGTAAAAAAAGACTTCAGTTTTGCAGCAGCATTTTCTTTTTCGGCAGCATGTTCTTTCTCCACTAGTTATTTTTAAAACTTGTCGTTAGCCTTTTATTTCAGTTTATATATATAATTATACATAATTGAATATACATAAACACATAATTATATATAATTATGTAATAATACTTAATTCAATATTGTTAATATTTTAGACACATAAATGAAACTTTCTTAAGTTAATTAAAACCATAATTGTAACTGCTAATACAACCGTTTAAATTTACGATACGATTAAACGTTACGATACTGACAGGTAAGTAAACAAAGCCTCTTATACAAATATACAAAATACATAATAATATTATATAATATATATACTTATAAATATTTTTTGTTAAATTTATTTTTGATAATTTTGTAATTTAAGTATATGTTACAAGCAGCTTGTTAAGTTAAACGATATTTATTCGTTTGCATATAATATTATTATGCATATAATATTATATGAAAACAAATACACAACTTTACATAACATACACCTTGTAACATTTACTAAAAATATAATAATGTCGTAATACAACTTTTCTTTAATATATATTATACCTTTTACTCAATATACAAAATTATTCAAATAAATATTCTTATAATAATGTATAATACATCTCAACATCAAAACTAACATATAATCAAAGTCACCAACTAAATAAATAAACCCTATTTAGTAAAAAAAATTGCTGTTTTGTTCTTTTCAAATGGGAGAAACATTGGCGTTAAGCAGGGGCGGAGGGGGCAAGGCTTTCTCTAACTTTTTGAAAAATTTATGTTATTTTTATTCAAATTCTGATTCTGGCTTCCTTAGCCTCCTAATTTCTATTTAAGCTCCTCCCCCCCTAACTGTCCTGACCTTCACTGGGCAGAAATGCTGTAAAACCACTAAGCAAGAAGGCATCAACACAAAGAACAGAAAACATTTTGCCTTATCTGTAGTAAGCACAAGTTTATTACAAATAAAACTATCGCTCGGTTACACAGGTCAACGAAATTTTACTTTTTTACTTTTAAAGTAAAAAAATAAATTTTCGTATCGTTTTTTTTTTTTTAAAGAAGAAAATGTCTTTTAAAAATGTTTAAGTCTTTTAAAATCTTTGTAAAAAAAGCTTCTCAAAAGAAGCGTTTTTTTACAAAGATTTTAAAAGACATAAACATTTTTATTTAAAATTTATCGGCAAAAAAATATAGTGAAAAATTGCTAAAGAGCATCAAAATAATCTAAAAAAAAAGGTTTTTCGCCACAAAAAAAATAATCTAAAAAAAAAGGTTTTTCGCCACAAAAAAAATAATCTAAAAAAAAAGTTGTTTCGCCCCAAAAAAAAAAAAGAAAAATAGTCATTTTTATTACAAGCAAATATTATTTTTAAAATCTCTGTAAATAAACACTTCTTTTGAGACCCAGGTTGACATACTTTTGAAATTTTTTTTGACAGTATGAGGGATTTTACCCCAAACTTTTTTGACAGTATGAGGGATTTTACCCCAAACTTTAGGGATTTGAACCCTAATATCTTTATTTAGATAAAAATAATAATAAAAATGAATTCATTATATACTCAAACATCTTTGAAATTGTAATACAAATAGTATAATAATACAAAATTATTAATTTAAATTAATTATAAAAAGTTCAAGTAATGCAAAGTTTTAAAATCAAAGGTAAAAACCAGTTTAATTGTTAGAAAAAAAGAGTAAAGAAAAATTTCGCTTTAACGTCTTTTTGCTTATAAACTTTTTGCTTTAACGATCCGCTATCCATTGTAAACCAAAGAAGTCTTTAAACTTCCAAGTGTAGGAAAAACTTGCTCAGTTTTACTGTCGTATTATGTCCCATAACATAACAATTTTTGCATTAGCTTTTGACATGGTACGTTTAGATATTTTTAAAAAACTTATTAAATTCGAGAAAAAGTTTTGAAAATATCGTTCTTTGAATTTAAAAACATCTCAATAATTGATTTTCTTTTTTTGTTACATGTAGCGTGCGGTTATGAATATTTAATAAAAAGGATAATATTTTCAGTTAAGCATTTAAAAGAGTAATTAATTCTGCGGATCTGTTACTTTATTACTCATTATTTTTATTCAAACGAAAATTCTCGATATATTTAAACTAAACGTATATAAAAATTCATCTTTTGTTTATATGTGGAAGTATGATTTATTTTCTTTAATTTTTAAAGGACTTTTTATTTTAAAACCATTAAGCAAGTTTAACATGAGAAATAATAAATATTTAAATGAACTATTCTGTACGAACAAAATTTAATTAATTTTGTATTACTTTTTGTGCAGCTCATCTCTAGAACAAAATTTTTTTTGCCTAACTTCGACTTACCTCTAACTTATCCTATTTTTAAAAATAAATTAAAAGATTTTATTCTCTCTATTGTAAATATCTTAGAATTTTTTAAATTTATCTTGAGATGAAATAATGTTTTATTGTTTTGATACTCAAATTTTATTTTATACTTGAGTACAATTTACAGTCGCCGATCAATTTATTAGCCCACTTTATAAATTTTCTAGAACTTTGACTGTTTAACGGTTTAGGTGCTGTTAAAATTGGTTGCAATGTCTTTATTTGCTAATTTATGTTTTTTTTTTTATAACTTAACACTTTTAGGCTATTTTTTTTTTTTTTTTTTTTTTTTTAGGTGCCCCAAGAAGTCATAACGGTCTTGTCACAGAGCACCGCGGAAGTGCATTTAACCAGGAAGTTCACGCCTCCTTCCTTACCGTGACGCGAAAATATGCCCAAAGCTCATTTCGAACCTGGATCTCCTGCACACAAAGCAAGCGTTCTAACCACTGCGCCACGGCCGCACAGGCTATTGGCAATATAAAATTATTTTCAGGGTGCCATTTCCAGGGGAATAAACAGCATTTTATTCATGACATCTGTGTTTTGTCGTTCGTACTGTTTTATTATGTTTTCTTTTAGCGAAGTTTTTTTTTTTTTGTCAACTATTGTGATTTAATTACATTAAATTTACATTATAATATACTTTTGACTATTTTGAAAGAATATTTACGCATTTTGTATATTTTGCTTGAATATTTTCTATACAAAACATTTTGAAATATTTTTTTTTGTTAAAAAATTGTCTAAAAGTTCTGAATAACAAAATGGGTTAAAAATAAAGGAGACATCAGTTCTGAAAAAAAGCAATTACTTAATATCTTTTGACCGATAAGCATAACTCGATAAGTGAAATATCTAGAAAATGTGAAAAATCGAGACGTACTGTAAACAAAATCAAAGACAAGTTGAAAAATGGTTTCCCATTAAATATTCAGAGACTGGGAAAATGTAGTCGCAAAAAGAAAGAAAAAACACAAAGGAATAAGTTAAAGGTAGTGAAAATAGTGCAGGAAAATAGGTTTGCTACATACTCAACAACCACCAGCAAGTGGTTGGTTGTTGAGTATGGACCAAATGTAACGACAACCACTATTTGACGAAGTTTGCATGGATTGGGCATCAGAAGTAGAAGGCCAGCACAAAAGCCAAGATTAACCAATTCTCAGAGAAAAAAAGTGCCTGGATTGAGCAAAGAAGTTCAATAGTTTCAGTGTTGATGAATGGAAATCGGCAAGTCATTATAATACTAAAATAATTACTCTTTCCTTATGTTCGAATGTTGGTATTGAGTGATTAATTTTTTCTGTTTTCTCCAGGTATGCTTGAGTGATGAGCCTATCATAGAAAACATGACTCAAAAGGCTCAATATATTCAAAGGGCTTCAAATTAAAGTGTTATGAGGATTGATTTTTAGATAATTAAACATTCTCCTAAAGTCATGTTTTGGTCGGTTATTAGCTGAAAAGACCTTGGTCAAATGTACATTGTGGATGGAATATTGAAACAGAACCAATACAACGGGTTTTAATGACCAAGTCATTAAAGCCCTTCTTTTACCTCAATTGAAGAAATGGTTTCTAAATAAGCAAAATAAAATGTTTATGCAAGATGAAGCCTCATGCCACACTGCAAAATCTATTAAAAAATTATTGGCATCTCTGAGAAATTCAACTTTTGCATTAGTCAAGGTACTCGCCAGATCAAAATGTATAGGATATAATCCCCATATAAAATGTACAGGAGCTATAAAAAAAAAAAAAAAAGATGAAATGTGAAATCATCACTAGAAAATTGTTTTGTAGTGTTTGGTAATATGGCGCATTCATTAAATGCTCCAACGAGGATATTTTTGAAAGTAAAAGGTCTATGAAAGTAAAAAATTGACACGACAAATATTCTTCTCGAAAAGTCTATATGTGTGGTGCTATTTTATTTAATTTTTAAATTCTCCGTAAAATAAAAATTTCATTTAGAACTTTGTCAAATCAGCGCAGCATTTTAAAACAAAGATTAGTTTGTTTAAAGCATAAAACAAATATTAGTTTGAAAACAAAAATTTGTTTTTTATTACACATCTATTACGAGCGCTTTTATATTATTTTATGATATTAGTGGCAAAAAAAATTATAGTAGAGGGGCTAAAAACTGCTACCTTTTATGTTTTTAAGTAAATATGCTTCTTGCCACCTCGTCTTTCTTTTTATACTTTTTCCATTACTGCCACGCATTACACTTTAGTTTGGTCATATGTGATACATTAATATATAACTTCAGGGGTAGAAACTGGCTTTTTTGGAATTTGGTATGAGTAAATTCGAGGTTTTTTGTAAACTCCAAACTTTTGGATGATTTCTTTAAAACGATGGAGGTGTAAATTTTAGATAAATATATTTTTTTTTTTTTTAATTGTATTATCAATAAATTTTTCTGTCCTTTAATAAACTTTCGTTTAACCATATTTAAATAGCCAATTTCTCACACATTTAAGGCTATTTTCCACTCCTGATTCTATTCAGCGCAATTTTTGGCAAAATATTAGTTAGAACCTCTTTAACTCAAATAACAAAAAAAGTTAGATCTTTAATAGAGCTTAAAGCCTGAATTTATTTCCTAAACAATATATTAAAATCTATAATAATACAAATATATTGAAACTTATATTTATAGCTATATAAAGTTAAGTTTATATAACAAACTTTAATATTATGCATTTCAAATAATCTTCATTAAAACTATCTTATTAAAAAAGGTCTTTTCTATAAAAATCGCTAAAACTAAAATTTATTCTTGTTAATAAATTTTCCAGAGAATAATTGATGAATATGTTGTTAATTCTTAATTAACTTTTATATAATATGACGTATAAAAGTTCATTATTTTAAGATAACAAATCAACAAAGCGTTTAATTGGCAGGATTTGGTTTCGTTTTTAAAAGCCGGCTTAACCGCCTCCTACACAATATCTTGACCAAGCCTAAAACACCTCCTAATTGTTTGTATACATTGAGAAATTCTTTTGATTACACCAAGCAAAGCAATTAAAAAATAGGAGTAATTGTCAAAATGTTTGAATGTTGATGGTTTTTACAAAGCCGGTGAAATGCATTAAAAAGATTTGCATAATTTGTAAGGCGTACAGCTTATTACATTATATATATATATAATTCTTTTAAATTGAATTTCTAAATACTTTAAAAAGTTGTACTTGAAATAATAAGTATGTAATTAATTTTATTAAGATTGCTTTATTTAAAATATGGAAGTTCAACAGCAGCTGTTTGAAGATCCAGTTGAACTTTTGAGTGGTGAAGAACATCAGGTTTGAAATATTTATAAGTTAAGAAATATATAAATTATTTATTAACTTTCCAAGGCATTATGTTTTTATGTCTGTGTACTTTAATAAAATAGTTATCATGTTCGACTAAGCAGTTATTGTTAAATTATGATGATGAAGATATATATATGTAAATATATATATATATATATATATATATATATATATATATATATATATATATATATATATATATATATATATATATATATATATATATATATAATACTAATACTAATAATAATAATAATAATAATACATCTAAAAACTAATGGTTTAAAGTATTGTAATGTTGCAACATAGTTGGTTTTACAGAAGAGGGGGTGCACAAGCAAATTTAGATTTATCCCTTGCCCATTATTTACCAAAATGTTTCCTAATTGCTTATTTTTGAATTAGTTATTGAAAAGTGTTTTGCCTAGAATAATTTATTGTAAACTTTTTTTAAATAAACTGTTGCTCAGAAATAAATATTTAATAAATTTAATAATAGTGGTAACATGATTGGCCTATTGGGTAGGGTGTCATCTAATGCTTTTTATTTTTTTTTTCTTTCAAAAAATAAAAGTTTATTTAATTAATTTACTTAAAAATATTACTAAAGAACAGAAGTTAGGTTATTTATGAGTGGCCTGGCATTAAGGAGCATTTTGCAAGTCTTTGTTTTCACATGATTGCAAGTACCAAAAGAAGTCATAATGAGGCAATCCTTGTCATACAGAAGTTAATGAATTGAAAAGTTCTGTTTTTAGCTTGTTGATATCACATTCATGAAATCTGTGCAAAAGTATTTAATGCATTTTTTGTATCAAAAGAGTTAAAAAAAAAATTTTTTTGGTAGAATAAAGTCCCAGTGGGACAGTGCTAATGGAAAAATTATAGTTGAAAGTAATAAAAGTGGAACTTGAAAGTAACAAAAGTACTTGAAACTTGAAAATAAAAGTGGAACTGGATACCTTAAAAAGCTTGAAAAGGAGTGGTTTGTTTCTCAAAAACCTTATGTGCTTAAAAAAATACTTAAAGTACTTGCAACCTCATGATGGTAAAGAGTTTAAAAGATAAGCTCTACACCTTTTAGGAGAAGATGATAATACAACAGTTATTTGCATTCCTGGGGCCTACCATTGTGCAAGATGAATGGCTAAAGGTATATGCTGTTTAAATTTTTTGTGTCAGTTAAAGATCTTAGTTAAAGAAATTAGAATTTAAAGAAAAATATGTCTCTTCATAATGACAATAAATGTATGTTTCTAGTTTTCAGTTACCTTCAAAACGGAAGCACCTTTTAAAGGAAATTCTCAGGTTGAAAACAATGTTGCAAATGTAGCAAAAAATAAACTAAGCTTTAGTTTTAGTATTTAATTGATGATCTAGCAACACTCCTATTATTTTGTGATAAAATTCCTATTGAAGAAAGAACCATTACCTAGTTTGTGCCATGAAAGTGATTAATGACTTTGCAAATCGAGCAATTAATTAGTTAGTTAGTCACCAACTTTAATAAAATTTCAACAAAAAATTGACATTCATAAGTTGACAAAAAAGAATGCTATTTGCTATGGTATGCAAAAGCATTTTTTCTAGATTTGCTGACTAAAACTGGAAGAAATCAGAAGATTTAGTGTGATTGATAATTTTATTTTAAAGGGATCTTAAACCTTTGAGATATGTTGTTTTCAAATTAAAAAGAATAATAAAAAAAATGTTTTGGAAAAATTTCTTTGATTAAAACAAAATAATAAATGCATACTGAGAAAAAAACTAAAATGTACTAAAACTCATAGGAATAAAACGCGCTTTAATAAATGTTCATATAGTCTGTAGATTTTTTCCATTCCAAAGTAATATTTAAAAATCATTGTTTCCATTCCAAAGTAATATTTAAAAATCATTGTTGTGGCACCAAACCGGTGCCACAACAATGGTTTTTAAATATTACTTTGGAATCATGTAATATTTGCAAAATTAACATAATAGTAATTACGCTTATGTTTTGTATTCAAATACTTATTGTATAGGCAACTAATTGAAGACAATAAGCATTTAATAAACATATTTACTTTTATTTTAATTTCCAATTAAATATTTATTCAAAATAATATTATTATATTATTTAAATATTAAATCTGTTCATTTAACTTTTACTAAAGGTTAATAATTTTTAAAGTGCTTTAAAGCGTCTTTTAATTTAAAGAGATAATTGCAATTAACTTAATGATTAAAAAAATATATTACATTTTTTTAATCATAAAGTATAATTAAAAAAAAAAAGTGTTTATTAAATAAGTTACATTTACTATAGACACTAAAGACGGTAAAGTTTAAAAATAGCTAAGTCTTAATATAACTATAAGAGAGTTCTGGAAATACTTTTGTAAAAGTATGATTAAAATGTTGTCTAAACCACAAGTTGTATAAAAATTTAATTGAAAATTGACCATTCAGAATCTGGAGTGATTTGAATGTCTAACAGTTGGCTAATCTATTTAACTAAAATGGCAGGAAGAGTATGACCATTAGATTCAAGAGTAAACGAGTAAAAGTTCTTTGCAAATAATTATGCCTTATTCTTGGGAGAAGTTATTAGATTAGACCTATGAATTAAAGATGGAATGTTAGACTAGTAAATAGCTGTTGATGATTTTCCAAAAGTCTCTAAAGCGTAACATCTGAGATGCGGTAGTGGTGTCGTGGTAGAGTCCTTGCTTCATAAACAAGTGGTTCCGAATTAGATTCGCACCATGTCCCTGGTAGTACCGCGCTCATCTTGTTTCTCCACACAGCGGCCTTGTTCGTCAAGGTTCGTGTTTTGGAGTTATAGAGTTGACAGAGGGTTGTAACCACAAATAAGTAGCCTCCTCATCGGTAGTGGCTTTCTCGGCCTTGGGGAGGTAAATTAACAAAAAAAAAGAGAAAAAAATCTAACAACTGAGAAACTGGAAGAATGTAAACTGAGAATTAGGAAGCTTAGCATCATACAGGACCTTTTTACATTGACTTCTTGCAAAAATAAAAGTACTTTTATGCTCAAGGGAGATGTTCTTGTAAAAATTAATGAAAAAATGGTTACAGTTTGATAGCAACTGCACAAGAAGGTGAAATATGTGGATATGTATGAATATAAAACATATATGTTATATTCATATTTATCCATATTATGCATACAAAATATGGATATATATGTATAGATATATATCCATATTTATATTACATGGATATTACATATTTATATAAACTTAAGTATTTACATGGATTTGCCAAAAGAGAAGATCAAAATGGTCAGAGAGATCTGACAAATTTGTGTGTACCAAACAACCCTTGTAGTACCGCGCTCAACTTGTTTCTCCGCGCAGCGTCCTTGTTCGCCAAGGTTCGTGTTTTGGTGTTATAGAGTTGAGAGAGGGTTATAGCCACAAGTAGCCTCCTCGTCTGCAGAGGCCTTCTTGGCTTTGGGGAGGTGAATTATATATATTTAAAAAAAAATGGTTTGGGTATCAGGATGTAGAGGAGTAGCAGCTTCAGGAGAAAATGCTAGAGGTTGAAGTAAGAAAACTTGAAAAGAGTGCATTACATATGGAATGAACGAGCTTTAGTTATGGAAACAAAATGCTCTAAATCATTTATATTAGACAAACAGCATAAAAGGAGAAGGCTAAAACTTGATTATAATGATGATGATGATGATGATGATGATGATGATGATGATGATGATGATGATGATGATGATGATGATGATGATGATGATGATGATGATGATGATGATGATGATGATGATGATGATGATGATGATGATGATGATGATGATGATTATGGTAATCATGTTGATCATGTTTGCATGGTTGCATACTATATTTATATATGTATGTATGTATGTATGTATGTATGTATGTATGTATGTATGTATGTATGTATGTATGTATGTATGTATGTATGTATGTATGTATGTATTGCAACATTCAGTTATTTTAAGCATAGCAAAGTAAAATAGTTAATTTTTTGTTTTTAAGGCTGTTGAGGCGTTTTTTGCTAAAGTTAATAATGTAGATGGTTATGGGGAAAGATTTTCTATAACAAAAGAAGAAGCTATTAAGTATCTGATGGCACGCAAATTTGATGTTGACCGTGCTCTTTCCTTATTTTTTTCATCAAGGGTAATGTTATTTTAATTTTTTAAATATGAATTTATGTAAGTTGTTCTTAATTGTTTAGAAAATAAAAAGTTTTGGGTTTAAAATAAATTAAAATTAATCATTTTCTGCATATAATAAGAGTTGTTTTAAATAGTTTTTTAATATAGTTTTATATATTTTATATAAAATATGAATGAGTGAAGAATCAGTTAATATAAAAATAAAGTTTTTTTTTTATTTATTAAGTTTCAATTAAGTAAATTATAAACACTGAAATAAGTTATTAAAAAACTACTTAAATTTTTTTATTTCAATTTAATTTTAATGAATGAAATTATTAATTAAAAAAAGTATTGCTATAATCTTATTATAAAGGGTTTTATTTTTATAAAAAGTTTTTAAAATGGTAGTAATATCATGAAATATATACATATTTAAAATAAAATGGTAGTAATATTATGAAATATATACATATTTAAAATAAAATGGTAGTAATATTATGAAATATATACATATTTAATGAATTGTTAAAAAATAAGAACAATAAGTTTCAATTTTAAATAATTAAAATTACATATAATATTAGATAAATAAATTTTAGTGAAAAATATAAATAGTTTAGATATAAATATTCCATCTTATATTTTTGTTTCATAAAAAGATTACAAATCAATATTACTTTGTTATTATTATTTTTGTAAATTACTTTATCATTCATTTAAAATGAAAAATGACTGAATAACAGTTGCTCAAACAGTATTTGTATAAGAAAGTTCTTTTGTTTCACATTATCTCAAATGTAGCATCCTTGTATCATCCTATAGCAGCTCTAGCTGTTAAAAAATAATTATTTGTTTAAGTTTGGAAGTTTGGATCTCTCCATGTCTCTAGAAATATAGTGATCAACTTATTTGTCAGCACAGCGACCTATTTTAAATCCATCTAAGTGTTAAAAAATCTTTGAATATTTTTCACTTTTTTTTGCTTCTTTGTCAGAACTTATTTGTTTTTTTTTAAGTTTAAAAGTAGGAGAAAAGTTATTCTTTGATAACAAGTAGCTTTTGACATCCATCTTGCATATTAATTAGTACTGACATAATGAATACAGAAATCTTAGTGTGTCAACTGAAAAAAGCAGCAAACTCTACCAGTTCTTGATAGTTCTCACAGGGAAAGATTTTTTTCTCCATTTTTTTCAATTTTTTCCGCCCATTTCTTTACTTCAAATGTTTTTTAAAATATAAAACTATTTTTTCAATTTGTTTCTAGCTAGCAAAAAACTTTATTATAATGCTGCATCCTTTTGACCTAATAACTTTGCCAGGAGTTGTATGTGAATTTAAGAAAAGAGAATAACCAAGTTTTTAACAGTATTTTTAATCATGTTTATATTCAATTTGTCTTTAAAAAAATAAATTTGAAAATTTAAGAAAATGTTTTTTTTATTTAAAATATTTTTGTGCTTTAGTGAATGCAAATTAACATCTATCTAATGGCACAATTTAATAACAAAAAATGTTCATATTTTTGCATATCTTTTTTTTCTCTTTCAACCATATAACTTTGTAACTTAAATCTTGACATGTAATAAGAAACAAGTTTCCCTGTGATAATGTGTAGATAAAAAGCTTAAATAGCAAAATCTATAACTGTCAATAATAAACTTTAGCCCAAGCAATTATTTGCTTGGGCTGAAAGTATACATCATATAATAATTTTGCGTGAGAAGACTATAACTCTCTCTAAGCCATGCAATTTGGATAACAAATCTGCATAACTACGACAATGAAAGTTATGCTGAACTGATATTTTTCTGAACAAAAAACGCAAATCAAATTCAAATGTGTGTAATACACAGCTGCTGCTCATGAGTATGTTAATATTTGAAATAAGTTTTAATATTTGAAATAAGTTTTATTAATTTTTTTCCTTTTTTGCATTTTCAGTATCTTATTTTTCTAGACTCTTCGACAACAATTTGAACTAGAGAATTTTGATATTAGTAAAGATCCATTAAATAGGGAGCTATTATCAGGAAAGTTTACCGTGTTGGTGAGTTTATTATTGCTTTTTATGTCTAATCATAAAATGTAACTTTTCACTTAAAATATTTTTTCCTGCGTAAAATACTCGAGTTTATCTGATACTCTGATTCAATTTCCTTTTATTTTTCTTACTTCTACAATTTACAGCTTTTTAAGTCATTTGCCGTTTTTAAATTATCATCTTTGTAACTTTGAACTTAAGTTGCAAAAAAAACAAGCCTTGTTGGAAAGGTTTTTTGAACAAATAAAAAAGCATTAGGTTGATTTTAATGTTTCTATTATTTTGCAGAATGGCCAATGTGCTGATAACTCTAAAGTTTGCTTGTTTTATGCTCATAAGCATTTCCCAAAATTAGTTGACCATATTACTGTGATAAGATCAATTGTATTTCAGCTTGACTGTATTCTAAAAAGGTAATTTTTTTATTAATTTTTTTTTTATTAATGGTGGGAATTTTAATTGAAGGAATTGGAAAGCAAATTTTTTGTGCATCTCAAGGTACCAATATTTTCTTTTTTCCAGACATTTGAGAAATAAAATGATTAACTACAGTACTCTGATTTTTTTTGTTTATGATTTATTTATTTAAATGAAAATAAGTTTAAAGTGTAGCATGAATTATTTTTTATTGAACAAAAAAAAAAAAAAATTAAAATCTCACTATGTTGTCTATGTTGTCACTATGTTCTCTAAATTTGTCCTGAAATTTTAAATCACATTTTTTAACATGCGTGGGCTAGGCACATTCATTAGGAATGCAGAGAGGTAAGTTACCCTGACCTATTTTGCTTTACTGTGGTTAAGTAATTTTTATGAAATGTACAATGACTAAGTTCAATGGACAAATAAAAAGCTCACATATTGTGATATCTGGAAATATTTCATGTCTTCAGGTTTTCAGTTTTACTATTCTCATTATGAACACTGTTTTAATGAAAGATTCAATTTATCGCATTGGGAAAATTTACGGAAAACAAGGCTATAAATTTATGACTGCAAAAATAGCAACAGTCAAAACTTAACCTGTTACCTGCATTAAAGCAGGGAAAGTTGTACATGCAAAAATTGTGTATGGATCTCATGAAGGTATCAAGCACTAATAGTTTTTGATAAGTTTTGCAAAGAGTGGGTTATGTATGCTTCGGAAACAGATCCAAAATTGATTTTGTGGTCAGCATCTGAAGATGTTGACATTTGTACTTATTGGCATCATGTCTCTGGTATTAAAAATATCCTCGGTGTTTAGAAATATATTAATTCACATTGTTAAGTCAGCTCTCACATTGTAAAATAGGAAATGAATTATTAATGCACAGATAAAATTTTAAAATAAATTAATAATGGAAGAACTTACAGCTAAAGTCTTAATCAATAATGCAAATGTTAAGCTATCCCTTGCAATGGAATCAAACATGCAGTCTGCAAAATTGAAATAATACCTAATTAATACATCTTTGAATCCAGCCAATTTTAAAAATGGTCAAGTACGAATTTCCAGTCATTTCCTTCCACTAAAACTTAATAGAAAAAGTAAGCCAAAATAGAGAATTTTTTGTTTAAATTTAAAAATGACATATATTCATTATGCTTTAAAAAATTTAAAAACACATTTTTCATTAAAACTGCCTAACATCTCCTCTTTCATTTTAAAATATTTTTGATATCATTAATGTGAGGCAACTCTGAGAGTTATTAAAACTGTAAGTCACAGTAATGAAACAAAAAATTTGTCATTTGTCATGATATTATATTTTTATAATAATATTATCGAAAAATTTGACTATTTAAAATTTAAAAATGACCATATAAAATAAGGGAATAGGTTCCAATGGTTAAACTTTGAAGAAAATCTTATTTAAATGGGTTAAATGGGTGTCCTTTTTTTTATCTGGAGTTACCCATACATATATTTTAGTACAGACCTTCGTGTTACGAGGTTACACAGTAAAGGATATTAATTTATATTCTACTAGAGCTTTGCAATTTCAAAAATATAGTTAATAGTTAATAAGATCCTTAATCTAAGATTAAAAATAAGTCAAACAATTTTAACTAACTTTTAAAACATTTTATTATTCAATATGTTAAAGCTTATAAATAGTTGGTTAATAACTAATAATAGTTAAATAAACAGTTTTTAAGTTTATATATATATATATATATATATATATATATATATATATATATATATATATATATATATATATATATATATATATATATGTATATATATATATATATATATATATATATATATATATATATATATATATATATATATATATATATATATATATATAAATAAGTAATGTACCAATTGCACATTTGTGGCCGATACTGATTCCGATGGATAGGAAAAGACTGATACCAATGCCAATACTGATGGATTAATTAATTATTAAAGTTTTTGAAAATATAAAACAATTTAAATTTTGAAAAACAAAAAAATTTTGAAAATATAAAACAATATAAAACAATTTTAAATTGTGTAAACTTCATGGAATCAGAATTTGAATTAGTAAACAAATACTTGGACCTAAAATAGAGCCAAACCTTTATTTTTAAAAATATTAGTAAAGCTCAGTTAAAATAATATACACTTTAGTTTTTTAAATATAAAAAGAAAACTTTTAAAAAATAAAAACAATTTCAGAGAAACACTTTTTATTTCAATTAAAAAAAAATGTTATTAAGATAAGCAATTTGCTTAGACTTTTAAACTCTTTATAAAAACAAATAAAAAAACACTTTATAACATATGTTGAATTTGATAAAGAAGGCTGTGTAGAAACTTTTTTGTGCGCTTAAATATATTTTGATATAATGATATACTTTATAACATGAAATATATACATTTTCTTAAAATAAAACAAGAGACTTCAGAATCAAATACTAAGAAAATAATAACTTTAAGATACTAGAAAAAGCAGTTGTAGCAATGTTTAGTATTTAAAATTGTGTATTCGAATATTGTAATGTAAAAACATAAGCATTTCTCCTGTTTCAACCTATTTCGTCAGAGCCAACCTATTTTGTCGTGGAGTATAAATATATCCACCTCAACTGAACAATCATTTACTTTCATTCAGAAGATGGAGGGCATGGCAAAAAAAAAAAAAAAAAAAACACAAAATAAAATAATTCTAAAAACAAAATTATGGTAATAAAAGTATAAGTACATTCAGCTGTTAAATTAAAGCTTATAAGCATCATCTTAAGAATAAACAAATTTGCTAGTAAACAAAATAAAAGTTCTTAGTAATGCATTAAATTTAGTTTCTTAGTAATGCATTAAGTTTAGTTTCTTAGTAATGCATTAAGTTTAGTTTCTTAGTAATGCATTAAGTTTAGTTTATTATCATAATGGAGAATAAAAATGTCATCGGTTGGAAAATCGGTATTTTTTTTTGCTAATGTAATGTTTTAAAAGTGTTATTGCTAACTATATTTCTAATAAAAAGATTTAAAGACTTAAAATAAGTTTCAAGAAAAAAAGATCTAAAATAAGTTTCAAGAAGAAACAATTTCAAGTAGTTCAAATAAGATAAATAAAATTTCAATTTAAAACGAAACTGATCTTTATGTTTGATAATAAATAATGCTGTCAAACATAAACTGACATTTATGTTTGACAGCATTATTTCAAATTAAAATTTTTGTTGCTATCTTTTTTCTTCTAATTTTTTAGAATAAGAAATATCAAGTATAAGGGAACATTAAAAGTATCAATTTTTTTTTTTTTTTGTGGTTGCTTATTTGTGGTACCACATTAGTTTGATTTTGCTCTAATCAATGTAAAAATGCTTGTTAAGATTATCAGTTATAATCTGTTTTTAAAGTTCTCACTAGTATTTTAGTATTTTTTTACTTAGTTGTTCCATTTTTTTCATTTTTTCTAACTAAAAAGTTACAATTAAGTAGAAAAAAAAAAAACTTTGTTTTGTCAACAGCTTCTATTGATGTTGTAGTCAAAATGCTGTTTCTGGGTGTGTTTCTAAGTAGTACATTCTTAGTTTAGTTTAGTATTTTTTTAGTTTAATTCAAGTATTTGGAAAAAATTGCTAAATAGTGTCTATTTTCCTTTTTTTTTTTAAACAATGTTATTCTTTTAATTTATTAGTTATGATGTTCAAAGAAATGGAATTTCATTTGTTTATAATATGGAATCTTCGAGTTTTCAAAATTTTGATTTAGAACTTGCTAGGAAAGTCCTTCATCTGTTAAAGGTAATTTCAATATTATATGTCTTAGTAGTTTTCTTTGCGTTCTGTCAAAATAATGAAATTAAAATAAATGTATATATATAAAAAAAAAATGTTTATATATTTATTTTACAACATGGTGTTTAATAAATTTGTTATATATACATCCTAATCATGCATTAAACTGATCTTATATCAGGTGTGGTGTAGGCAAATAACCTAGGAGAGTTATTATAATTCAGATACAAAATCAAATTCAATTGTGGTTTTGGGTAAAAGGAGCTCGTAAACCTTGGATCTTCCAAGTGGTAGTATTAGAAAAAAAAATTACAGTTCTGATCTTCAAAACAGGTTAATGATCATGATCTTTAAGCAGGTTAATGCCAAAAAAAAGACATCTAGTTGTATGAAATTGTTTCCATTTTATTCCATGTCATATTTAAATTGGCATCCCGGAAACTCATTCAAACTACACAAGTGAGGAACCATGCTTTAAACTTAAAAAGAAGTTCATTTTTATCTTAATTCATATAAATCTATTTATTTTAACAGTATTTTGAAATTTATAGCAATTTCGCTATTGTTTCAATTTTGAACCAGTTAGAGTTAAAATACATCAATTAATAAATGTGTGCTTGGTTGATGAGGGTTAGTGCTTGGTGGATGCATTGGTTTTAAGTGTGGATGAAGTAATGAACAAATACGATATGATTATGGGTACAGATTTAATAAAAATGTGTGATTAAAATTGGCACTAGAAAATTGAATTTCTGTAATTTCTTGATTAAGTTATCATTGATATCCCATATTGCAACAATTGAAATAGATTGCTGTTGAAAAATAGATTGTAAGCTTAAAATGGAAAATAAAACCCAACATGAAAAACAAAAAAAGTCAGTATAATGTACCTGATTGGCGTTGTGAGGATTTCAACAATGACAACAAATGGATCAAAGAAGGTATAATTTAAAACTTTTAAAATTTAAAACAAAAATTCATTTCAAATTTAAACTTTACAATTTAACTTTTTTAACTTTTTAACAATTTCACTTCAAATTTAAATTTCACATTCAAATTTAAAACAAAAATACAAAACTTCAAAACAGGTTAATGCCAGGAAAGGCATCTACAAAATGTTGATTTGCATACCCGTTCAGCAGTTTTAAGTTAAGCTAAAACTTAATTGTTTTGGAATATTTAAGTTGTCTTTTAATATCGTGATATGCGTTACTCAAGGTAATAAAAAAAAGATAAGACCTGAGTGCGATTATCACAAGCTTAATACATGTTGAAAACCCATCACAAGAGATGTAGATGTCATAAACAATGCAATAAGAGATTAGAGACTCATGAGTAAAAATAGTAATGACTCTGTGGTGGACCTCAGACAAGCATACCTACAAATTTATGTGCATAAAAGACAATGGCTTTACCAAGCTATCATTTATAAAAGTCAACAATATCTGCCTATATTTTTAGGCTCAGTACAATAATATGTTCTTGTACTTGTAAAAATTGTGCACTTGCAAAATAAACTAGAGGACACATTAATGACCTTCTAGCAACCAATAGAAATGGAAGGAGATGGTGGTACATATAAAAAAATTAGGTCTTTACACAGAAACACCTAAATATTTTGGTGAAAATCTAGTTTGTGCTTTAGGATTAGAAGTTACAGTAAATTCAATAACAAAAAAAAATGTTTTTAAAGAGAAGGCGCAAGATTCCTATTGTTAAAACTGTGCTTACCAAGAGGGATATATTCTCATTTTGCAGTAATCTGGTTGCTAATCTACCAGTTGCTGGATGATTGACACTCAGCTATGCAGTTATGTAAAAAGGTGTACAAATGAAGTAGGATGTGATGAACCTATTATGAATAAGTATGTTATTGAAATGACTATATCTGCAACTACAAAGTTATAGATAAAGCTTTAAAATGCGATCAGGCAATAGCTGTTTGGAATGTCAAATCAAATGCATCTTTAACTGTATGGTGTGATGCAAGTTTGCTAGTAAAAGTAGTAGTGATAATGCAAGGTGACCAAAAAATTGATGATGTGACAGCATAAATTTATTTTAACTTCAGTATTTTGAAATTTTTATTAACTACAGCATTGTTTCAATTTTGAAACAATGGTTCATTGTTTATTATTAATGACCATTGCTCTTGCCTATAATAATTCTTGCAAGTGATTTTAAAATAATATATAATGCCAATACAGAATTTATTTCATTATTTTATAGGCACTTACATCACTCACAATTATTTGGTTTACTTCTGAAAATCAAATAGATCATAATAACATTTTGCAAAAGTTAATGAAAACATGTTTCAAAATAAATATTTTAGGATGGATATCCAGCTCGCTTGAAGAATATTCATGTAGTGTCTCCACTTTTTTGGTTTCGTGCTTCTTTTTTAGTTTTATCAAGTTGGCTAAAAGAAAAAATTCGTGACAGGGTATGTTTTTTTTTATTTTGTCTAATTTATGATGTATAAAAATAGTTCGATGCTGATGACTGTTGGACTGATTTGTAATTTGAAATTTTTCTAAATTTTAATTTCAAAAAAAAATTAGGATTTCTTGTTGATTTTATTATATATTTTATATTTATTATTTTCTATCATCATCATCTATAGCATAATCGGTAAGAGCCTGATAAACTGAAAGTACGTGGTTCAATTCCTGCTTTGACCGTATTATGTTAAATATAGTACTTTATATTCTATCTCTTTTAGACCTTGTGTGTTGAACATTGTCCCTTAGGAGTCTGAGTTTATTGCTTCTATCACATGTGTGATGCATATATTTTTATTATTATTTTATTACAATAGGCTTTACTGTAGTGTCTTTGTTTTGTTCTAAACATCTGTTTAAAATATTTTTTTTATTTTTTTGTCTTTTCTCTCTTCCTAAATTTTTCTTATTTCATTTGGGTTTGATAGCTCAGTGTAGTCCTTTGACTCATATTTTTGCATTTTTTTAAATTATTTATGTTGGGACATAAATAATTAAAAAAGAGAACTATGGCTATTTTCTGTACTAGACTAATATACGCACCTATCACGATTATATATATTTTTGGCTTGTCATTTTTTTTATTTCTTCATATTTTATAGTTAAATAATGATTTTTTCTTATTTATGATGTTATTGTTTTTATTTGCTTTTATTATCATTATTGTGTATCGCTTATATAATTAGTTATTTTACTTTTAATTTTAAGTTATTATTAGTTATAATGACGTTTGATGATATTTTCAAAATAATTTAATACTAGAATTTGAATTTTAAAGTAAACAACTCTTATTTTTTGGGGAATATTGTACAAAATCTTTTTGGGAGGAAATGCTTTTATACATATTTTGTATTTTTATTCTTTAAGGTGATCCTTGTTAAAGACTTGAATGAACTGCATCACCATGTACCTCAATCTATTCTTCCTAAAGACATGAATGGAAATTCAGATCATGACCATGCCCAATGGATTCTTGAATGTACAAAGTCATTTACCGTTCCGTATGGAGTTATTTGGGCTTAAGTTTTTTTTTTTTTTTTTTAAATTTATTCCATTATTTTCTTTAAGTTAGACCATTGAATAACTAAATCATATTTGAGTTATCCGAATTTCTTTTTTTGTTAGTTTGTTTAACTTAATGCTTTTACTAGTCACATAATTTTTATTACAACCTTTATAATTGCTATGGGAATCCTAATTTATAATTGCAATGGGAACCTTATTTATAATTGCAATGACAATCCTAATTTGCTACAATTTTTTATCTTCAGAAAATCTGTTACAACAGAAGATAAACCAGATGACATACAATCTTATGCGAAAGAAGATTTTAATAATGCTGAGAGCAATTATACTCCTAATGAAATTTACAGTTCTAAAAATAGTGAATATCAAACAGTAGATGTAGATCCTCCTAACAAACCTTTGCCACCTCCACCTGAAAACCCATTTACTATTGATGAACTTTTAGAACATATGGCAAATGTAGGAAGAAAAGGAATTCAAAAAGAATATGATGAGTTGCGTTCTCTTCCTCCTTGTGGTTCATTTGAATCAACTTTGTAAGTATTTTTGTATTATTTGAAACACTGGTTTAGATGTAAACACTGACATGGCTGTGAACCTGTTTGTGGAAATATATAATTATGTATATTTTAGACCTATTTTTTAATCCTTATTTTAGTATGGCAATTTTAGTCATGTCAATTTAAATCAGCATTTAATACATATGCATCCTATCCACATTTAATTTTATTAGTAGTGTTAATAATAAATAAAGATGTTAAATGAGGGTATCCCTGTATGTATAAAACATCTATACTAATTAATTACTTGTTGACTATTAATCACAATACTGGTAATTACCCTTTTGCTATTGTTTACAACATGATATTGTACTCAGAGCTTTTCATGTGCTTCTACAATAATCTGGCAAGCAGTAAAAAGTTTTTTATAATTTGTAACAAAGTTAATTAGTTTAGAACTTTAAACTTATTTTCAATTTTAGTATAGTTGTTTTAATTTTTAATGATTGGTTCATCAGCATGCATGTTCATTAAAGTTTATGTTTTTTAAACAAAACTACATTTTGTTAAATGTTCCTCTGTTTGTTGTTACTGCATTTTGTTGTTATATTGCACTTAGTCAACCAATCAAAGTTGAATTTTTAGCCTGTAGCAAAATGTTTTTACAAGATTTATGAGTATTTTCATATTTCACAATAGCTTGCTTGCAGAAAATATTTTAATGTATATGATATTCATTGCACTTAACTGTAAACTGCGCATATGCATAAATATAACATAAATTGCAACAAGCAGCAGGCAAGTAGGTTTGGAGATGCAACAATTTTGTAGCAACCATACTGTTATAGATTGAAGCAATTTTGTAATGACTGTTTTTTTGCTTTGTTATATCCTATCATACAGTGATTATATATATATATATATATATATATATATATATATATATATATATATATATATATATATATATATATATATATATATATATATATATATATATATATTTATACAGTACTGTGAATAAGTTTTAGACCACATGTATAATTAGACGTATTTACAATTTTTTTTCTATGTAATTTTTTTAAAGCGTACTTAAGTTTAATAATATATAAGAAAAGTTGAAAGAAAATATTATTTTGAATAAATAAACAAAATTGATGAGGAAACATGAGGATTTGTTTGTTTATTTATTAAAACGATGTGTCATAACAACTACATCCAAAACAGGATATTCAAAGAATGCTGTTACAGAAATCATTAAAAAGTTTAGAGAAACTAGCTTCTTGAAGCTAGAAAGAAAAGTGGTAGACCTCCTAAGCTATCAAAAGATGACAATAAATATTTAAAAACCCTATCTTTAAGAAATACAAAAAAAAAACGTCAACCGAGCTGGCAAAAGACATTTACACAGCAATTGGGAAAAATGTCAGCTCTTCTTTTATTCGACAGCACCTACTTAAATCAGGATTAAGAGGGAATGTTGCAATTCGAAAACCATTATTATGGTGTGGCAATAAAGAAAAATGACTTAAATATGCAAAACAACACCAAGATTGGGCCTAGGAAATGTTTAATCAGGTTCTGTACACTGATGAGTCCAAATTCGAAATTTTTGGAACAAAAGGACGCCAATATGTTTGAAGAATTGAAGAAGTCTATCAGCCCAAGTGTTTAAACCCTACTATTAAACACAGAGGAGGCTCTTTACAAGTTTGGGACTGTTTATCTTCATCTGGAGTAGGTGATTTGATCAAAATAGGGGGACGACCCACCGGGAATGTTATGTGGATATCCTAAGGCACCATGCTGTAACATCCGGAAAGAGACTAATAGGTCATAATTTTATTCTGCAGCAGGACAATGACCCAAAACATTGTTCCCGAGTGGCAAAAAATTATTTAAATGAAATGGCAGAGGAAGGAGTACTGGAATTGATGACCTGGCCTTGTCAGAGTCCAGTTTTGAATATAATTGATATATTTGGGATTACCTGGACAGAAAGAGGGTTGAACATGCTCCCCGAAATGCTGAAGAATGTTTTGAAGTACTTCAAAGAGAATGGCACAACATACCCCAGGATTTTATAACTAATTCGTATGAATCTATTGCCCGGCAAATATTGGCTGGGATTGAGGCAAATGGAGGACATAGTAAATATTAAGAATTTTTTATGAAGTTTGACATTAAAAAGTTTGTAATTGTTCCATATTTTGTGTAAAATACATGTGTTTTAATAAGTTTATAATTTAGAACTACAAATTTAAATATTAGAGAAGAATTCTCGGGGATTTTTTGAAAAAATGTAAGTGGTTCAAAACTTATTCACAGTACTGTATATAAATTAAATGAAAATAACAATGTTTAAAGCAATTATGGTTAATTGGTTAAAAGTAAACTAGCTTTAATAATTGTATCTGTGTAATTTTGTACTTATGGCAGGCCTTGTTACGAGATTTTGCTGCGTAACAAAAACATGTAACGCATTTCAAAGTAACTCAACTCAGCAAATATATTTTGTATTGTTAGAAGTTATATTGCTTCACTAGCGTATTTTTAAGTACCGCATGGTAATCAAAGTTATTTTATTAACGCATTAAAAATCATACAAACAGTTTTTTTTTCTCACTATAACAAAAGTTACAATTAAAATCTTTGTTTTTATTTGAAAAATCATTTTTATCATTTTTTTCTAATATGAACTAAATTTTATTTTGAAAATTTTTTTTTTTTCATAAAACGTAGCATAATATTTGTTTATTTTCTTATAATTTTACAGTTGGTTTTTGGTTATTTTATTAACTGTTAATAAATTTTTTCTTATTTATTTTGTGAACTCTTTTTAATAGTGTTTTAAAACAATAAAGAGTTTTATCAGTAACCGATAACATTCGTAATCATAGTTTATTTTCATAAATTAAACGAATGTCATTAAAACTTTACGTTATTGAATTGACAAAAAACTTATTTAAAATATCTTGTTAATAAAATATTTACATCAAAATAAATCGTGCATTTTTTAAACTATTATGACAAAAAATAATTTATATATTTAAAAGGATTTTATATATTTAATTCCTTAAGATAAAACTTAAAACACTTTATTTTCTTTAACTAATTTTTAACAACAAAAAAAAAATTATTAAACAGACTGTTTCTTTAACAAAAAATCCATTAGTTTACAAATTGGGGTTAAATGCTTTTACTTACAACTTTATTTCTTCTGAATAAATGTCACATAAACGATATCAAAAGATAATTTAAATATTCTAAAAGATAAAAGTTTTTGCGTAACACAAAACTGCTGAACGCGTAGTCAAATTGCCTTTTCGCAAGCAAAATGCAAGCTGCGTAACATTTCTTAACAAGGCCTGTTATGGTAAATCATAATGGGCCGTGTATACTGCATTTTGTATAGTAGTAGTATATCATTACTCCAGTTTCCAATTACTAAAGTCATTTCTCAATTAAACTCTTTTATGGATGTGGTCCAGATGTTATTCTTGTCGTAATCAGGGTGTTAATTTGCCTGATGGCACAGCATATAACAAAGAATTCCCAATTGGTTTAAGATTCTTAAAGGTTTAAAATTTTTTTAGTAAGAACCTTTATCAGATTCAGATTTAAAGTGTTATACTAGACACTTAAAAAACATATTTAGTACACACAGCGAAATTGTTGTTGTGAGTTGATAAAGAACACTAAACAAAAATGAGTTGTCGACTCATTTTTGTTTAGTGTTCTTTATCAACTGTTGTTAAAGAACAATCTTTTTTTTATGTGAAAAGCGTTGTTAACAAGCAAGGTCATTCAATTTTTTGTCAATTTTTTAATTCTATTGTCTATTGTTTTCTAGTTTAGATTTTTATTTGCTATTATTTTGTTGTTTTTTTGTTTTATTTTTATCATTTAAAAACTCATTATTTACAATTTAACTGCTGTTTATCTTAAGTTAAGAAGTTTACAAAATTTTTAAATAATAAATTAATATAAATATTTTCGGTGAACTAAATTTGCTGGCAAAGTACACAAAAAATAACTACTTAAAATCTAAATAAAACTTGCAATTAAACGTATCATTTATGTTTTATTTGCGTATAACATAAAAGTGGATTATTTACATAAGTTTTATTGTTTAATTTACAAATGCAAAAGTTCAACTTATAAACATAAAGTTTACAAATGTAAAAATTAATCATTTTTTTAATTTACAAAATACAAAAGGTACTAGATATTTAAATTTGCTGTTTAAATTAACTTGCCACCCTCTAACAATGAACAAATCTCCCTCCCTTAAATAAGCCTAGTAAAGTATTTTTTGGTGGTAATGTATGAAAGAATTGCTGGTCCATCTTGTGTACTTTTTTTTTAACTTAGAAGTAACCTTTAACCCTAAAGTACCCATTATTCAGCGCTGAAAATAATGGGTGATCAACCATCAATAATTGTCTATTTTAAAAAAAAATGGTGCTTTGATCTCCCAATATCAATTCTGGCAGGTCAATCTTGATTGGTAAGAATTGTAAGGCAAACTTAATAAAAAGTTTAAATAACTTCAAAAACAGAAAGTTGAAATTATTAAGTTAGCAACTAAATGTTTTTGGTTATTGGAATAAAAGTTGTTAGTTTACAGTATAAAAAAGTACAAAAATAATAATGAATAAGCAAAAATATAGAATGATAAAAATAGCGAATATTTTCGATTGACGCAAAACATAGTTAGCGATCATAATTTTTTTTTGACTATAAAGTAAGAAAAAATAAACTAATTAGTTAATTAAATCTTAATGAATTTTTATGAATAAATTGAATTTTATTTTGAATGAAATGAATCATATTATATTATAATAAGCAACTCATTAATGCTCATTTGAGAGTGTTTGACACGGAACTCTCGGCAGTCATTGCAACCGAGGTAGTGGTGAGAAAGAGTCGCAGCACTTATTTTTATAAAACTTGAATGAAAAAAAAAATCAAAATTTACCTTTTTCTTAGCAGATTGTTAAAAACCTAACTCTTGTTTTGGGCGGTTCAAAATAATATGCAAAAACTTCCGTAGGATACAAGTGAAAATAATATGCTAAAACTTCTGTAAGGTATATTCTGTAATTTTATTAAAAGATTATACTTGAATTATTATTTTATTATGACACAATAAAATATTGCACAAGCTCAAAAAGCGTAATCCATAAGGTGTTACGATTACAAAATTTAGGTGAAAATTACAAAAATTTAACTTAATTGTCTATTTTTGAATTGTTTTGAACTAAAAATAATGAAATAGGTAAAGTAAACATTTTGACCTGTGTAAATATCATGCCTTAAAGTACGCAAAAATTGATTTTTTTTGTCATCTTTGACCTTCAATTTTACCTATATTTGCAAGTATCCCATAATTTTTTTAAATTTATACAAATCTTCATCTATAATAGTACCTAAAAATAAAAACAATTTTTTTTTTCTTTTAATTTTAATTTACCTCCATTAGGCCAAGAAGGCCACTACAGTTGACTGTACAAATACCACTAACAGTAACAGTACTGGTATGTACTACCAGGGATATGGATAAATTTACTTAATAAATAAAGGAGTTAGGATCAAAATCCAAGTCAAAAATAGAGTTATAGTTGATTAGCTCAATTTTGTGACCTCGTAATGGCTAAAGCCCTGGGTTTATATCAAAAGTTTATTTTCAAAAATATGTATTGACCTTTCATCTACTACATTTATAAAAAGTACCTATGGAGTATTGCAATATTAAGAAAATTTTTTTTGATTGAGAGTTGCCATCTTTAAGAATCATGCATAGCTTGTTAGTTCCCTCTTACAATTGGGGCTAAAATTTTTACTTTTTTAATATGCTGTTGCTATTCATACTAGAAGATCAATGATAAAATATTTATTTAAAAATATTTATTTGTTCCCTAGATATTGGACTTCAAAGTATGACAAATATTTTAGGATTATTGACCAAATAAGGTCAAACTCATTTTCAAACTTGAAATTAGAATATACTTTTCCATTGTGAAATCATTTTATTATATATATATATATTAGCTATTTGAAGTCTAAAAAAAGGATAAAAAATATATAGTAGGCAAATTGCTTATCTAAACATAATTCATAAACATAAAAGTACGCTTGTCTAAGCATAATACATAAACATAAAAGTACACAAAATTTGATTTTTTGTTTATTTTGATCTTTACTTTTATTTAAAGCCTAAGATATTTTGTAATATTTTTCATAATATAAATCTTCATCTAGTAAAGTATGTTAATGTAATTCTTCATCAGGTTCTGTGTGTGTGTCAAACAAATTTGTGTTGATTATATTTGTATATGTGAATTATATTAGGGTATTTTATATTTAGGCACACTGCAAATTTACAAAAGAATCGTTACAACAACATTCTTGCATTTGAAGAAACAAGAGTTCGTCTTCAACAAATAAATGGTGATCCGGTAACTTCTTAAAAACATTAATAAGGCAAATAAAATAAGGAAAAGCTGGGCAATTAAGATACCTTGTGATATACCCTTAGTAAGGTATAATTTTCTACCTTTTAAGGTAGAAAATTATATTAAAAACAATTATTTGTCATACAATTTTCTAACTTAAAGGTATAATTTTCTACCTTATACCTTACTAAGGGTATATCACATATCCTACCTTAACTAAAAATTTCTACCTTTATTTTTTAGTGTGTATCATACTGGATTTTTTTATATGTCGTTAATTTTTGTTTAAAGTTTAAGAAAACTTAAAAAAATAAGTTGAATAAGTTTATTGAGGGATTTAATTATAACTGAAATTAATAAAATAATATCTTTTTATAATTCTCAAGTTGCCCATTACACTTACTTGCTCAGTTTACATGCTCAACTGTTTACTTACAGTTTAATTGCTCAGTTTACAACGTTGAATAACTGAATGTTTTATCCTGAAGTACCTTTTTCAGATTGTTTTGTTTGCGTATTTATCAGTTTTACATTTGAACTTTTAAAAATTAAAAAAAATAACAAAAAAAAAATTGAACAGACTGCCGTATTTTCTAAGGGTCGTCCATAAATTACGTCAGCTCTATGGGGGGGGGGGTTAGTAGTTTTGTGACGACTCATACAAAACTTGCTACTAAAGTGTTACGATTTTGTGACGAGGGGCGGGGGAGGTTAAAAATTGCGTGACGTATTTTCTGGACGACCCCTAACCAAAAATTGCAATTTTTGTCATTATTGACAAAAATAATTTCAGCAATGATAATTCAGAGTAATAAAATTAATTCAGATTGTAATTGATAAGTAAATGATTAAAGAAAATTGAAGTTAAATTTTCGAAAGTTTTTTTTCAGCATTCTGATTACATAAATGCAAACTACTTGGATTCGATAACTACCAAAAAGAAATTTATATGCACCCAAGGTAAATTTAACTTGTCGAAAAAATCTATTTAAAGATTTTTGAAACTTTTCTTCAAGTTCTTAAACTCTTAGTTTAAGTTTTTAGTTTAAGCATCTTTTTCAGGTCCAATGCCTCAAACATACTTTGATTTTTGGCGAATGATTTGGGAGCATTCAGTTTCAATTATAATTATGATTACAAGGTATGTCGTAATGCTTTATCTAAATTAAAGCAGTTTTTTTTTTTTTTTTAAATTCGATGTGTTTACTTCCTTTATAAAGGTGCACAGAACGGGGTCGCGGTAAATGTGGCCAGTATTGGCCAGAGCAAGAAGGTCGAGCAAACACATTTGGTTATTTAGTTGTTACAAATCTTGCTTGCGATATAAAATCGGATTTTACGACGACACTTTTTGAGTTGACCAACACTTTGGTATGCGTAAATTAGAAGATATTTTAATTTTTTGCGTGTTTTCTATACAGTTAAAATAATTTTTTGTATAATTGTATATAAAATTATGTCAATATAATTTTAAAAAGTATATTGACATAATCATGGTATTTATGTTTTTGTTCGTAATTTTTTATTTATTGAAAACCTTTTAAATATTTCTATTAGACCCGATCTTCACTTCGAGTGTATCATGTGCAATTTACTAGCTGGCCAGATTTCGGTGTTCTTTCATCTGCCACGCCTATCTTAGATGTACTTGATTATGTAGAGTTGTATCAGGAAGAGGCTAGTAAGTATAGAACGAACGCAACTGAAACTGAAAAAAATAATTTGTTGAATTCTCATTTGGAAGGATCTGGAGAATATCAGACTCTTTCACCTAGTGTTGATTTTAAAGAAAATTATAACATAAATTGTGAAGATTCAAATACAGCTAAACGCTCACCCATCGTTGTTCATTGCTCAGCAGGCGTCGGACGCACTGGTACGTTTTGCTGTTTAAGTAACTGTATTGATCAAATTGAAAGTTTAGGAACCGTAGATGTATATAATACCGTTAAAAAAATTAGAGATCAGCGCGCATTTAGCGTACAAACGCCTGAACAGTATGAGTTTGGCTACACTTCTATAATAGAGTATTTGATAAGGCAGAAATTAAAAAACGACGAAGATGTATCGGAACTAGAAAGTTTTTTATATGATTTTAAAAATAGCCAAATAGGTAGCGACAGTGAATAATTGCTTTTTCAATGTTCATTCGATATTTATATCGGCATTGTTATCGTAATGATACACATTGAAAATCTTTATACCATATTAGTGTTTTTTAATAAAGTTGATAAGATCAAAACAAACACTTTAGATTGTTTTTAGAATTATCAACCATCCAATTAGATAATAATGTTTATTATACCTGCTTATAATAAATATTAGAAATTTACTGTTTAGAATTTAATTATAAATAATTTTTTACATCATTTTTAACAAAGTTTTGTTTTGAATTTTGTGTAATACTTTTTTTTTATGGAATTAAAAAAACAAAACGCTTTTTAACGAACGGAAATTTTTAATTTGAATAAATTTGCTTTTGTTTACTGTTTTTGAAGAAGTATATAATGGTTTAATTTACTGGAATATAGGTTATTTATAATGATTGCTTTGAAAAAGAAATGAAGTACTTGCACTTTTGATAAAATAAAAAATTAATTTAAAGTTCCTGGTGTCATTAGTTACTGATACTATTTTTTTTTAATTTCATTGACCTTAGTTCTCAGTTTCTATAAACAAAAGAAACGCTGTGTTTTTTAAAGTCTCTGTCACTTTGTTTTCTCAAAAAGTCCTCGAGTAGATGTTGAAACCTGTCTTATTTCGGGTATATTCGGAATTCCGGATATTTTTTTTAACTTTTAGTTTTTCTGGGTTTCCAAAAAGTTTTCCGTAAATACTAATTTAAATGTATATTTTTGCTAAATTTTTCGTTTTTAACTTTTTCAGTCATTACAAAAGAAAAATCTCAAAAAGTTTGAGCCATCATCATAAGGATAATAATAAAGACGGAAATAAATTCCAGATTTTTTTTTTTCTATTAACTGTTTTCCGGATTTTTTAAAATATGACCTGGATAATTTTTGGTTGGAACATAAAGGACAATAACAAAAGACCGGAGTTCAAACTTTATATGGCTGTAATTTTTGAACGCAAATTATTTGAAATTAAAATTATAAGTTTACGTGTAATAATCAAAAATTAAATATTTGTTAACAATGCCCCAAACAATGTAATCGAGGTAATAACTTTTCAAAAGCAATTATAAAAAAATAATAATAATAAAAATTGGGGTTATTAAAGATTTAAAAGTAACTAAATATATTTTTAAACTAAAATTTTTTTACTTTAAATATGTTTACTTTAATATCTTTGCTTGGAACATGCTTTGAAAAGAAACCAGCAATTTGTCAGCATCTTTTACATAATTTACAAAGAAAGAAAAAAACATTACCAATACTTAGTTTGTATATATTAAGAGTTTTTATTTCATATAAAAGAGATTTGTGTATAAGGGGTGTAAAAGATAAGAGGGGGTTGTTTACTTCTTTTGATGATAAAAAGGTTTTAATTTTACTTTTATACTACCCCAACAACTTTTATACTTTAATCATTGCTTGGGGTACACAGTGATTTAGAAACGCTTAAAATTTGCCCAAAATACAGTTTTTTGAGTAGCGCAATTTAAATGATGTTATTACCTAATTATTTACTACAGTTTCTTATAATTCTAACGGTACAAAAAAGTAAGTACTGAAATAATAGATTTAAACGTTAGCTTATGCTTGAAAGTGACCGAAAACAGCTCCTTTTTATCATTAAAATTTTATCATTATTAAAACTTAATTTTTTCCCTAAATACAAAACCTTTCATTTTAATTTTCATTATATACAAAGATATTAGATAATTTTATCTTAATTTTATAAAATACTTGAATTATGTATTTATACATCTTGTAAGAAATGCATTTAAAAAATGAAATTTTAGCAAGTTTAAAATGATTTTAATAGAGCTAGGACCTTTTACCTTTACGAAGTTAATTCTTTTTTTAAAGAGAGTTTGTACCATTCTATAAGAAACTAAAAAAGTCAGCTGCCCCAACTTGCCCTATTTTGAAATAATGTGGTTTTAAAAAGTTTATTTTATAAAAAAAATTAGCAACGTAAAAATACGACATAAATTACCTTTAATTTTTTATGTTTTAAGAGTCCTTTTTTTTGAGGATTAAGCAATATTTGATTTTAGTGTTAAACATATTTGATATCAGCATTATTTCATCAAGTAAAAATCGCTTTTGACATCGGCATAACTTAATGAGCAACCTATGAAATTGCACTCTTTCTAAAAACTATCCTCTGGGGCAGAACCGCATAGACGCACAGGAGGCACAACAGCGTATTTTTGATATTTCGTCGGGTTGGTGGCAGAAGTTGGTAACTACATTTTTTCGTAAAATGATATTTTATGATATTTGTCATCATTTGGTCAATATCTTCGTCAGGTAAAAACTTGTAAGTGATATTATAAGGATAAATTACTCTTTTTCAAAGTCAAAATAAATGTAAGTGCTCCTAAGATCAAAATAGAACAGGCTAAGATTTGTAACATCACTTACTGACTTCTGGGATTAGGTTTTGCTCACACTATGGGCAACACTGCTTGGTAAAGTCACTTACTTATTTTTGCCTGACATATTTTAAAAACATTCCCGTATGGTGGCAGCACTTACCATTAAACCCAACTGACATTCCTGTCAAATTGGTGTGTGTGCTTTTTGCTTTGATTAAAGAATCATATTATTTGGAGTATTTTAAGCAGTGTAAAACGTATTTTTTTTTTTTTTTTGTAACATTAAAGAACATGTCAATTACTGAAAAAGTTAGTAAAAGGACACTAAAAATGGTGAATCTTGTGAAAAAAACGTGTTCCGAAAATGATGATTCTTGCTACCAATCCACGACATCTGATGTGAGTATTATTGTTTTATAATGAAGAAAATGATTTAATCCTTTTGCCCCAGTATTACTGTGAGCTTATTTAATCATTGGTACACAATTTTTTATAATTTTTATAATAGCAATTTCGTTACAGGTTAAAGAAAAAATGCTAACGCCGGAAATGGATACTAGTGAAATTACATTATTCGAGGATTGTAATACTATTATTGTGGACTACTATGATTTCAGTAATAATGACGTTTTTGTGGTAAAGTTTGTACCAAATCAATACTCAAGTTCCGATCAGGTAAAAATCATAACTTATCAATTACAAATCAAATTAAAGTAAGGAGTCTCATTATAAGTATTTATCTATTATTATTTTTTTACATCTTCCATAATCGTTTTTACACTATGGTAATTGGTACATTTTGTTGAAATATTATGAATTCATAATTATATTATTCAATTTTAGGGTAATGAAGCACTGCTTAGTGAAGGCACACTACATGAGAGCGAAAAGGGTGCGGATCTTGTGCCTAATAACGGGTGATGCGGAAGTTATCGGACAAATCCTAATTTCATTATTTGAGCATAATAATTAGTTTTTATGGTTTTATGCGTCGGCATAAACGTTCTATAAAATATAAACTTTATTATTTGAAACACAATTATTTAAAATGAGGTTAAATGCAGCTGAACGAGAATCTTTTCGAAAGCGACTAAAAATGTTTTTTGTAAATAAACCTAATATTAAAAAAAAAAAAAATCGTAAACCATTTTGAAAAGGAAGGATTTGCTCGAAGTACAATATATGATAACCTAAAAAGACTTGAAAATGTTCAATCGTTTGCTGATAGAAAGCACCCTGGTTGTCCGACATCCTGGACTAGAGAAAAGAAAGCCGAATTAACGAGACTTGTCAACAATCGAAAAGGGGTCAGTCAGAGAAAAATAGGTATTAAATTCGGTGTAAATCAATCGACAATTGGTCGTCAGTTAATAAAAAGTAATATTAAATATAGAAAACGTGAAAAGACTCCAAAATACACTATAGAACAACAAATAAAGGCAAAGGAAAGAAGCAGGAAACTAGTTAACCAACTCTATAACACAAAATCGCTTCTTGTCATCGATGACGAAAAATACTTTTGTTTTGCAGGGGACAACATGCCTGGAAATTCTGGATACTACACAAACAAACAAATTGACATGCCCAGAAAGTGTTCGTTTTATAGGAAAAGAGAAATTTCCAAAAAAATTATTAATGTGGATAGCCATATCTGACCGTGGTTTGTCCGAGCCATTGTTTTGCACTTCCAAGGCTGTAGCGATCAATTCATCAATCTATATTAACGAATGTTTAGAAAAACGACTTCTTCCATTTATTCACAAGTATCATGGAGACTTTAACTATTTATTTTGTCCAGATTTAGCAAGTTCTCATTGTTCTAAAGATTCTCTAAATTGGATGAACCAATATGTCTATTACGTTGATAAAGAATCCAATCCCCCAAATGTGCCTCAAGCACGACCAATTGAAAATTTTTGGGGACATTTGGCACAGAAGGTTTACGAGGGAGATTGGCAAGCTTCAACAGAGCAAGTTTTGATTGATCTCATTAAACTAAAACTACAAGAAATTATTTAAACTTTTTACAGTCGCATATGAAAGGCGTCAGAGCAAAATTGAGATCAATTGCAGATGGTGGTATTTTTTCATATAAAAAATAATATATTTTTATTAAAAGATAAATGCTTTATTTAAAAAAAATATAATATTAGTTTGTTTTTTTATTTATAAATAAGTTATTGACGTTTTTATTTTGTCCGATAACTTCCGCATCACCCGTTAATATTCAGATTTCTGTGGTTAATGAGGACAATTAATCGAGCGAAATTATAATAAACAATGATTTTATCGTACACAGCGACCAAACTTCCAATATAAATGGCAACAGTAGGACAGTTACAGTTGAAAATACACTTGATAATGATGAAATTCAAATTGGTCGTACTCGCAAACGTACTCGTAAACGTACTCGCTGGACAATATCTCGTCCAGAAAGTTGGTCGGTCAATGTAGAAAAAGGTAAACGCAAAAAATGTTTGCCTTATAAATCAAGGAAAGGAATTGAAAGACCAGCACGGAGCAATATGGGAGTATTTGAAGGACCAGATAAACGAGGTAAACACTCTCCGTCAAATAAAACCTCAGCAGATTCTCTAAATTTTGTTAAATCACACATAGAAAAGTTTCCTGTAATGGAATCACACTATTGTCGTCGATCAAGCAAAAGGCTGTACCTTGATTCCAAGCTTTCAATTGCAAAGATGTACGAGCTTTACTTGACAGAGTGTGCAAGCCAGAATAAATCTCCGTCATTGATTCGTCTTTTTTATCTGCAACCTTCGATCTCCAAAGTGTGCTACAAATACCGTCTAGTGACACTTCTCAATTGTACTACTCTCGCAAGATCTGTGTCTACAATTTGACGATATACGAATTATGCTTGCCTAATGACGGATATTGCAATGTTTGGACAAAATTGAATGGGAAAAGGGGTAGTTCGGAAACAGGAAGTGCCTTGTGGTTCCGGCTGAAACAAATTCCCAAAACTGTTAAAAAATTGTCTTTATTTTCAGATTGCTGTGGAGGTCAGAATCGAAATCAACCCATAGCTGCATTTTTTATGTATGTGGTGCAAACACTCCATTTCGATTGAATTGAACACAAATTCTTAGAAACTGGACATACTCACATAGATGTTGACTCCATGCACAGTGAATTCGAAGCTTAAAAGAAAAATGTACCAATTTTTTCAATAATTAATTGCATGACAGTTTTCAGATTGGCACGGTCTTCAAGGAAACGAAAGAATGCTAAACCATTTAATGTACATCAACTGACATTTTCTAATATGTTAGATTTGTCTGATTTATCAAAAAAAATTATAAAAAACCGTAACAAAGATGAGAATGGTGCTACCATTAAACGGCTGAAAATAAAATAAAGTATGAAAAATCTAAGCCAAATTGTTTCCAGTATCGTTATGACTTTACCACGCCGTATATAAATGTATTTACAAAGGGCAGAGGTCGGCAGTTCAGCATGCTTACAGAAATAAATAAGGCATACTCAACTCTACTACCCAAATCACAGGCAAAAAAGAATGAATTGGAAAGATTGTGTACTTTGGGAATAATTCTTATTGAAGTACAAGAATGGTATCATAATCTGTTCGTTAGTCAGACTGCAAGAGACGTCTATAATTAATAGAGAAATGAATATACTTTTTCATACCCCCGTAATCCATAATCTTTAAAATTCTTTCTAGACACCTGTCTAACTTTGCATAAATCTATTACTTATCATATATTTTAGTACTTGTTTCCTTAGGCTGACAGGTCCAGCTTACATATCGAGTAAACAGACCTTGTCGGATCATTTCGGATAAATATAATACCTAACTTCTATTATCACTCAGGTCGGGTGTAAGCATGTAACATATTCATAGGCAAGATATATATAAATACACTTATTTTTAAATCTGTATTGGACAGCTGTCCAATTTATATATTTACTTTCTAAGGCTTCCACGGCTACACGTGTTCCATTACAGTGATTACACTTTATTGTGTAATGGCGAAATATAACCAGAGTATTTACGAAGGGCAGAGGTCGACAATTCAGCATGCTTACAGAAATAAATAATGCATACACAACTCTACTGCCCAAATCACAGGCAAAAAAGAATGACTTGGAAAGATTGTGTACTTTGGGAATAATTCTTATTGAAGTACAAGAATGGTACCATAATCTGCCCGTCAGTCAGACTGCAAGAGATATATAATTAATAGAGAAGTTCAGCACCAGAGTCTGGTGAAGATGACTCTGAAGACGACGAATGAATGTCACCTACTATGTAGCATTAAGTTTTTAGCTAACAATTGAAAAATTATGTCTTAAATATTAAAATTCTTATTATTAGTATGTTTGTTTATCAACAATTGATTAAAAGTAGTTTTGTCTGCCACAAAATAATAGGTTTGCCTTTATTTTAATCACTATATCATATGAAATCATTCACTTAAGTTTCTTATAAGCCTCAACTCTTGACAAGCAGAAGTCAGTAAGTGCAACCAATTTTTGATTTTTCTCAAAATTTATAAAAACCTCCTTATTTTGTGAAAAAAATAATTTTGCATCTGTATCTTTGTAAAATAATAAACATTTTAAAGTATGAAACATGTGTTTTTCTTATGATTCCTGATTTATAAAGTTCTTCAAATATTAAAATTCAAATATCTCAGAAACACCAAAATGTTAGTTACCAACTTCTGCCAGCAACCCAACGATTTGACATCGTTAGATAATTATGAATGACAATAATCACCATCGTCACACTTGAATGCATCATGTAAAAACTTAAATAGAAATAGTATTGTTTTGAAATGTCGGAAATATGATTTCGTATTTTTTTATTTAAATTTTATAAATGAGTTTTTGATTAAAATTTAAAGCTAAGAGTAGTAATCGATATCTTTTTATATTAAATATAACAAGATATCGATTTATACTCTTAGCAATATATAATAACATATATTACATTACACAATATATAATAATCACCAGATATACATAAATATAATATTTATGTATATCTGGTGATTATCATATATTGTAGGTATATAATTATGCATTTCCTAATTTGAATATGTATACTTCATGATTCAAGAGCTGCTTTCATTGAATTTTTTTCCCAGAATTGTCGAGTAGTTAGACGTTTGTATTTTCTAACCATATTATATATATATATATATAACCATATTATATATATATATATAGTACATATATATATATAAATATATATATATATATATATATAGTACATATATATATATATATATATATATATATATATATATATATATATATATATATATATATATATATATATATATATATATATATATGTATAGATATATATACATATATATATGTATATATATCTATACATATATATATATCTATACATATATATATATATGTATAGATATATATACATATAGTACATATATCTATATATATATATACATACATATATATATATATATATATATATATATATATATATATATATATATATATATATATATATATATATATATATATATATATATATATATATATATATATATATATAGTAGTATATATATATACAATATGTGTCTATATATATATATATATATATATATATATATATATATATATATATATATATATATATATATATATATATATATATATATATATATATATATATAGATACATATTGTATATTTATATATTGTTATTATATTTTTTCTTTTATAGAGAAAAAATTATTATTTTGTGCATACAGTTACCTAATATGGTTAGAAAATACAAACGTCTAACTACTCGACAATTCTGGGAAAAAAATTCAATGAAAGCAGCTCTTGAATCAGTAATGAAGAAGGAAATGGGGTATAAGAAGGCATCGTTAACGTTTTGTATCCCAACAACAACACTGCGAGACAGAATAAAAAGACTTCAGCAATGGAGTTTAGAACTAAGTAGTTGTGCAGTAAAAAAGCTTGGGAATTTTAAATCAGTTTTTAACCTTGAACAAGAGTAAGAGTTAGCTAAACACCTAATTTTTCTAGAGAGTCGCTTGTTTTCCAGTTACAATGAAAGATTTGAGAGAATTGGCATTTCAGCTAGCTGAAAAGAACAAGATGCCACATAACTTTAACAAAAAAACAGGAATGGCAGGCTACCAGTGGGCAGAAAGCTTTCTAAAACGCAATCCTGCTATTTCTTTGCGTATGCCAGAGAGAACTTCTGGAGCTAGAGCAATGGGATTTAACCGACCTGCTGTGAATAAATTTTTTGAACTATTGACTAAAAGCATAGATGAAAATAACATAATTCCAAATAATATATATAATGTTGACGAGACAGGAGTTTCTTCAGTACCAAAAAAAGTGTCAAAAGTAATTGCCAAGAGGGGTAAAAAACAATTTAGAACTCTAACATCAGCTGAATAAGGGAAAATCATAACAATTGAAATGTGTATGAGTGCCTCTGGTATATACGTGCCTCCTTGATTATTTTCCCCTGTGTTAGAGCTCCCAATAATGTTAATATTATCGAAAAAGCTCCTCCGGGTACTATTGCATCATACCACCCTAGTGGTTGGATGCAAACAGATATATATTTGAAGAGGTTTGACCATTTTCTGTCCTTTGTAATGCCATCCAAAAAAGGCCTGTACTGCTATTATTAGATGGTCATGCAACACATACAAAAGATATGGAGTTCATAATGAAAACACGTGAAAATTATGTTACTGTTATTTGCTTTCCACCACAGAAACAACCAACAGGTCATTTCCTGAGATGGATTCAGCAACACTAAATCTAACTACCAAGTCTCAAACACAAACTATTTCACTGCAAGATTTATCCCTGACATCTTGCTCTGAATCAGAAACTTTGTCTTCGACATCTATGGTTTCTTTCACAATTGCTTCACTTGCAGAAATTGTAAGTATTTCGAATGAGAAAACTCAGCAAACTCGCAAATGATGTCAAAAAGACAAAACAGCTGTACTCACCAGTTCATCATATAAAGCGGAACTGGCAAAACAAATGGTTATAAAAACTAAAAAACAAAAAGCGCTCAAACAGTTGGCAAGACTGTAGAGACAAAAAATGATACACCTGCAGAAATTCTACCGCGAAAAGTATACCCCAGCGATTTTTGTGATTTTTGTTTAATAGCATTTTCAAAAACTGTTGCATTTTTTTCTAAATTACTAAAATTAAAAGCTTTTTTTTGTTGTTGTTGGTTGTTGGAATAATGCTGAAAAAAAACTCAAGTCGTTTTTATTTTCATATTTCATTAATCTAAACCTTACTGGGGCTGTTATGACCCCACTTCTCTCTATATATATATATATATATATATATATATATATATATATATATATATATATATATATATATATATATATATATATATATATATATATATATATAATATATATATATATATATATATGTATATATATATATATATATATATATATATATATATATATATATATATATTTATATTTTAGAGATGGGAAACGAACCGAACTTGAACCGAACGAACCGAACTAGAACCTTATCTACGACAGAACCGAACCGAACCCGAACTTTAGTTGTTACTAAACCGAACCGAACCCGAACTTTAAAACTGTTGTGAACGAACCGAATCAAACCAACTGTTCTTGCCCTCACCAAGCTAAATAGAGGCTTGAAAAAGTGAAAATTTTGCAATTCGCACATCACTACAATACATAACATGCTACATTACCTAATGTGTAACATACATAACATAATTCATTACCTAATGTATAACATACCACGAGTTTAGAATTATTTTGTTCTATCTCTCATATTAAGTGTTGGAAGAAAATGAGTTAGTAATTTTAGTAATTAATAATTACTTTTAAAATATATTTTAATTTTTAAATTTCTTCTAAATAATTTGTTTAAATCAAAATTATTTAAAGCATAAGTTATTATTTCTTTAAAAACTAGCTAAAATTTTAAGTAATTTTTACTTTTAGAAAAAAATGAAAAACTTTCTCCCAACGTTTAAAATGGGAAATAGAACAAAATAATTCTAACCTCGCGATAAGTCTACAATTCATAACATTACCAACCAAAATGGAAATGTTGTTTCTAAACATTTGCAATATTGAGGTGTTGTTAATGTTCTGAGTTTTTATTCATATCTTAGTAATTAATGATTGCAATAGTTACATAATATTGTAGTAATAATGAGTAACAGTAAATTAACTCGTAAATGGACTAAAAAAGTGTTTGAGAAATTGATAACAGACGGAGCGGCTCGCTTAGTACCTGCATCATGGACAAAGAGTGAATGCTGGACACGCTTCCGTTGCGTTGAAGTTGGGGATGAGGTTTGTAGCTATACTTACTGCATATAAAATTATTTAGTTTTATAAATATTTCAATAAATCAATAATCACCTGCATCTCTCAGGCATTGCATATTGCACACAATGCCAAACTGAGCAGCATTCAGGTTTGATAATTAATTGAATATCAAATGCTAAATAGTCAATTGACCTTAGTTATAATACACTTTATTTGATTTTTGTATAACTGTGAGTAATCATGTTATGATCAACAGGTTGTCAAGGAGTTTGCCGTTTGTAAGCAGTGTGGATTATGGTTGTCAGTGCCAATTGGTCATACTACAACTTTACAAAGACATAACACATCACACATCAATAAGATCAGTTCAGAACCTGGACAATTAAAAATGTAAGCTTTTTACCTAAAAAGACAGAGGTTAATAAATATAATTTGCGGATCTTGCTTTTTCCTATTTACTGTTTTAACTTTTCACTTGCTACCATTGATAGCAAAATATATTTGTTACAAGTTGTTAGCAATATTTTAGAAATACAATGTTTTTTTTAGTACAAAAAAAAAAGCCATTATGTATTGCTATGTGTTTAATGTCTATTGTTTATTGCTTTATACTTTACAGGTTCCTAAACACATTTGTGAATATGCTCAACGTGCAGCCCTTTACATGATTGCAAAAGACATTCAGCCATTCTCGTGTGTTCAGGATGATGGGTTCCGTCACTTTGCTCAAACAATGATTGATATTGGATCGAAGTATGGATCAGTGAAACTTGAGGATATTATGTGTGATCGAACAACGCTGTCTAAGACACTACTACCAAAGTTCTACAACGAATGTGTTCGAAAGCTGAAAGACGAACTTGCTGGGGTTACTCATATCGCAATAACAACTGATCACTGGACCGATGACATTACTCTTATCAATACTCTTATCAAACTTTTATCAAATTTTTTTTTAAAATACTCTTATCAAACTTTTACAGCACATTACATTAACAGCAGTTATTGCCTTATAAGTAAGTGTGTTGGATTGTTTGAGTTTAGTGAGTCTAAGACTGGCATTGCCGTAAAAGCAAAGACAACTGAAATACTTAAAAAACTTTTCCCTCAGACTATAAAAAGTGACAATTTGGTATTTGTGACTGATAATGGGAGTAATATGAAGTCGGCTTATCGCAACGATGTTAGACTTAGTTGTGCAGGTCATAATCTTAATTTAGCTGTTGAAAAAGCTTTGAAATCCCCTGGTGCTAATTTAGTTCATAAAATGATCAAGACTTCAAAGGAAATGGTGGGCTACTTTAAACATAGTGGGAAAAACCAGGAACTAAATCACACTCTCAAACAGGATGTTGCGACTTGTTGGAACAGTCAATTTTTTCTTTTGCAATCACTGTCATGCCAGTTAGATCATGTCAAGTCAATTCTTGCTGATTCAAAGAAGTTTGACAAACTTGAGCAACTGAACAACGTTAATGAAAAATTGTTGCATGACGTCGTAGAATTTTTGCATCTCTTTCACAAGGCTACTGTACAATTGTCACATGACAAGGTGCCGACGTCCCCTGATGTATGGCCAATGCTTTTTTATCTTTGATCAGTCTGTAAGATCAATGGTTCAGACAGCGACAGTATGCGTGATTTGAAGGCAGTTTTTCTGTCCAGTTTGAATGAAAAGTATGTTATTCATCTTTTGCACAAGCTATCAACACTTATTGTTCCTTCTTACAAATACTTGGCTTTTGTCAACACAGACGATCGCAATTTTGTTAATTCAGAAATGCGTAGTATGGTGGACAAAATTATTTCTTCTTCACCAAATCAGGTGATACGAAAGGACTCAGGCAATACAGATATAGACAGCTTTAGTGAATGCAGTCATTCAGATCAGCTGCCTCCTGCAAAGAAGAATAAAGCTGATCTTGAATCGTATGATTTGCTGGCAGACTTAAAAACAGTTGCCACTCCATTGTCTAACGCTGACAGTAATGACAAAAGACATGAACTTGACAAATACTTGGCACTGCCCGTGACAGCGTGTGATGCATTGCAATTCTGGAAAGACAATGACCGTGAACATAAGCTTCCGACGATGGCATTGATTGGTAGAAAGTTGTTGGCTATTCCTGCTACAAGTACTGCCAGTGAAAGAGTGTTTTCAGTGTGTGGGGTGACGATGAGTGAGCGCAGGGCTCGCCTAAACCCAGAAACATTGGAAATGCTGATATTTCTCAAATACAACATGCAGCCCTGATTACTAGACTGACAGTAGGCTACTTAAGCTACCGTTATTTGCAATGCTTTAACTACTTAATATTACTTTAATTTATTTGTGTTTTATCATTGTGGATGTAAAGCTTTGTAACTAAACAAAAAGCAGTTCAAACCTACGTTTTCTATTATCCTCGTTTATATAAACTTACTGGAATATTTTAACAATTACCTTTTTCAGATTTATTTTTAAAGTGATAACTTATTATGTATTAGAAAGTATTTATAAACGTATTTTAAACTTTTCTGATTAATGTAATATGAGAAGCTTTTTAAACTATCGGTATTTTTAAATATTTACCAATAACAACCTGTAATAATCAAAATATTAGTTCTTTTAAGTAGCTTACATCTCTATTAGTTAAATAATTGCCAAACAATTGATTTGAACTATCAGCATATTAGGTGTTCAGTATCAGTATATAAGGTACATTAAGTTGTTTGATGAGTAATTTAAATATTAAAGTTTTCTTGGACTTTCTAATGGAAATTTTTTTTTCAAACTTTGATTACAAACAGGTCCCTAATATTATTGAAAAAAAAAAACTTTATTCAAAAATAGCGTTTGAATTGATTGTCGCAACATAACTTAGTATTTAAACCGACTAGATTAATTAATATACTTTCAAAATGTTACATAAATTATCATTGTTTATCATAAATTAACATAATCTATCATAAATTATCGTAATCTGTCATAAATTATCATAATCCATACTAATTTTTCTTAAATAAAGTTTCTTAAATGTTTTGATTAAATGTGTTTATGATGTCAATTAACTAACTCTGTTTTATTCTGTATTATATAGCTGGTAACGTTTGCTGTGTGTATGTACACATATATTATATTTTTTTTAATAAAATATGATTACCATCTTTTTAAATTGTTATATGATTTTGTATTCAAAACTTTTTAATAATATAATGTCTGTTGTTTAAGTGTCTCGAGATACCCCTAGAAACAATTTTTATAAGGAAATATTTGACACTTGGGAGATACAAGTATAAATAGTTTAAAATACAACGAGCATGCGATTACTAAAAGGCTATTTGACAACATGAATCAGGTCAGTATATTTTCTATCATCAACAAACCGAACTAGGTAGTTTCTAATTTTTTTACTGTTATTGAAAATATACTAGGCCGGATGAATAAAAATGAGAAATTGCTTTTACTCAGTAATTGGTCAGCTTTACGAGAATAAAAACTTTAGGAGTTTTGCTCAAATTTTTATTTACGTAAAGTTAGGCAATTTACTCAGCAATTGCTCAGCTTTACGTGAATAAAAACTTTAGCAAAATCGCTGAAATTTTTATTCACGTAAAGCTGACCAATTACTGAGTAAAAACAATTGTTTATTTTAATTCACCCGGCCTGCTCACATTTTTATGAGTTTTCCAAAATTCAAAATAAATAATAATAATTTTATATCATCTAAGTTGTCCACGTAAAATAAATAAGAAAATCTTCAGAGTAAGTTAAAAAAAGTGATATGTTTAACGAATTCAACAGCTACTTTGGCTTTTACTAGGTGGGGCTGAATCTAATACCCCAAAAACTCTTTTGAAAGCTGTTTAACAATCTTTCAAAAGAGTTTGTGAAAGATTGTTAAACAACTTTCAACAAAAATTTGAAAAATTATATGTATATTAGGGGAAATAAGCAATTAACAGCTCCTTGAACAATTATAGAAAATCTTAACATACCCTTTATTTTCAAAACTTTTTGAAAAAGTAGTCCACAATAAATACATATATAGAGTATATAAATATTTAAATACTAACAAAATCAGAATTAAAAGCAAACGAGGCTTCCAAAAGCAACCTTCAACAAAGTATGCAATCCTTGAACTTACAAATAATTTTAGCAAATCATTTAACAAAACAAAAAAATTTACATTGGAGACCTTTATCGAGTTGTCGTTAGCGTTCGATACCGTCGATCAAGCCTTAAGATAGTTTAAAACTACCACAATTACAGACAACAATATGATATTATAAGTAAAAATAATAACTCAAATATAGTAAATGCTTGATGTGGTGTAACCCAAGGTTCCGTTCTTGCTCCCCCTTCGTTCTAGTTTATATAAAAAACATCCAAATGTCTCAAACAACTTTAAAACTAAAATGTTTGCAAATTACACAAAATTTCTTTCTTAATTATATAATTTTATTCTTCAACAATAATCAAAAACCTCACTAAAAAAACAAATATTTAACAAAAAAAAACTAAACATATGATTAAAAATAAAATTAACGCTAAATGTAGATACTCGTAACCTAAATACATAACATTTTACTCCAAGTCACAAAAAATGTTTTACCTCCAATTCTACAAATAATTAATATATCTATATCTATCTATCTATCTATATATACATATATATATATATATATATATATATATATATATATATATATATATATATATATATATATATATATATATATATATATATATATATATACATATATATATACATATATATATATATATATATATATATATATATATATATATATATATATATATATATATATATATATATATATATATATATATATATATATATATATATATATATATATAAAACAAACCACTAATAAACTTAACAAAAATAATTTAAGCAGCTGTGGCGCAGTTAATAGAGTTCTGGCTCAGAACCTAGCCGTTGTGGTTCGACGCCTGCTCAATCCCAACAGGCAACATTGGTAAGGAAGAAGCTGTGAACTTCTTGGTTAAATGCTCTTCCTCGGTACTCTCTGATAAAACCAATAGGTCTTCTCAGAGTACCTTAAAAATTTAAATAAAATAAATAAAAAGTATCAAACAAAATTTACTCTAAACTTTTACTTTTTGACTATGCTTGTGTTCTATCTCTCATGATGTACATCTTGCCCATACCATAGGAAAAGGGTGTGATAGGTACTCTTTTTTACCGAGTTCTCTTTGTTTTACGCAAATTTTATTTTCATTGTTTTCTTATCTCGAGCAAGTTATTCATTTTCTATTCTAAACTGCTTTTTAGTTATTACTCATACTATTAAAAATGTCACTTAAATTATATATAAATATATATATATATATATATATATATATATATATATATATATAGTTATTATAATTAAATATATATATATATATATATATATATATATATATATATATATATATATATATATATATATATATATATATATATATATATATATATATATATATATATATATATATATATATATATATATATATATATATATATATATATGTAAATGCATAAAGCAAGCATACTTTCTAAAACCTGAGTTCGGTATAAACGGACGACGTTAAAAACACGAGTTACTATGGAAACCTGAATTCAGTATAAAATGATCTTTTCATCTTTAAAGTATTATACTTCAATTCCCACTTTGTTTAAATTCAACTATTTTTTTTTGTATAAATAAAATCTGACTCTATTTTGTTGATATTAATTGAATTTGGATAGATGTATTATAGTTAGATGTATGTTAAAAGAAATACAATACTTATAAACATTGTATTACTGTTAATGGTTACGCTATTCTTGACTTTAAAATTATACAACGTTGGTGTCATTAATATTGCTTTAAAAAATAGTTTTGTAGTTGTTGAAACTACATCACAAAACCTAAAGGTGTCCACAACTTTAACAACACCGCAAGCTCCCATACCATGGAGGTTTCAAATAGAAGAGGATGGTTTTTTTTTTCCTGACACAAGTGATAAAGAAAAGTATATTTCTTATGAGCGGATAAATGGTCCTATCACTAAGCAAATTACAATATTTGAAAATGCAGTTATTTTTGCTTATATTACAGGGAGAACTTTGCTTGTTCCAAAATTAAAGCTTCGAAAATCTGAAAATATTATTAACCAAAAAATTAATTTTAGTACTAATAACAATGGACCATACTTTAACTATTCTCCTCATGGTTCAATAAGTTACGATTACAACAAAAACTTTGTTCATAAAGCACATTTTCAAAACAATCTTTCCATTTCTTTATTAAATGAAATATCAATGTCAGAGATTATTGATTTTGACCTATTGTCAACGCAAATAAAATTAAAAGCGCTCGAAGAAAGAAATATGTCTACTTTGACCCAATATAAAGTTTGTCAAGATCCACATCTTGGATTTTGGGTAGACTACATTCCGTCTGTTGAAAATATACAAACATGGCGAATTTTAAAGCAACAGTACTTTTACCCATTAAAATTAAAAATAACTTTTGGTAATAAAGAATATGTTTGTCCAGGAACTAAAGAATATATGAACCGATGGGGTCCACCTTTGAGAACAAAACCTTTGTACCGAGGAATTATAACAGAACTTGTTAAACGTAAAGAAGATCTTATCTTTTTTCAAGGAGACACGCTAGACACTACTCAAATTCGATTTTTTAACCAACAACGCACACAAAAAGCTCAAGAAATTTTGCTTTTTTATATTCGATTTTCTCGTTCCTTAACGCAGAAAGTCAAGGAGTTTGTAAATCTCTTAGAAAAAGGGTATTCAGCTATACTTGCTGAAGGTGATATAAAACCAGATGGTTTATCGTTGTATATATCAAACGAAGCAGATAGACTTAACTTAATCAACGTGTCTAGCACCGTTTTCATTGTTTGTAATGCAAGTTTTCGAAATGCTTTTAACCCATTGCAAGAAAAAAGATTTACTTTAATATTTGCAGACGACTTTATTAATAATAGACTTTTAGACGATAATACTGGTATACATTCATCTGATTATGCTCATATTATTTCATTGATGCTGTGTGCCCACGCAAAACAGTTTATTAGCCTACCAGGAACGCACGATTTATATTTTGTTGAACATCTTCGTCTTCAAGATGCTACAATGCTAGATGGATTGGTTACAAATAAAATAAGCGTACGTTGGGCAAAACATACTATCAGGCACCAAGCCGATGACTTGAAAGTTTTAATGAAAATCAAAACCCAACAACAAACAACCCTTTCAACAAATACTTCTTTGAAATCATTTGAAGTAAATACCTTAAAAACCAATTCAAGTCAACAAAATAAAACTTTACTGGTAAACATGTCGAAAAAGTCTTCGCTACTATTGAAAAAAAGAGATAAGTTAACAAGTATGGCTTGCATATTTTGTAACTATGTTCGCTATGTAACTGGACTACATGGTTGTCCAGCTATGAAGCAGACTTGTTAAGTTGAGATTTATCATTTGAGCAGTTGCATATACTAAGAAGAATTGTTATCTATGTAATATGTCTCCCAGTATTATGATGCAATACAAGGAATGTTTTGCATTACTCTTCGCATGATTGTAATATATTTTGCACAAGAAAACAGCAATTTAAAACAAACTTGTATTTATTAACTACTCCAATCAAAATTGTGCAATGTTTGTGTTTGCGTTAAATCCAAATTGTTGCAAATTAGATTTCACAGCAACTGTTGCGCAGTGGTTAAAGTGCTGGCTAAGAACCAAGAAGTTCAAGAGCTGATGCCGGCTTTGGCCACATAAGCGACATTGGTAAGGAAGGAGACGTGAATTTTTCGATTAAAAGCTCTACCCGAGTCTTCCGCTACTAGAACGATTAGTCTTCTTGGAGTACCTTAATAAATAAAAAGAATTTAGAACGATGGAGTTTTCTCGCCCTACGGAGTTTCTCCTTGCCTCATTTACTTTTTAGAGGAGATAGAATGATACGAGTAAAACAAAAAGGGGGTATAGAATGTATAGGGGGTAGAATGATATAGAGAAAGCAATGAAATGGTTATGTCAACAACTTTTTTTTTGGTCATAACTAACGATCAAATTTTTGTAAAACTTTTTGATCATTTTGTAGAGAATCTTTTTCTAAACATGAAGATATAAAGCATAATAAAAAATAATTTTTTTTTAACAGGTTTAAAACTTTCGGAAGTAAAACTTTATTTACACTGTTAACTAGTAAAATTTACTAATTTTACTAGTTAACAGTGAGCAAAAGGGTTGAATGAATTATACAAACTTGGTAAATAAACTAACTCTTCGAATAAATTACAAATTAGTTATTATCAAATCTATTCTTATATAATATATGCCTTAAAAAAACTTGCACACAAAGGAAAAAAGTAAAACCATACGCCAAAGAGCAAGTTGCGGCTGGAGTGATCCTATTTTAAAACAAGAAACTTTGACTAATCAAATCTGCTCAATTATTCAATTTACCGATAACAGTTCCTTATATGCGTGTTCGTGGTATTGGTGAAACAATGGGCAATGATTTAAACAAGAGATTGCCGCAACCACTTGAATCAATTCAACTAGATAAGTCAAAATTACAAACTTCTATCACGTTTACAACACCACTATCTCAACATGAGTCTTTGTCACCTCAAGCAAAAGAACCTATACTAATACCACCACGCCAATAACTACCATCTCAGCCACTACCTTCTGAAGTGTTTTTTTTATTCAACCATCGACTTCCATATATCATTTTTTCCAAACGTTATGATAAAATATCATTTTTTTTGTTTTTTTCAATTCAATTTTCAATTAAATAACCGCGTCTTAAAATCATCTACTACAAAATGTTTTGGCTAGAAAGACCTAATTTACAGCGCAAACAAAAGTCAGTTATTTTAAAATAAACATTAATTGCAACCTAGTAAGTTGGAAGTCGCGATCCACAACACTCCATTTACCAAATTAAATCTTACAGTTTATGCGAAATATAAAACATTTTTTAAGAAAATATAAAACATTTTTTAAGAAAATATAAAACATTTTTTAAGAAAATATAAAACATTTTTTAAGAAAATATAAAACATTTTTTAAGAAAATATAAAACATTTTTTAAGAAAATATAAAACATTTTTTAAGAAAATATAAAACATTTTTTAAGAAAATATAAAACATTTTTTAAGAAAATATAAAACATTTTTTAAGAAAATATAAAACATTTTTTAAGAAAATATAAAACATTTTTTAAGAAAATATAAAACATTTTTTAAGAAAATATAAAACATTTTTTAAGAAAATATAAAACATTTTTTAAGAAAATATAAAACATTTTTTAAGAAAATATAAAACATTTTTTAAGAAAATATAAAACATTTTTTAAGAAAATATAAAACATTTTTTAAGAAAATATAAAACATTTTTTAAGAAAATATAAAACATTTTTTAAGAAAATATAAAACATTTTTTAAGAAAATATAAAACATTTTTTAAGAAAATATAAAACATTTTTTAAGAAAATATAAAACATTTTTTAAGAAAATATAAAACATTTTTTAAGAAAATATAAAACATTTTTTAAGAAAATATAAAACATTTTTTAAGAAAATATAAAACATTTTTTAAGAAAATATAAAACATTTTTTAAGAAAATATAAAACATCTTTTAAGAAAATGTAAAACATTTAATTACGTAATTACTCCATAACACTTTGGAGTTAACTCTTTAAATGATTAAATTTAAAAAAGGGTGAAGTAACAAAAAAAGTAAATTTTATATACCAAAATTTGGTATATAAAATTTGTAAAAAGTATAACAAAGAAGAAAGATTTACATATTGTGGTTGATGCTTTCAACTTCCATAGCATCATAAGGTTTATCATTTAAAGTTTGATGATGCAATAGCTGTGGTCTTTCAGATTGCATTTGTAAAACTGGAGTGGCTATTAATAATTATTTTTTTGTATCATTATTATTTCTTATTCTTCACTATTTTTTACTTATAACAATTTCTTGTGCAAATTTAAATTAATTTAAATCAATTAACAAAATCAAATTTAATTCAAAATGCAAAAACATCAAAAAAAAATTTAAAAAAAAACTCTGAAGAGCAAACAAGTATAGCAGTTGGAAGAATAGTATTATAGTATGAAGTTATCAGTTTTTGTGCACATGAATACTTAGTAATTGATTAAAGTATTGATTTTATAAATTCAAATAAGTAGAATATATTACTATTTACCTAATATTACATATATGTATATATATATATATATATATATATATATATATATATATATATATATATATATATATATATATATATATATATATATATATATATATATATATATATATATAGATAGATAAATTTACTAATGCATACAGTGCTACTGACATATTACTGGACTAATACATGACTAATGCATATATATAATATAAATATAGATAAATTTAAAGTTGGTAAAAACAATCCTATGTCTAACTACACTTTTACAACTAAAGTTTCACAATCAGTGGGGTGATAATGGATTACATTCTGTTCTACAGTTCTTTTTCAAATATTAATAGTAATTAAAAAATAATATCGTGTTTTTTTGATAAAGCTTCAGCACAAGAGTGTGATGAAACAAATATACAATATGCAAGAGCAATTTACGCAACAGCCAGCTCTTTTAGAATGTCAGAAAATGCATTCTGGAATAATTATTTTTTAAAGGTTTTTTTAAAATGTTCGACCAGGTTGGTCAATTTTATATTTCAATTAATAAAAATAAAAATTTATTAATTCAGTTGAAAATAGTATCTATTACAATTTAGATTAAGCTGCTGCCTATTTTATCATGTTTGAACTACCAACATCTTCAAAATATTCAATTTACATGTTCGATAAAGAAATTAGTTAAGGTATTTTACCCCAAATATAATATATTTTACTAGTGACATTTTTAAAACTTAACTTCGAATATAGTTTTGTTAAAATGTTTTTTTGTATTATGGTTTAAAATGGCTAAACAAATATTTTTTAGGTGGTGGTGGTTTTTAGGTGGTGGTGGGTTTTAAATTACTCGTAAAACTTTAGAGTTTAAATTGACAAAACGTAAAACATTGTTTGAAGAAAAAAAAGTTGGACAGAACATTGAACAGCAGATTCTATTTAATGGTTATCCATTCATAATATTGGATATTAAACTTTTAGAAAGTATACATGGTTTAAACCTTGCAATATCGCCCATCAAAAAATAAAAAGCAAAAATATAAAAGAGTGTAATTGGAATTTGAATTTGACTTAATCATAAAATATAAATATGAACAATTAGTTATAGTTAGATAAGTTTTATTTTTATATCAGATAGTCGTTGTTAAAGTAACTTTAAAAACGACTGATATAAAACGACTGATATTTGAAAATATTTCGTATTAGCAAACATTTCAAAGATCTAATAGTAGAACAGTAACATAAAGTAAGTAAAAGATTTGTTAACAAGGCCAAAAATAGCAAGGCCAAGGCAAAGATCACATGTTCAAAAGCCAAGAACAAAACTAAAGCCAAAGGTTTTAAGGCCAAGGACAAGACCAAGGCCAAGAGTTTCAAGGCCAAGGCCTACGCACACGTTCTCAAGGCTAAAGACTTGGCCTTACGTTAACGCCAATTTCTAAAAAAACTGCAGGTATCAAATGCAGGGGCAATAAAACCACATGTTGTGAAACTATCCCAAGGTTATGTGCAGAGTTTAACGAAGTCAGCAAGAAAATTTACTTTGAGATAGAATGAGTATGAAAGCCAAAAATAAAAATAAAAATAAAAAACTTTCAATTCTTTTTTTTAATGTATTGTTGTGCTTAATGCCAACAACTAATATTAATATCTTTTGATTAAAGATATAGCCTATAAATCTTTATTGCATTTACGAAACATCAAAGTTTCAAGCAACAAATCAGACGCACGAGCTCTATGAGGGCACATTGTCAATCCACTCTGACAAAAGAACGCTTGACAGGAGCTGGCGCAGGGACACAGAAATACTTGTCAAATATATATTTCAAATTTTTGAATGTTATTTAATTCACTACAGTTTTTTTTTTTTTAACGAAAACTCTTTTTGATTAAATTCTAGTGATTTATTCGTTCAAAATAGCTTGTCAAACCTATTTTGTTTGTAAAACATGACTTTTTCTTTAATTTGCAAAAAGGCTTTTTTTTTGGTAAAGGGCTTTAAAGTCTGAGTTATAACACTATTTTTAGTAGATGTAAAAGTGGTTTCTGGTGTTGTTCTTGTGCAAATCTTCGATAGTTCAGTAACCAAACGAAGAAAAGAAAAGAAAGATAATTAAAGAAGGATAATTAAACTATTGGTTATTGGTTCAAAATTGAATTTAATAAATAAAATTATAAAAAGAAAACTCAATTAAAAATACATTAAAAACAACTTTTACGAACAGATTTGGATAAGTTAAATAAAAACAGTGGAAATAAATTAAAAAAATACTTTATAATAAATTATAATACAAATATAATAAAAACTATATTAATTAAAAAAACCTTTAAAATTCTGTTTTTAGTTTTAAGAAAAAATCACCTGTTTAAACCTTTTTTAAACTTGAAATATTTTTAACTAATAAAAACGTTAAAACAAATCAAATGACTTAATACATATTCTAAAATGACTAGTCATAAATGGCAATTTAAACCATGGCATAAAACACAAAACTAAGTTCTAAAGCTTTTTTTAAACTAAATCAAGTGTAGTAAAATTTTAAAATTGCAAACATGACAAGACAGTTCTGAATTTGATAAGAAAAGGCAGAAGGCAAAGACCAAAACATTCAAGGCCAAGACCAAGGCCAAGTCCTTAATTTTTGGCTTTAAGGCAAGACTAAGGCCAAGACTCCCCCCCCCCCCCCCATCAATGAATTTTTTGTCATTTAGTCGGCAAATTTGACCCTTTTAGACAAGTCAGTCGGCAAATGTAGATCTTATTGACAAGTCAGGGTCATCAATTTCCGCAAAACTTACTAACGTCGTAATTGGTGGAAAATCGCCAATAAAAAACAGACTTCCAATTGTGTCGATACTTTTTTCCAGGTTTTGCGTTTTTTATAAAATCAAGACTCAAATTAATTAAATTTATTTAAACCATTTAAACTCTTTTTTTAAATAATAATATGCAATAGATTAGGTTTATTATATTAAGTGACGCTTTTTAAATATCCTATAGCAAAATTTGTTATAACTTATACACTATAAAAAATGAATTCGATATTCAAGCATTTTTTATACTTGGGTCAGGATTTTAAAACAACTCGAAAGCTGGATTTGCTTAATGGAAAAAAGTCTCAACTTCAATAATATAAAAACGCAATATAAAAACGACAATAATATAAAAACGCTTCCAACTGCGATGATATTTTCGTAGAATTCGAACACGTGTATATTTAAGTTCGACCATTTTTGAACCCAATTTTGTTATTAAACTGTGATTTTAGAGTTTTGTACTTACATACTTTCTAAGTTACACATCATATATATTTTTTTGTTTTATGCAAATTTAATCAGCATAATATATTTAACAGTTTACATTGTCTCATTTCTATGCAACAGCAGTTTTGCTAGAACTGAAAGCTATTAACGAAATGATAAAGTATTTTGAATATCATCTTAAGCCAAGAGAGCCTGTGATATAAATTAAATAAATCATTATTTAAAATACACTGTACACCATCAACTTGAGGTGGAAGAATTACGTTAGTTGTATAAGATGTCGTTATATTTTTGGAATACTAAAAAACATCTTGAAAAAAAGAGTCCAATAAAAACTTCTTTAAAATGATTTTATTTTGTCCCAAGCATACAAGTATTTTAAAAATTTGATAAAATTTTATTTTGTAAAGAGATTGAAAGTTAGACAATACTGAAACATTGTTTCAGTTAGTTTGCAAACTAACTACCATACAATTTCTATACTAAAATTTCAAACTAATTCATTTTTTCTTGTGCATAGATTAAAAAAAAAATTGGCAAAATAAGGGTTTAAATCCAATAATTAGTCATTTTTCGAATTTATTTTTGAATCAAACATTAAAATAAACTGAAAACTATAGTTGATAAACAAACTTGCTGATACCCGGCTAACACCAAATATTCAAGTACATTTGACAAACGTTGTGAACGTTCAAGCACATTCTATGAATGTTCTTGAATGTTGAATTTGATTTTGAATTTGAATGAATTTTTGTTAAATGTTTTGTGTTAGCTGGGTAACTAAACAAATATCTTTACTGTTTTAAAAGTATAAAGTGGTTCTTATTCTTATTTAGGTCACTTGTCAAATAATTATTTCAATGAATGATATTGCATCAGAATTTCCTTTTTCTCATTTCATTGAAATTGAAAAAACTGTTTCAAAAAGAAATCTTTGTAATAGATGTTGGTAAGTTTTTGTTTTACATTATTCTATATTTATATTCTCATATTAGTCTAAATTAATAAATTTCTTTAGTCGTCCTCTGCGAGTTTGTCTTTGTTCTGCTTTTCCTAAGGAGGCTTTTCCAATTTCTACTAATGTATTTATTCTGCAACATCCAAGAGAAGTAATAGTTTTTATAATTCACTATAAATTTGTTTTATTTTTTTTTCCAAAATTAATTCCTTTGATTTGATTTTCCTTTATGTATATATTTTTTTTTAGTAAATTGATTCTCTGTAAAAATATAATTGAAATATATATTTTTCTCTACAACTTTAATATTAATTTCAATAGCAGCTAAAAATTGTATATTTTAAAGCATGAAATTGAATAAAAAAAATTTGGGAATGAAAAAACTTTTTTGAAATAAATTACTAACACATTTAATGTGCATATGCGTGTGTGTGTGTGTGTGTTTGTGTGTGTGTGTGTGTGTGTGTGTGTGTGTGTGTGTGTGTGTGTGTGTGTGTGTGTGTGTGTGTGTGTGTGTGTGTGAGAGAGAGAGAGAGAGAGAGAGAGAGAGAGAGAGAGAGATAGAGAGAGAGAGAGTATGTTTGTGTGTGCATCTCTCTCTCTCTCTCTCTCTCTCTCTATATATATATATATATATATATATATATATCTATATTTATATATATAATATATATAGATATATATATATATATATATATATATCTATAAACACACATATAGTGTTTTTAAATATTTATTATTGCTCTGTTCTTTAAGAACATGGAACACTCTATTTGTAGAATACACTAATATAATTTATATATATAGATATATATATATATATATATATATATATATATATATATATATATATATATGAATGTATATATATATATATGTATATATATGTATGTTTGTATGCATGTATGTATGCATGTATGTTTGTATGTATGTATGTATGTATGTATGTATTTATGTCTGTCTGTCTGTCTGTCTGTCTGTATGTCTGTATGTATGTATGTATGTATGTATGTATGTATGTATGTATGTATGTATGTATGTATGTATGTATGTATGTATGTATGTATGTATGTATGTATGTATGTATGTATGTATGTATGTATGTATGTATGTATGTCTGTTTGTATGTATGTATGTATGTATGTATGTCTGTTTGTATGTATGTATGTATGTATGTATGTATGTATGTATGTATGTATGTATGTATGTATGTATGTATGTATGTATGTATGTATGTATGTATGTATGTATGTATGTATGTATGTATGTATGTATGTATGTATATATATATTATATCCCAATATACCTGCTCTCAAATATTGATTTTTAAATAATTTGCTGCAAAAAGCTAAGCTTATCTACTGAGAAAAAAATAAATAATACTAAAAAAAGGGAAACGAAATTGTAACGAAATATCAAGTTTTAATTAAATAAACTAAAAAGTTTAGTATATAAAAAAAGAAAATTAATTTTTTTTTGTATATATAATTTTAATACAACTTATATATATATATATATTTTTATGTGATTGTTATTTTTTTAGCTGCCGATTTTGATACATGTTGATGAAAAAAAATGTATTATCTTTTATAAAAATTTAACAACAATTGAAAGTTTATGCAATTTATTCACGATATTTATCACTCCCTATAAATAAGAAACTAATTTGCAATGTACGCTAGAATTATGAGAAGTTTTGTTAATTTTTTTTGTTATGTTTATTTGTTTTGTTGTCTTTTAAAAATGTTTTTGCTATACTTGATGTTTTTTCTTAATACTTATATAATAGGAAAATAAGAAAATAAATTGCTATTTATTTGTAAAATATATTATTTGAATAATAAATTTTATAATGATGGAATAAATCAAATAAAAGAATAACATGGTTTCTTTTGTATATGTATTTACTGCATTTAATGAATGTCTATAATTTTTACTTTTATATTGCCCGATTTCCAACGTTAATACAAATTACTAAAGATAATGAACATAACGATTGCTCTGTTTGAAAAAAATACATTTAAAACTTAAAAGTTTTAAATAAGCTCCTGAAAATATCAATAAAATCAGTAAATAGCGTATCGTTTGGTTGACATCACAAAATTTTACTAATTAGAATTCTGGGATTGATATTCGAACAAACAAATCACTTTTGTAAGCATAGCTGATCTATGAAGTGTAATGCATTTCTTATAAAACTTATGACTGTGATATAAGTTTATATTGGCATTGGAAAAAAATTTGAATGATGTTTTTTGTTGGAAAAAAATGATCCTTAAGCATTTAAAAAATTTTTTTTTTAAATTTAAAGTCGACGAGATAAAATGATGTATTGAGTGTCATAGACAGAAAAGGTGGGAAAAAATGTTGATTTAAGTAAAACTTACTGCAACTAGTAAAACTAAGCCTTCTTAGGAAAGGAAAGAAAATTTTGATACCTGTTGCATTAAAAAATAGTCAAGACAATAGTGTTTTAACTTTGAATACTATAAATGGAATTGATTCTTCTGTGGATACTTATTTATTTACGTACACATGTCTACCATTTAATAAAAAATGATATGTTATTGGATATAACTGGCGCAATAAACATTATTAGTAGTCAAAACAGCTATATGCAAGTAAAAGAACTATTAAAACAGCAAGATGCAACTTGATTGCAAATTGTCTTGGTAGTACACACATAACATTTTTACTTTTTATATTTTGTTAAATGGTTGCGTAGTTAATATGCCATCAACTTCTGAAAAGATAATTGCTTCTGTTCTGAAAGATTTTTGACTGATCAATGTGTGACAGACCTCTAATATTGTTAAAACAGTTAATTTCATAGCTACGTATCTGAATAATTATATGTGATTCCCACCACGTCCATGGTAGTACCGCGCTCAACTTGTTTCTCCGTGCAGCGGCCTTGTTTGTCAAGGTTCGTATTTCGGAGATTAGAGTGGAGAGGGGTTATAACCACAAGTAACCTCAAGTAACCTCCTCATCTTCCTCAAGGTCTTCTCGGCCTTGGGAAGGTGAATTACAAAAAAAAAAAAGTATATATATATATATATAAATAAGTAAAAAATCACTTATCAAGTTTTTTTACTTTACACTGTATTTTACCTATAAAAATTTATCAGAAAAATCTTTATAGATGGAAGAGTGTAAAATGACAAAACTTTGATATACCTATATATACAAATAATTTAAAATGCATTCTACAAAGTAGAGAGCTCAATGTTCTTAAAATGTTGAGCAATGTTAGAGCAATAATAGTCAAAATTCGCTTATTAATTTTTTTTTCATTCTACATATTATTATATATATATAGTTTCATTTTATATATTATTTTATATATATATTTATATATATATATATATATAGTTTTTTATTTATTTTGTTCTTAACGTTATGTTTTACAGGAAATCTCAATTTTGTAATAATGTACTCAAATATTTTTATTTGTTTAAATTTAAAAAATGTCAGCCTTTTTTCACCAATATGAAAGGAATAAAAATAAATATAGATTAGTACAGATATTCAATACTTGATGGAGTATAATTTAAATATTTCTTTAAATTTAGGGCTCTTATAGCAAAAACTTTTTTATTTAAGATCTATTATACACACTTTTATATAAAAATTTAAAAACAGCCTGAAGATTCAAGGCCAATTGAGCCTAAAGTTTATTATTCGCAGCTTATAGTTTTACTAGATATTTTAAAAAGATCCTTAAAAATCTAGTTTTATAGTTTTTGCTGTGTTTAAAATATAACTATGCACAGTTGGAGTTTGTATTTGCTAAAAAAAACAGATAGTGTTCTTAATTTTTGCCATATTTCAGCATCATGGTTCTAACGAAGATGTTTCTTATAACTTAACAACTTTTAATGATAAAACAGGTCTATAATTAGTTTGGTTTCTTTTGTGTAATATCTTTGGTTGTGGAATTCTAGAAACTTAAATCATGTTTTGCTGGACCAACAAAATCAAATAATTCCAATATACTACTTTTTTATTTTTAATAATTAATGTTGGTAAAATCTTTTCTTACAAACTTATGAAGCCATGTTTTTAATTTTTAACTTGCGCTACATTAAGTAGTTTTATTTTTAGAACACAATAGGGTTTAAATGCACAACTTGGATAATCCAACAAAAGTGCAGACTATTTTAATAGGGGGTAGTGAAAACAACCAAATACTTTATATTTAAATATAAGTTTAATGACTTTTTATTTTTTAACATGAAAAACTTGTTAAAATTTTTTTTTTTACAAATAAATAACAATTAGTTTGCTTGCTTCCTGTGCATTGATAAAAACAGTAAAGTTTAGCTAAAACATTTAAAAAACAATTTTAAAAGTTGTCAATGTTTCTAGTGCAAATTATAAAGTATTTCCTTAATATACTGAATGAAAAAAGTTGCGAGAAAACTGTATATCAAAAATGTTTTTATTTTTGTTAAATTCTTACCTTCTTTTTTCCTCGACTTGTATAAATTTTGGAAAATAATGAACACCCTAAAAATAAAAAAACAAAAGCAGTTACATATTTAGGTATATTATTTTTGTGACAACATTTTTTTTTTTTTAATATTTAAATCTTTATAGCTTATTTTATTTAGATTTTCTATTTCATATAGTCTATTTCTATTTCCTTTCTTAGAGTATTGCTGTTTTATTCACTCTAGTTTCTTATAGCTTTGTTTTGTCACAAATTCTTAAAACGCTTTCTATATAAAAATATGGTCAAGTTGTCTAAAAAATTACTTTAAGCTTGAACAAACGAGATGTGCGACTGCATGCGCTTCTCGGGAAGGCTTGATATATGTATATATCTATATATTCTATAAAAATAGACTAGCGATAAAACACTCAGCTCATAATTAAGAGGTTCGAAATCCAAAAAAACTCTACATCTCAGCAGGGATGCGGAGTCCCAAAAAGGACTCCGGATTTGAAAGTCACAAAAAGATTACTTTATCCTAGTTTTTGGTATCCAGGAGCTCTAAAAATATAAATAAGTTTATGGACTACTAATAGGAAAAAAGTTAAGACTTTTAGGTTAGAGGAACAATCATTTTTTGAACCCGGAGTCCTTAAGTATAATGGCGGCAAGTACTTTAAGATTCCAGGACTCCGGGCTTAAAAACAATAAGTTTCAAGTCATTAAATCTCTTAAATTTTTTTCTTATAGCAGATCATAAGTCAACAAACATGTTTAGAGCTTCTGGACACTACAGACTTGGAAAAAGCAGAGATATAAAGCCGGAGTCCTTTTGGGACTCTGCATCCCTGCATCTTAGTACATCACACCCTACATCTCATTACATTGCACACTACATCTCAGTACATCACAGTACGTCTCTGGATGACTGTGCTGAATCTATTTCTTTGCCCAGTACTGTTAAATAATAGATGTGCAATATGAGGCACAAGGGCACTCTTTAAAATATGATTTTTAAATTTGAAAAATATACTTTAACTTATAAAATATTTTTAGTTTACTTTTAAAAAATCGTATGCATTTTTTGAGAATTTAATTTTTATCCAATTGTTTTGTGTAATATATCGTGTGTGTAATATGTCATCAAACATTAGAAAAAAAAAAATCTTACAAATTTTTGAGATTTACCTTGCGCTCAAAGCCAATAGTTTGTTCCTAAACTATAAAATAATTTAGGAACAATTTGGGGTATTTTTCAAGGCATTTTACTGCTTGAGCACAAGGTAAATGTCAATATTTTTGAAATTTTTTTTTTGTAATCATATTTTTTTATATTTACTTCAAATTTGGCTTCTTTTGTATTCGCATTTTAAGGATTATATTTTTTTGAACACCCCTAGTAGATATGTATATATGCATAAATAAACAAACCAACATATGACTTCATATTAACATATACGCATACATTACAGAGACATATATATTTGTTACATTAACAATTATACAAATATATTTGAAAAACAGATACTATCTGTTTGTAAAATATATTTGTATAATTTTAATGTAACAAATATATATTGTTAAAATATATATTATTAAAAAAAGAACAGTTTTATATCGACATTAAAAAGTCTGATTTTCCTATATTTTATTTGTTTTTTTTAAAGAGGAAAGAGAAATTTTTCTCTTTAAAAAAATATTGAAGACTCCCATCCGCCATATATAAGTGTTAGGGTAGTCTTAAATTTATTTTAATTTTTTATTTTGTTAGTTTTGCTTTCTTTGTTTTTGAAACTTAGTTTTTTCTGCAAATTATTAAAACACCTAATGTATGAAACTTGCAAACAGCTGTGACCAAGTTGTCTAAATAAAAAACTTCTTTATGGTCAAACAAAACATATAACCACAGTCGCATCTCCTGTGAAGGTATGTATGTATTTATGTATATATGACCATAAATGAACTTTTTATTGTAGCAAGATTTTCGTCAACTGACTACAGTTCCATTACTTCAAGAATGTATTCCGAAAGATAAATGCAAAGTCTACAGAGGAAAGCGATTTCCTGCACAAAAATTTCCTGAGGTTCATGATGTTCTTGACAGACCTAACACAATTCTATTATTTCCTTCTAAAGATGGTACTGTACTTTTTTTTTACACTTCAGCTTGATTCATATATTATTCGATAATTGGTTTTTAATATATTATTTAATATTTTTATGTAATATTTGAGTTTTTATACTTTACATTTTTTTAAATATTATTTAATAATTTTTTTTGTATGATTTTAATTTTAAGTTTAATTTTTTTTATCTAGGCCCTAATTATTTGACCCTTAACTTCTTGAAATTTTTTAAATTGCTATTTTATAAATTTCAAAAAGGGAGTAAAATTATTTTCCTGAAACATCCACGAAACTCAGTCTAAGTATTACAACTATATTCCGTAAAATATGGATAAAAAAAATTTATCTTCAAATAAACACAGTAAACACTTTACACTATTTATATAACATATAAAAGAAATAAATAATCTAATTTATTTTTGGAAACAGTTTTAAAAATACTGATCCTTAATAACAAAATGTGGAAATTTTTTATTTCTTGAATTGGACATAAATTTTTGATTTTCCTTTATTGAAAGTTTAAATATTCTTGCTATTGAGGTCAACAATGCATATCTCCAACCTTATTCTGGATGACTGATGACCCTGATGGGGCCTGATGGCCCCAGATGAGACTTATGACAACAATATTCTGGATGACTGATGGGCCCTTTGTATCTTTGCCAAAGGATATAAAAATAATGGTGCATTGCTTTTGTTATGTGCTCACTTTAAGTACCAAGCGTTGATTTAGCTCATGATACAAAATCTCTATTGTGGAAAAATACTGCATGTACTTTTGGTGACACAACTTCATGACACTATTAATAAGTAATAACCAAATTAATAAATTTTTTGTTAAAATCATAAATCCAATTTTGTTGCCACAACAAGAAAAGACTACTGTATCAAATTTCAAAATGTTTTGATGATTGACAAACCTCGGTTAGTCAGGTCAATGGTTGAAAACCAATCACCTAACTTAACCTAAGTGTTGTTAAGATTTTTAAAATGTAGCTCCGTGGGTGAATAAAGCTTTATTAGTTATATTTAGTGATCGACCGAAACCAAAATTTGAGCCGAAACCGAAAGTACCGAAATTTCGGTTCAGTGAAGCCGTAGCCGAAACCAAAATTTCAGCCGAAACCGATACCGAAATTTCGGCCGAAATTTGAAAATGAATGTTTAAAATCCCTGAACCTTTTATGATCACCAAATTAAAGCAAAAAAAAACTATTTTACATATATCTAGCCAATCACCATGTAACATAGTTTGATAAAAACTTTAATATGTCAAGACATTTCAATAATTAAAGGTAATAATTAAAGTATTTTCTCTGCGAAATACATATTTTTTCATGTTTTCTGGCAAAAGTCTGTTTCTTTCATTTGAAAGAATTTCTCCAGCAGTTAAAAACAACCTTGTAACTTCGGCAGATGTTGGTGGAGGTTTAAAGAATCTCTTTGCTACTTTTGCCAAACCAAGCTTTGCTTTTAATGTTGTTTTCTAATATAAATCTATAAAATTTTTTTTTTTTTGTTATTTAGGTGCCCCAAGAAGACCTATAGGTCTTGTCACAGAGCACCGCGGAAGTGCATTTAACCAGGAAGTTCACGCCTCCTTCATTACCGTGACGCAAAAATATATCCGAAGCTCGTTTTGAGCCTGGATCTCCTGCTTAAAAGGCAAGCACTCTAACCACTGCGCCACGGTCGCACAAGAAACTTCAGACCTTCTTTAAAGTTTGAATCAATTTTTGAGATTTATAGGACTGCCGGTAGTTGTATTGCTTTTTCAGTTAAGAGATTTTTCAGAGTAAACCACTTCTTAAATGTGATGAAAGTCCGCTAAGTGATTGAAGTTTTGGATTGTGCGATCCACGAGATATTTTCAAATTGCAAGTTCCGTATTTGAAATCACTTACTGTCACGGTAAAATGATTCCATAAACCAGTTTTTTATCGATTATTTTCCATTGTAAAATTTAGCACTGAGAAACTTTTGATGAAACTATTGGTTTGGGTTGCTTTACTTAAATGTTAATTTATTTTAAGAATGATTTGAGAATAGTAACTTAAAACTATTATGTAACGTGATTTCAATTAAAATTTTTACAATTGTTATAATTAAAACTTGATTTACTAACAAACGATTACAATTAGGAAATCGTCATGATCCCACTCTATATTAAAACTTAAAAAAAATCTTTTAAAAGTTTCGGATCATTTCGGTTGCGGTTTGAACCGAAATTTCGGTTTCGGCCGAAACTTTGGCCGAAATTTCGGCCGAAGCCGAAAGTTTCCGTTCACTAGTTATATTAGATCCAAAATTAGCTTTGCATCCTTAAGTGCTAATATTAGTTCCTTGATGTTGGAGCCTGCTGCACTAAATCCCTTAAATAACTGCATCAAGGATCCAAATGTCCTGCCACATTCAGAAAGGATTGAACTCTTTGCAGTGCACCATATGGAAGGATGAGAAAAAGAATGTGCCTGCAGTCGACAAATGATATTGGCTAACTTCATGTTAAAAGACTACTTATCTCAAGAATAGACATCATTAGATTTACCTTATTGTAGTTTTTCAGTGAATTATTTTTTAGTGAATTCATTCATTAACTGTCACAATTAGTTGTCTTTTCATACCTTTTATCCTTGGAAAATTGGGAATTTGGAGGAGCTTGCTGGAACTTTTTACCACCTTTGTTTCAAGACAAGGAATTCCCAAGCAAACTTTTAAGTATTTTTACCTAAAATTTTTACCTAATTTTAAAAGCCACGTCCACCATCAATTCCAAGTTATTTAGATGCTTTGAAAACACTTTTTGTGTCAATAGGATTTCTTCAATGACATCATTCAGATTCATGTTGATTTGTTTTAGTCAAAGACATCCTCTGACTATATCAAATCAGACACCCAAATGAATTTTGGCTCAAAAATTCTACTTTATGTTGTATGATTTATTGTAGTTGTCTGCTTTTTTATTCTATTGTTATATAAACCAATATTTTCTTGAACTAGGGCAAGATCCTTTAATGTAATAATAAGGACATCCTTAAAAAGATGCCTGGTTTTTGGTTCAGCAAGAGTTTCAATCCACCTTAGATGTATAAATTGACAATTTAGATAGTCACAGCAACTACCTCTGGTTGCAATTTTGACAGTTGTAGTATGAAATACAAACAATGAAAGGAAAAAGTTTACAATTACATATACCTTTGAAAGTTCTAGTAACATTAAAGTCAAAGTTTTAAATCAACAATTTTTCAAGTTTACTAATTGCTTCTAGCAAAAGTCAGCATTTTAAAGTTTGTTTTGATGCAAATGAACAGAAAACCTATAATAAAACCTATAGTCTCATAAAATGTCTTTTCCATAAGTTTTACTGAGTATAGGCTACTTAGTTATAGGCTAAATAGGCTACTTGCTTTTAGTCATGCAGTTTTAGTAATAAATAAAATTAAAATTATTTTTTTTTGAAAAATTTTTTATTTCCGAGTTGTCTAGGAAATGGAGAATTGCTACATTTTGTTATAAGGGATGAGGATTTTTTAGTTTAGTTTCCGAAAATAAATTAGATTATTAATTCAATAATAAATTAATTAAATATAATTAAGAATTTGAAATTAAAGCTCAAGATGCGAGTCTCAAAAATCTAGCCAAAATTTCTAAAAAAAATAGTATTCAGAGAACTTGTATTCATTGATGTTCATATATTAAAACTATTAAAAATATTACTTTTTTAATTAGTAAATTTTTTCAAAATTTCCTAATTAAAAAAGTAATATGAAGCAAAAATAGCAATGTTTCCTGTGGAAAAACTAAAGCAACTACAAAATGATTGAAACTAAATGAAACTAAATGAAACTAAAGCAACTACAAAATGATTGAAACTAAAATGAAACTAAATGAAACTAAAGCAACTACAAAATGATTGAAACTAAAATGAAACTAAATGAAACTAAAATGAAACTAAAATGAAACTAAAATGAAACTAAATTGAAACTAAAGCAACTACAAAATGATTGAAACTAAAGCAACTACAAAATGACAAAATGAGTTAAGTTTTAATATTTTTTTGATTTATTACCTAAAAATAAACATTACAATAACAAACAAGTTTAAATAAGTTTCTTATGATATGGTTAAAACAAAATATTTTTAGAAAAATAATTCGCAGTCAATTTTGCAATCTGTGAAGATAGTTGTGTACTTTAGCCAATTGAAGTTATAAAAAAGGTAAAATGGCGAGAAATAAATACCATATTTTTACAAAAAATTGCATATTTAGTGATTATAATAAAGGATTAACTCAAAAAGAATTAAGTGAAAAATATAATATTAGTAAATCTGTAGTATCAAGATTAATGAAAAAATTTATTACAACTGGTAATGTAGAAGTAAATCATAAGGAAGGCCATCCACAAAAAACAACAATCCGTGAAGATAAATTAATTATTAAACAAATAAAAAAATATCCTGCAATTTTATCCACTAAAGTTTTAAGGAACTAAGAGTTAAATATAGACAGAAAGAACCATCAGAAATAGAGCTCTTGAGGCTGAATTACCAATTCGGCAGCCAGCTTGTAAGCCAGTCATGTCTTTATTTTGCTAAAACTTATGGGAAATGGACTCTGCAACAATAGAAAACTGTACTTTTTTCCGACGAATCCAAATTTAATTTAATTCAATCTGATGGTATGACACATGTTAGATGACCAAGTGGGACAAGATTATTGCCTAAATACTGCAACTTAACAGTAAAACATGGAGGTGGGTCTGTGATGGCGTGGGGATGTAAATAATAAAATGGATCGTTTCCAATATAAAGAAATTTTAGAAACAAAAATGTTACCATATGCTGAGGAGGAAATGCCCATTTGTTGGAGATTTCAATATGACCAGGATCCTAAGCATACATCAGCATTCATGACAAAATGGACGGAAGATAATAAAATTGAATTAATAAAGTGGCCCGCTCAATCCCTGGATTTAAATTCGATAGAGAATTTATGGAAATTTGGGAAATAGCAAAAAAAGATTATGAGGATTATATATATAAATATATAATCCTCATATTCTTATAAGAAGATTATATATATATATATATATATATATATATATATATATATATATATATATATATATATATATATATATATATATATATATATATATATATATATATATATATATATATATATATATATATATATATATAGATATATATATAGATATATATATATATATATATATATATATATATATATATATATATATATATATATATATATATATATATATATATATATATATATATGGGCAATTCCATGGCGGAAAATGAAGAAGTAGTAAAACTTAATTATTATATTAATTTGTCAACTTTTAGATAATGAATATTGATGTAGACACATTAAAGTTTATTTAAAAGATACCTTTATTACTAAAAAGTTACAGTTTTTCTTATTGTTGCATGATAAAAAAGCATCATTGAAAAATGTTTTTAAATTGGAATTAATATAGCCTGAAAATGGAGTTAACATGTTCAAATTGTTGTTGGTCAGATTTTATACTTTATAAAATATATATTTCAAGAAAATAACAAAAGAACTTTTGCAATTTTTGCAATCATGTAATGTAAGTTAACAAAAACATGACAAAGTTTTGTTTTTTCTAAAATATAGGTAAAAAACTTAAGTTTTTTAATAATATATGCAAAAGAGTAAAGTTTTGAATAACAGTGCTTAGTTAAAGCGCATTTTTTTTTAAAATTTGTTTAACGTAAGTTAAAACTACATGCGTTTACTAAAGTTCTTTATTTGTTTATGTAGTTTTATTTTGGTTGACGTATGAATATACATAAATTAATAAAAATAAGAATTGTATAAATATTTTTATTGAGAAATCAAAAAAAAAAAACAAAAAAAATCTTTGCTATTCTTCTAATATAAAAAAAATCAGTTTTTCGTAAAACAAATTGTTTGTAAATGCAATTAAGGGGGATCATCCATAAAGCACGTCACCTTATATTTGTCAATTCTTAACCCCTTCCCTCCTGTCACAAACAATCACATATACCTGAACCCCCTCTCCCTCTTAAGCGGTGATAGCAGTTTTTATGTCAAAAAAGTTTAAAAGATTTAAATGTAAATACTTTGCAGCATTTTAAAAATTCAACCTAATGTAAATAAGGAAATACGCATAAATGTAAGAAGTGTCTCACTCTGAACAGAGTGCTGCTACATCGACTGACAAATCCCCTGACTCGCAATGGAGTGCTGCTTCATCGATTGAGGGTTTGGTTTGGGCAGATCAAATTAAATTTTTTTTAATTTATCAAAAATTTTTTTTTTTGTTTTTCAGTCTTTAAAATTAAAAAAAAGCCTAAAACTGACATTTTATGGTAAAAACTTAAAGACGACCATGCAAGAGTATATATATGTATGTATATATATATATACATATATATATATATATATATATATATATACATATATATGTATATATATATATGTATATATATATGTATATATATATACATATATATTTATATGTATATATATATATATATACATATATATATATATATATATATATATATATATATATATACATATATATATATGTATATATATATGTATATATATATACATATATGTATATATATATTTGTATATATATATATATAAATATAAATATATATATATATATATATATGTATATATATATACATATATATATATATATATATATATATATATATATATATATATATATATATATATATATATATATATATATACATATATATATATATATATATACATATATATATATATATGTATATATATATGTATATATATATACATATATGTATATATATATATATATATATATATATATATATATATAATATAAATATAAATATATATATATATATATATATATATATATATATATATATATATATATATATATATATATATATATATATATATATATATATATATATATATATATATATATAGTTAATGTATCTGCTCTTGCTCAATAGTTTTACTTATTTTTAAAAAGCGAAGAATAATTAAACAAAAGATTGCTGCCTCTGGCTATAAGGTAGTTGATATATATATATATATATATATATATATATATATATATATATATATATATATATATATATATATATATATATGACATCTCTCTTAATCTATTAATTAATCCTTTTAATGGGGTTTCTATGTATTGCTAATAAACATTTTATACGAAAGGTTACTTTAAAAGAAAATAAGTTTAATTTATATTCTTCATTTGTTTAATAAGATTTTTTTGAATAAATACACTTTGACAAGACTATTTATATTTTTGATATACTTTTTACAAAACCAATTATCTATTTTTGATACTGTCTATATATTTGAAAAAGCTTTTTAGTCTTTTCACTTCCAATTTTTTTTCTAACTTTTGACCAGATAAAACCAGAAAGTTAGTAACAACAACAAAGGTTATAATACCAGAGGTTATCACTCGAAAAAAAAAAATGATACAAAAAATAGTTAACTTACTGGAGGGCTTAATTAAGCGTTCGGTGGAGAGACATTTTCTTTGGTTTGTGTTATGGTTCTATATCCCATATCCTTTAAAGTCTGTCTATTTGTTGCTACTTTTGCTGCTTTTTTAGTAGTTTTAGCACCATTTTGAGCATCGGAAGATTTCTTTTGACCCATGTTTTAGAAACACCTAAAATGTTTGTATTTTATATGCTCAGTATTTCTCATCAACTGACCATTAACCGAAGACTAATCTTTTGTTATAATATTTTTTATTGCAAAATATAGCAAAATAATAATGATGCATGGCTGTTTGCATACATTTAGCATGAGATTTACATAGTCAAATGTTTAGAGGATATTGGAGGATAGTTTATCTGATACCTAATACTAAAGGTTAGTAGCAAAAAATATATCGAAAACTGTCTGTTTTCAATGCATAAAAACTAATGATTACACTTACGTTAAATTGTTTTTAAAAGTCTGAGCAAAAACAACATTGTTAATGAAAATATTATATTTTAAAATGAAAGTCAATTAAGTTAATTTGAAACAATAGTAGCGTAAGAAAGTTGATAAATAAAAAATGCAAAATAGCGTTTTGGAACACATGTCAAATTAATGTGTAAATAACCACATAAAATTACGCTTAAATTAATGTTTAATGTTTTTTCAACTAGATATTTTCTCTAATGAGCATGTCTTTACCATTATGACAAATTTTTGGTATTTTGACACACTCTGTCCCACTGTGCACTGGTGCAAGTTTTTTTCCCTATTGGTTTTAAAGTACTTTATACCTGATGCAAAAACTCAATTACTTGATAACTGACCAGATCCTGGTAAAGGCAAGGCGGCTTATTTGCCTAAAAAATGCAGCGCTATGATTCTCTCTTTTGCTTTAACAGTCAAATACTACTTAAAAAAGTGTGATATTTTCAACAAATGTCTTGTTTGCTTCACCTTTTATAACAACCACGTTGCTCACCCATGAAATGAACTACCTAACAAAATTTTAGTGCTATTCGTTTCCACTACTTTAAAGCAATACTTCATCAGCTTCCATTATAATTGCCAAAGCGCATCCTCTTTCATGCAATCAAGCATAACTGTTCATGGGCTTATGGAATACCCCTGGTATTCGGTAAGCCCATGAACAGTTATTATTAAGCCCTGTAATTATTAATAATAATAGAATTTAAATTTAATTTTTTTTAATGTGTTTTTTTAGTCCAAATACTAAAGTTTTAACCTCAAATACAAAAACTCAGCAGATTTCACATCGTCAGTCATTAAATTTTTTTTAAATTGTAAACAAAAACAAAAAACAAAAACAAAAACAAAAAACAAAAACAAAAAGGTTGTTCGGCACCCCTTAAAGCTTAGCGCCTGGTCAATTTGTCCCTTTTTCCCCTCCCTCTCGAAGGCCCTGTATATATATACATATACATATATATATATATATATATATATATATATATATATATATATGTATATATTATATGTATATATATATATATATATACATACATATATATATATATATATATATATATATATATATATATATATATATATATATATATATATATATATATATATATATATATGTATATATTATATGTATATATATATATATATATATACATACATATATATATATATATATATATATATATATATATATATATATATATATATAATATATATATATATATATATATATATATATATATATATATATATATAAATTATGTTAGTGTATTATACAAATATAGTGCTCTGTGTTCTTAAAGAAAAAAGCAATAATAAATTAGTAAAATCGCTTAGGTATAAAATTAATAATAAGTAAAAGTTAGATGAGCGTTTTTACTAATTTATATATATATATATATATATATATATATATATATATATATATATATATATATATATATATATATGTATATATATATATATATATATATATACACATATATTTTGTTTATATATATATATTATATATATTCATATATATAATATATATTATTTTATATGTGTATATAATATATATAATATATATATATATGTGTATATATATAATATATATTATAGTGTATGAGTGTATGCTTATATCTATAATATATATATATATATATATATATATATATATATATATATATATATATATATATATATATATATATATATATATATGTATGTATGTATGAGTGTATACTTATATCTATAATATATATATATATATATATATATATATATATATATATGTAATTTATATATTTATATATATATATATACATATATATATATATATATATAAATATATGTATATAGATATATATATATATATATATATATATATGTATATATATATATATATATATATATATATATATATATATATATATATATATATATATATATATATATATATATATATATATATATATATATATATATAATATATATATATATATAAAAGCATACACTCAATAATATTTTTTTTTTAATATTTTAGCTATTTCTATTGAAGACTATATTGTTGATAATGAATTGGCTGACATAAACTTATTTGTTGTTGATGGAACATGGAAAGAAGCAAAGTGAATTTACTTTAACTTTCCTAAATTACACCATCTAAAAAAAGTAAAGTTTAAAAAATATAATGAAGATTCAAATATTATTTAAATGATTATTTCATGTTAAAGTCATAGTTGTATGTGGAGCACATTTTTTCTTGTTTCACGTTTGTTTCAAAATTGATAGAAATTCTTGTTTTATTAATCTTTTCTATTATTCAAATAAAAAGTTTAAGAAATGGTACGAAATTACTAACCAAAATGTGATAACTTGCTTATTATAACATAATTGTTGAAATAGATTTTCAGAGTATTTAATAACCAATCAAAATGGAATTTGTATTCAGACTCCTTATAACAAACTATCAATATGAATTTAATATCAAAAAAATATTTTAATAGTATAAAAATTATTTTTTACTCTTATTGTGATCTGAGATTAATTTTAATAAATATGCTCATGCCTTTTTATATTTTTATTTGTATTTATGATTATGATTATGTTTTTCATTTTTAAAATTGATTGAAAAATTTTAAATAATTTTAACTTAAATTTGTTTTAAATTTTTATAATAAAGTTACTATCGTAAAAAAAAAAAATAATAATATGTAAAAAAACTACATGAAGTAGTCACGAACATCGAGTATCAAATTTAATTTTCCATTTTAAAAATGTTTCTAATTTCATCTTTATGTTTGTCTTCTTTATTTTGTTCCTTTAGCATGAGGTAGAGCTGGTCAAAAATATCTCGAACATGAAAAATGAGTGGCTGTACTTTATCACATTTGTACATATGGGTAGTGTTTTAATTTTTGTTTTACACTGGGGACAAAGTTTGCCCTTTCTAATCTTAATATTAAACATCTTTTCGTTTTTCGGCAATATAAAATGTGCTGTTTTAAAGAGAATTTTGCTAGCTTTATTGTTGTTGTTTCTTTTATGAAGATTTATAAAAAATGTTTCCTATCTTTTTCATTTAAATTTTTCATGCTTACAAAAAATGCTTCCCAATTATAAAACTTGTATTTTGTTTTTTTTGTTGGTTTACTTAATAAATTATATAAAGTTAAAACAGTTAAATTTTTATATTCGTACTTTTGGCTATATAAAAAGACGCTTTTTTGTAATCATAATTTTGGAATTCGGTTGAAATTTTATGCTGCCATTTCCTTGGCAAAGCTTTTAAAATATTTTCTAACTCTCAGTCAAGCCCATGCTTTTATGATGTAAAAAACCTGGCTGAAACATTTTGGTAACATCAGCTACTATTACTATGTCGCTTTTAGCGCGTGTTTTGTTTGGAGTTGTAAACTTTTCAGGCAACCTTTTAATCATTGTGTTAAAAAAAAAAAGGGTTGATTCAAAATCTCTTCAATTTCAATTAAAGGTAAAATATACTTTTCTTTTAATATATGCCAATTGACTGATAGCTGAGAATAAAATTGGTGTAACATATTAATCTGAGTAGGGATAGTTTTAAAAATGTATTTGCTTTGGTATTTGTATTTCTATGGTGGTTTAGTTAACCATTGTGGAACTATGGTGTTCATGTGAACCTTTGCATCCTTCCAAGGTCCATCTATATTTTTATTGTAAAATTTGCCTACCCATTGTAATTGGACAGCTTTAAGTTTATTAATTAAACTTGTAATTCCTGTTCCAACATTTTTTATTTTTTGCTCTGTTTTTGTTTTGTTAAGTCTACATAATTTACTTCCCCAAAACAAAATTGTTAATTTTTGCCTCTATTTTGTTTAAAACTCCTTTGCTCAGTAGTGTTGCTATAAAAGCTAAGTGTATTACTTGCGGGATTTTTAAAGTGTTTTCCCATTTCTGCAAAGAGCTATTCATTTTGTTAAAACGCTCCTTCCATTGGTTATTGTATGGGAAGTTTCCGTTATTCGAAAAAATATTCCTTAGCTGTTAAAGGAGTTCTCGTCCCAATTGAAATTTAGAAACTCATTTTTGTTTTTGAAAATATTTTTACCTAACCATATGTATTGACATTTGGCAAGGTTTATTTTTGCGCCTGTGGCTTTTTGATTGAGCTTTAAAGAGTCCCCTACTTCTTAAATGGAATCATCTCCACTTAGAAAAAAAAATGGTGTCGTTGGCGTATTGTTGTATTTTTGTTTCTCTCCCTTCAATGTGAATACCTTTAATATTTTTGTTTTGTCTAACATAAGTTAATACTAATAAATACTAATAAATACTTAAAATAAAAAAAAAGACGCTTTAAATTTAAAAGTTTGACACTTTAAATTTAAAAGTTTGTCTAAAAAGTAACAAGTAATGAATAACAAAATTTAATGATAACTTTAATTTCAAATGTGTTTTAATTTATTATAAATTATTTGGGTGAAATTTTTTAGATTTTTTTTAGATGTTATTTTAAAACTTAAAATTCAGATTTTGTTCTGAGAACCTTTTTTTAACTTTTACAAGATCTCAAGTCACAAAGACTAAAAATCATATATTTAAGGTTATTTTTCTGAAATTCTTTAGAATTCTGAAGGATTTCAACTTAAGTATTGTGTAGGAATGAGGTGATTCCATATCAAATCACCCAGTCTATTGAACCACATATCTTCCTTTTTCGTTTATGTTTTAACACATAGCTCCTATTTATAAAAAAAGATTGCATGCAAAGTTTCAGCTAAAAATGTTGAAAAGATATTTTTTTATGATTTTTTTGGAAAAACATATATCTTGATAAATTATTGAATAACAATGGCATAAATGTGAAAATAAACATTTATTATACTTTTTTGATGCAGAATTTAACAAATTTACTTAAAATGCTGAAATATGAAAGGAACATGCTTAAAAGGTAATAAAAAACTAGATTATATAACCCATCTTTCGGGCCCAATATCTCAAACACCCTCATTAGTTTGTTTCTTTTGCTGCTAATATTTTTATTTACTTATAATATTACAAGTCAATTTAAATCTAATGGAAATAACAATAGTAACATAGAACTATAATTTCAAAGATTTTTCACTTTTTCAAGAAATTACTTAAAGATATTTTCAAATACAATAGAAATAAATTACCCATAATTTAAAAAGTTACTTAGAATTATGCATGATTTTTTGAGGTATTGAAGATATAAGTTATTTTGACTGCATTTTTAGTTCACAATATTTTTGCCATTTTACTTCTACTTCTATTTTTCAAACGTTTTTCAAACGTTGTTCAAATGTTTTTGCCAGCACTAGATCATGTTTATGGAATAGACTTTCAAACATGTTTATGTTGGAAATAAAACAGTTTTCTCTTTGAGACCAATTATAATGTTGATAGATTTTTTGCTCAAGGAGTTTAACTTCAGCATCAACTTCTGCTAGTTTGATTTTAGTTACAAGGTTGATCCACCACTTATCATCCTAGACCACATCAAGTTGAAATTTTTTTTTAAGGTTGTAAGTTCTTGTGTAGTTAGTGTTTGTAGTACACTTTTTTAGTTCCAACTCTGCTCAACAATTAATTTGGAAGTTAACTCTGTTAACTTCCAACTTCCACAAGATCTATAAGCTATGAGCACCAGGTTATGAGTTATTACCATTGTATGCTTCTTCTTGTTTTTCATGCTGCAATTTTAATTCTGAATTATGTGAAAACCTTTTATGTAAATAATGTTAACAACCTTTAAATTTTTAATACAAAATTTGTACAAAGCTTCTGTTGTGAGAATTTGGTTTTGGTGTTGTTCTTTTAAACTCTCTTGTCAACCTTTTATAGTACCACCTTGCATAATAATTTTTTGCATAGTGATTTTTTGTGGGATGTTGCAAAAAAGTTCTGTTCACATTTAAGGCTAAATTTTCTGATAGTTAGCATAGATTGTAAAAGCTTTTACAATTTATGTACTGCCCTACTCAACCACCAGTGAATAAATGTAATTTGGATAAATTGTGGGAGTTTTATTTTAAATGTGTGTAAGATTAGTTGAAATATTTTGTTCATGTAGGTTAAATTGTGTGTAATGTTGTCTGATATAAAAATAGTAAGAATTATGTTTTAGTACACTTTCATCGTCTTTAAAGTATATTGCTAATGAATGTAAAGTACATTATTTGGTGTTACAGTTATAACTCTATATCTTGGACTTCAAATTCATAATTTTCTGCAAAGTCGCCAATAGTTAATATGCTTGATTGATCCATATTTTATTTTAGTTGTTTAAGGTACTGTGATTGAGAATGGGCAAAGAATTAGCTTTCAGTTTTAAAAAACAAGGTACTAATAGTTCAATGAATGTCAGAAAATCTGCTGTCAAACTCAATAGTGTTGTGCAATCTGTAGCTTGCTATTGATTGTAGTTTATCTCAAAATCATCTTTATATTCTCCAAAAGTCTCATAAAAGTACACGGTTCATATTCTCCAAAAGTCTAATAAAAATACACTTCTTTATGAGGACAATCATAATACAGTCAAGCATGCATTCTTTGTTTTGCACCACTTGCACCTGGCAAAATGCCCCACTTTGGTCTAAATGAAGCAAATTTTGAGTAGCTTTCTAGCCATCTTTGCCTGGCATTTTTTAAACTTCAAAGTTATTTTTTACTTCTGATATTGACCAATTTGGTGGTGCTAGTGTGAGAAGTAGAACAATAGTAATTTTATCAGAACAGAGACTTTTTTCAATTATAATATAATCAAAGTTTCCAGCCTTCTTTTGCGCACAATTTTTTTCATAACACTCTTTTTTGGAAACTTAAAGATGACATGCAACTTCTTCTAGTAACTTCGTTTCTTAGTAACCATTTCGTTGATGTGTGCAACTTTTTGCTTTCTTCCTGAGAGCGTTTGTTTTAATGGATTTTGAATTAAATTTTAGATATATTAAAATTTTTCGAAATTTTTGTTAATCTCCAGTCTTTTAATTTTAAATGATGGTATTTAAAAAATCTTCATCATCTTGTTCACCCTGGAATCTTCTCTTCTGACAACTTTTTAGCAGAGGTTTGCAGAGTTTTTTTCCCAAAAGCAATAATTAAACTACTTCTTAATTAAATCATTTGTGACTCTTATTGTAACTCATCAAAAATTTCTCGCAATGTCCTCGCATTAGTCTAAAACTTAAGTTTGTTATGTTTTAGAATAATAATAATAATAAGTTTTACAGCTTCTTACTACTGGTTTTCTCTGTATGTGCCTCGAATCACAACAAGCTTTCTGCCTTAAAGGATACATTTTCAAATATTTTTTAGTATGTTTTTTTCAATGTTTTGTAAAGTTTGATGATTCTATGTTTTAGTGTAAAGATATAATTTTTCCTCTTCATTGCCTTAAGTTTCAATAACATCTTGTTGGCCTTCACATGACTCTGATATCATTAAGCCAATAGAACACATCTTAATTAAATAATTTAGGTAGCATAAAGTGGCTTAGTGGTTAGAGCTTTGGCTCAGAACCAAGAGGTTTGTGGCTTGACGCCAGTAAGACATTGGTAGGGAAGTAAGTGTGAACTTCCTGGTTAAATGCTCCTCTGCTGTGCTCTGTGATAAGACCAATAGGTCTTCTTGGAGCACCTTAATAACCCAGAAAAAAATAAATTTACCTTGGGATTAACCATAAGAATATAGTATTTCTTAAAACAAACAATTGTTCTTTTCTACTTAATATTTTGCATAAAAAAAAGTTTTTAATGTAGAAATAGTTCAAACCTTTTAATATTTCTTCTTTAGTATGATGTTTTGCACTGTTAGGATTGTTAATTTCTATTTTAATATAGAGATTTGTAAAAGCTAGATTATAATTTGCAAAAGAATATATGTCTTGGCAGGAAGAGTGGCATCAAGTTCTCTTTAGTGATGAAAAACAGTTCCATCTTGATGGTTCTGATGGTCATCAATATTACTGGCATGATCTTCAAAAGGAGGAAAAAAATTGGATGAGTCTTTAATGGGGTTTTTTTTTTTGCTGGAAAACTTCCACTAGCATGGATTTCAACAAAAACAAATTCACAGTGCTACATTGACTTTGAAAATTAGTTTACTTGAAGTTAGTGAAGAATTGATGGGTGAAAATTTCACTTTTCAACAAAACAATGCTGCTATCCATAATTCAAATCTAACAAAAGCTTGGTTTAGAGAAAAAAATATTCACGTAATGGAATGGCCCGCATGCAGTCCAGATCTAAACCCAATTGAAAATCTATGGGGAATACTTTCTAGAAAGGTTTATGAAAATGGTAAAGAATATGAATCTACATTAGAGCTGAAATCTCGCATCAGAGAAGCTTGGAATATAATATTTATAGAAACTATCCAAAATCTTGTGACTAATATGTCAAGTCGCATATTTGAAGTCATAAAAATATAGTAAGCAATACTAAATATTAAATGAGCGTAGAAACAAAATATTTTCTGTATTTTCTTGTATATATAGCGTAAATGAGGCTAATTCTGTTTTCTCCGCAAATTGAATACTTTTAATTTTTTTTTACTATTTGTAATTAATGAAACATACCAATTTATACATTTTTTAATTGTAGTAGAAGATAATAAGAAATAAAGTAGGTTTAATAATTGTTTCACTGCCATTTTATAATAATTAGAGCAAATACAGCAGAGAAAATAGAATTAGCCTCACCCAAAGGTGAGGCTAATTCTATTTTCTCTGCTGTATTTGCTCTAATTATTGATACTATTAAAGATTTTCCAGAAGTCATAAGAGCCTAATTTTTGAGATAAAATACAAGATTTTATGATTTGAAAATAGTGAGCTTTGGCGTTAGACAAAACCTTTTTACAATGGTTTCTAGCAATAGTAAACAGATGTCTGTTTTCTGGAGAATTGTTTTGCTGATAGATATGGAAGTAATGATTTCGTTTGGAAATTGCTGCAGTGCAATCTGAGGAAAATCATGTGAGGCTTGACTTGGAATCGTCAAGAGGGAATAAAAGATTCCATGTAAGAAACACATTTGTCAGTAGGAAGACGAAAGAATTCTACCCAAGGGCCACCACAAGGAAAATTCCAGAAAGAGTCCCAGTCAGCTTTAAGGTTGTTGTATAAAGTACAATGATAGGGAGATTCTGTTGAAGAAAAAGGATGAGATAATAGTTTTAGAGAGATCAAACCATGATCAGAAGCACCTAAGGATGAATGTGAAGAAATTGAGCACTGACTTGGATCAGAAACAAGACATAAGTCAAGTAGAGAAGATAAATGATTCGGGTTGTCTGGAAAGCAAGTTGGAAAGTTGACGATTTGAGTTAGAGATTGAGAAAGGTAAAAGTTTAGGGCCTTAACGCCTGTAGAGTCACTGACACTAGAGCCAAACCATTCAGTGTGATGAGCATTAAAGTCACCAACAACAACCATATCAGCTGAAGGATAAAGAGAAAGGGCATGGTCAATTGATCAGAAATAACATCGAAAAGAGTGCAGTCTTGAAATGAAAGAGAGCGATATAGAACAAAGAGAAAGGCGGTAGAGTGAAGTAGTGCTAACTGAAAGCACATAAAAGAATAGTCGGTGGATTTACACCTAGTTTCCTGACAAATGGGTGAATTTTTACGAATGTAAATGCCCAGGCCAAGCATGTGAGACTATTCTGTGTATATTTTGTGAGTCTTTATGAATTAAAGGAAAATAACCATCTGAGATCACAAGATGACTCAAATTAGTCTCACAAAGAGCAAGTAGGTCGGGTGAACTTTTCAAGAGATAAGAATTTCAACAGAAGAAAAGTTACTTTGAAGACCACAAATATTAGTGAATGATAGGTTTAGAGAACTTAGTGATGATGTCTTTTGTGTTTTATAGTTTTTTATACTTTAATCATTTTTAAATTTTTCAAAAAACTTGACTCAAAGCATAGATAGTACTCATAGATAGGTAGCAGGAAATGAAGCAGGTTGTACTGGGTTATATGTTACCAGGAGCAGGATAACCTGACCTGACTTAATTTAAATAGCAAAGCCAAGCAGCATATATCATTTACACATTTGTTCTTTCTTTTTTTATGCTAACTAGATTAACAAATTAAAAAAATAAAAATTTTTTGTTTAAGCTCCAAAATCTTGCAGTTAGTTTACATCATTGATATATTTTATAAAAAAATTTCTGTCAAGGTTATATTAATGCAACACTAACAAAAATTATATGTATATTATTGTGTAGGTTATTTAAACATTCATTTGTTTTATTAAGTTTTTGTAGTAATAATCATAAACATTTTATTCATTTATTACATAACATTTTGAAAAACGTTTTTTCAAATGTTATGAAAAACAGGTCATTTTGTGAAACCTGGTCAATATTAAAATATTTTAGAAACTGTAAATACTTGGGGCTAAATTTTTGTGTAAATTTTTCTCAAAAGTATGAGGACCCATGGTTCAAAATATCCTGAGTTATGGGTGATTTGATTGGGAATTACTAAATAGTTACTATTCAAATTAGAGCATTTATTTATTCTTGATATATTTTTTATGTTTATATAACTTTATATCTACTAATGATAAATAAAAGTAATAAAAAATAAAAATGCAGGCTGATGCTAAGAAAAGTAAAAAATTTTGTTGTAAATGTCATTTTGATTTTGGTAACTTTTTCCTGTAAACAGTTGTGTTTCACGTTTGATAATAATATTTATAAACGAAAGTTTTCTATTCTAAAATATATTCTGATACTTAGAACTATATTCTGATACTTAGAACTATATTCTATATTAGAACTATATACTGATACTTAAAACTATATTCTATATTAGAACTATATTAATAGTTGTGAAGTTTTGAAAAACAAGAGCTCATAATACCTTTGTAAACGATATTGTAATATTGTTTAAAAAGGATATATATATATATTTTGTTTAAGCTTTTTATGTAAAGAATATTCTTTTGCAAGTATTTGCATTTTGCAGAAAAAATTTTTTTTTTAGGTAATGTTGTCAGGAAAATGGAAAAGTCAATTTGTAATTCGAACGCAACCAAACAATGATAGTGTTTCAACATTAGAAGCTGTTGCTATTGCAATTGCACAGTTTGAAAAGACACCTGATTTGATTGAGGTTGTAGCTATACAATGTAATTATTTCTAACCTTATATTTAAAAACAGGTGTATAAATGTATGTATGTATGTATGTATGTATGTATGTATGTATGTATGTATGTATGTATGTATGTATGTATGTATGTATGTATGTATGTATTTATGTATGTATGATTGTATTTCTCTCAACCTAACTTGTGATTAGGTACTCTTTATTCTCCTTTAGTGGTTAGGATTAAGGATTAAGGGGGTCGTTGCAATGATCTCTCCAACACCTTTATCTCATACTTTTTTTCATATTTTTTTTTCAATCCTATTATCGCACTTCTAACTATTACCTTAAAGCTGACTTAGATTTCTTTCCTGATTTACTTTGTGATGGTCCTTGGGCTGATGTCTTTTGTTTCTCTAAGATAAAAGTACCTTCTATGTTATTTATTGGTAGGCTTGAACGCTCTTATTCCTTCTTATTGTTTTTAAGTCAAGCCTTGCCTACCCCAGCACAAGTCTTGTCTACCCCCATTTTTAATTGTAATTATTTTTTCATGTTTTTTATTTACGAGCAACCTTCTTTATACATTTTTTTTTAGTGCACAAATCAATGCAAAATGGTGCTGTCTGAAACTTAGCTCCATAATTTTCAGTTTATTAAACTTCGTATTTTGTCTCATAAGTTAGGTTTTAGAGAATTTTTGAAAACCTTCAGCAGTGTCATTAACTACTCCAAGTCTAACATTTCATCTCTTATACATCTGATTTTTGTTATTTCTCCCAATGGTAAAAACAGAAATATTCTTAAAAACCTTTTCTCTAATTTGTCTATTGAATTTAATGACCACACTTTACCTGTCATTCCAGAATAACAGGGTTATCTATTGTAAGACATTCAAATTATTTTCAAAATGGCTTCCATTGCTAAAGTAATATCTGCTGTTTGTGGTCCAGACAAAATTTTTAGTCTAACAAAATAATCTCCGGAACTCATTTTCATTCTCTCTAAACTATTGATTAAGTGCTTAACCTTTACATAAACTAAACCTTAACATATCAATGGCTTTCAATAAAATTTGGCATCCTGGTGTCCACCATATGCTCGTTTTCTTAGGGAGGACACATAGTTTATCTGGGAGAGCTTTTGATATTCTCGAATCATTTTTTTAACCTCAGTAATATAGATGTTCTTAAAAGCCAACACTTTTATTTGTTTCAAGTAACGTCTGAATGTCAAAAAAGATCCAAGAAAATCTGCTGTGGCCTTAAGTGCTAAAATGCTTAAGTTTTATGAAATAAAATGCTCTGTGTCGACCACCAAACGTTGTCTTTGTAAGGCTTTCTTCTTTGGCAAAAGATCAGTGAAGAAACCACTTGTTTCTGTAAAGAACCGTAAAGCTTAAACTGGGTTCGCAAAAAAAAAACACTTCAATTGGACACCAAATAAGTTGGCATAAGTTAAGTAATGAATCTATGTTCATGCTATTTGGATCGGATGGAATTAAGTATGTTCGACGTCCTGCAGGTGAGAGATTCAATACTAAGTACCAACTTCCAACTGTAAACATGGTGGTGGAATTATTATGGTTTGGGGCTGCTTCAGCCATGGTTGTATTGGACCTATTTTTCATATTGAAGGAGTTATAGATGAGCATGTGTATAAAAAGATCATCAATGATAAATTACTTTGTCATGCTAAGGATAAAATGCAATGAGGATGGATATTTCAGCAAGACAATGATCCAAAGCATAATGCAGTCTCTGTTAAGAATTTCTTTGCTAGCAAAAAAAAAAAAAAAATTGCGTTTTCGAGCGGTCATTACAAAGTCATGATCTTAATCAAATTGAGCATTTCAGGGAACACTTAGATCGTCAATTAAAAAGTCAAAAAATAAAAAATAAAATAATTTATTTGCTTTAATTAAATCAGAATGGTCAAAGATTTCATTAGATGTTATAGTCAAGCTAGTAGACTGCAGCATTATTTATTATTGACTGGCAACACTCTTACTTAGTCTTCCATTTTATAATATTTTCATTCTCTAAAAACTTGTTTAAAATCTAGTTTTTTCCTCGCGCATAGGAATACTCTCCCGTCTACCTTTTTTTTTATACTCATACAGTTCATATATATATATATATATATATATATATATATATATATATATATATATAATATATATATATATATATATATATATATATATATATATATTATATATATATATATACATATATATATATACATATATATATACATATATATATGCATATATATATACATATATATATATATATATATATACATATATATATATAAATAAATATATATATATATATAAATATATAAATAATATAATATTTAAATATATAAATATATATTTATCATATTTTTATTTAAACATTTAAATTTGTTTTTTTATTATAAGAATATGTTTTTTATATTTATTTTTGTTATTTTTATTTATTTATTATATATTATATTTTATTTTTATTTTCATCTGTTTACAAAAACGGTTAATTACAGTAGTATAACCATATTTAAACCTTGCCGTAACCCTAACCCTAAGCCTGACCTTAATGCTGATCCTAACCAAACCCTCAGTCGATATAGCAGCACTCCGCTGCAAGTCAGGCTATTTGATAGTCGATGTATGTACTTTTCGTTCTCTATAAAAGTTGCTTACGGGGACATTTTTTTTACAAAAAAAAGATGCTTACGGGGACTTATATATATCTATATTTATATATATATATATATATATATTTATATATATATATATATATATATATATATATATATATATATTTATATATATATATATATATATTATATATATGTATATATATATATATATATATATATATATATATATATATATAGAGAGAGAGAGAGAGAGAGAGAGAGAGAGAGAGAGAGAGAGAGAGCGAGAGAGAGAGAGAGAGAGAGAGAGAGAGAGAGAGAGAGAGAGAGAGAGAGAGAGAGAGAAAGAGACAGAGAGAGAGAGAGAGATTATATTGGTTTAACTTAAATCTGTTGAAGTTGAAGGTCTTCATAGTGAAAATGCAAAGAAGGATAATATTATAAGCGATCTAAATGACAAAATTTCCAAACTAGAAAGTTTAACAGCAAAATGTACCGCTCAGTCAACGCGACTTTCATATCTGGATATTGCCTCATTATTTACCAAACCTGGTACCCCAAAGTCTTGCAATTATAAAAGCAGTATCACAAATTAGCGATAAGAAGTCCAAAAAAGACATATTTATCTCCTCAAACGAAAGTAATCTACTAGAAAAAAAAGACGAAGAAACTAAGACAGTTCAAGATATTTTGCATTCACTAAGTCTCAATGCCAATGTCAAAGTATTTAGTTCAAACTGAAAATTAATGTAAAAACCTAGCCGTAACCAACAATTACAGTTGAATTTGAAAATAACTATGTACGCAACCAAGTAATTGCAGCTGCTAAATACCTTTGTAAAGGTATATATAAAAACATCCACATTCGACCTGAAAGAACTATAGCTGAACAAGCTGAGTTTGTTAAGTTATTCAAAGAAAGACAGGCTAATGAAGATCTACGCAAAAATGGTATTCTTGATCAGCCCTTTAGGTTTGTAATCGGCGGTGACCGGGTCCACAGCGTTGATATCTCACAGACCCGTTTATTTAACGAAAAAGAAAAACATCCATTCATTGATAGCAAAACAGCAGCAAAAATTCTACAGTAAACAATAAAAAACAACCTTTTGTAAATTCTTTTAATAATAATAATAACTTCTCAAATGATAATCACTCGCTTAAGCCTAAATGTCTTTATACAAATTCTACATCTTTAAACAAAGAAAAGTTTCTTGAACTATCTGATATTGCTCTCTCTCAACATCTATAGACATTATATTTGTTACCGAAACATGGTTTAATGAAATATCATCTCCGAGTATAAAAAATTATGATCAAACATGACAGAAATGATCATGGAGGAGTTGCTATTTATTCAAGAACTTGCCTAAACGTAATTGAATTAAGCTTTTCTCAAATTCATTCTTGCTTTAATTTTAAACATTCTGAAAAACTATGACTTTCACTCCCAATCAGTAACAATTTGCTGATTGATTGTATATACCGCCCACCAAAAATGATGGAGAAAACTGCTAAAGAAATTAACAATTGTATAACTTTAGCTAAAAATCTATGATTAGTAACCGTTTTTCGGGACTATTACTCACAGGTGATTTTAATTATCCTAACATGGTTTTGGAATGATGACTATTCGACAAACTTCAAAGGACAAAGCAAACCAAATTAAAGCAAATTTTATTAACACACTCAATAATTCGTTTTTGTATCAATGCATACACTCACAAACATTTATTATAACTCTTGTTATAACAGACTCTCCAGACAAAATAAGTAAAATAACCTTTGATCCGCCTCTTGGATGTGCAACACAAAGTCACTTACTGCTCAAATGGAATCTCATCATTGAAAAATCAAATTACTCAACCCCATTTATTTTCTCAAAATTATGTTATAAAAAAAGCAACTATGCAAAGCTAAATGAAGCTTTTAATAGTTATGATTGGATTGCTATGTTTAAAATTTAAGTATTAGTGATTCCTACAAAAAATGGACTGATATATATCATAAACTATGTGCTAAATTCATACCTCCTATATCAAAACACACACAAAAAAAACATCAACCTTTGATCACAATTGACATTATTAAGTTAAGTAAAACAAAAAAACAACTACGGTACAATAATAGAAATACAAAGTGGAAAGTTCCATATCTAGTTAATCTTTATAATACAGTTCGTAATCAAATCAAAAAGTATACTCGTTCAGCAATTAGAATCTTTGAAGAAGATTTAGCAAACGATAAATACAATCCAAAAAGGCTTTTCAAGTATATTAATTCTAAACGTTTATCATCAAGCCCTATTAATGCATTGATCACTGAGTCAGATATTAGCATAAAGATGGTGGATATAGCAAATGTACTAAATTTGCAATTTCAATCCGTTTTCACAACTGGAAATGTACACACACTGCCGCATTTCCCAAACAGAACATCAAGCACAATCAGTTCATTAAAAATAGACCAATCTCTAGTAGAATCACATTTACTCAAATTAGATCCAACAACAAATCGTTTGGCACTGACTGCGTAAGTCCATTAGTTCAACAAGTGTGCAAGATCATTAGCCAAACCATTATCGCTTATATTTCAACATTCAATCTGAATTACCAGAGTCCTGGTTAGAAGCCAATGTTACTCCATTATATAAGAAAGGCTGCAAAACAGATCCAGCAAATTATCGACCAGTCTCCCTCACTTCTGTTACTTGTAACATTCTTGAGAAAGTAATTAGAGATAAAATCACAGAACATTTATATCATAATAATCTTATATCTACATGTCAACATGGATTTGTCACAAATAAATCAAGTGTCACAAATCTTTTGGAAACTATGGATTTTATAAACTTTGCAAAATCAAATAAAAAATCGGTAGATGTTATATTCCTTGATTATACTAAAGCTTTCGATAAAGTACCGCATAAACCTTTATTATTAAAACTGGAACAATACGGAATTGTTGGTAAACTTTCTTCTTAGATGAACTCTTTCCTTTTAAATTGTCGACAACGTGTTGTTTTAGGAGAAACAATATCTGATTGGGTTCCTATCACTAGCGGTGTTCCTCAGGGTTCTGTTTTGGGACCTACCTTGTTTATTATATACGTTAATGATCTGCCTGATAAGATAAACAACGTTTGCAAAATGTACGCTGATGACACAAAGATACTTGCCACAATTGAAAGCAAAAAAGACTGTAAGCGACTGCAGAGTGATATTAATTGGGTTACAGAATGGACAAGAATATGGCAAATGCAACTCAACGAAAGCGAGTATAAAGTAATGCATATTCTAGGGAGTTCTAATTTACTAAAATTTGATTACTATATAAATGACCTTAGCACACACCAGAAAGTTAAGCTTGAAGTAACAACAACTGAACAAGATTCAGGTATAGTATTGTCATCTGATCCTAAATTTCAGGATCAAGTCACAAAAGCATCATATAAAGCTAATCGAATGCTTGCAATTCTAAAAAACACATTTATATCTAGAAATGTTACTATATGGAGTAAACTTTACAAAGTTTATCTGCGACCATTTTTAGAGTATGCAGTGTCAATATGGTCGCCTTATTTAAAAAAAGATATTAAATTTTAGAGAAAATTCAAAAACGAGCTTCAAAGATAGCACACAATCTTCATAACCTTGATTACTCTATTCGCTGTTCTGCAATTAAATACTCATCACTAGAAAAGAGACGCCAAGATATATATATATATATATATATATATATATATATATATATATATATATATATATATATATATATATATATATATATATATATATAATATATATATATATATATATATATATATAGATATATGTATATACATATATAGATATATAGATATATATATATATATATATATATATATATATATATATATATATATATATATATATATATATATATGTATATACATATATCTATATATGTATATACATTTATCTATATATGTATATACATATATAGATATATGTATATACATATATCTATATATGTATATACATATATCTATATATGTATATACATATATCTATATATGTATATACATATATCTATATATGTATATACATATATCTATATATGTATATACATATATCTATATATGTATATACATATATAGATATATGTATATACATATATAGATATATAGATATATGTATATACATATATCTATATATGTATATCTGTGTGTGAAATCAATTTAAATATTTTTGATCTTTATAAATTTTTGTTTTTTTAGGTAGCTCGAAAGCCTTTAAAATACATGTGTGATATACAGCTTCAACATGGTGCCCTGGTTCATGACAGCAAAGAGGAATTAGCAGCTCGAGGTATTAAGTATCGATTCTTTGAATCTAATCGTAAAAAGAAAGAATTACCTTCTAAATCCTAAGTTGTTTATTTAACTTTGCATTTTTAAAAAGACGCTTGTGCAGTACTGCTAAATTTTGTAGACATTGGAAAAATAGTTTTTACAAAGAATGTATGGCATCGGTTATATCAAAATAAAGAACAATATAATAGGATAATAAACACTTGAGAGTGGAATTTGTATAACTGAATTGCTGAAACTTATATATGGGAGTAAATGAAAATTTTTTGCAAGGTTTAGCCTTTTTTTAACATTAAGCCATGTTTTTTACATGACTTAAAATCCCAGAAAAAGACATAGTACTTTTTAGTTTGCAACTAATTTATTTTATATATTGTACATTTTTATTGATCCGAACTATAGGTTTTCAATTCGATTCCTGTTAGTCAAAGTATCAATAGATCTATTTGCATATTTTAATGTCAGTCGATGTATGCACGTTTCGTGGCCGTTTTTTATTGTTATTACTATTATATATCATATATATTATATATCATATATATATATATATTATACATATTATACCAAAGTAATAATAAATACTTTTACTAAAAATATTTTGAGTTTCTTTCTTCATGACTAAGCAAATAAGTGAAACTTTTTAAAATTTAATATAAAATTCCTTACTAGAATTACCTTCGCATACAAAAACATGTACAAATGTAATGAAATATTACTTGCTTGCAAAACATCAGATGAAACCAACAGTTGGTACAAAAGAACCTACCTAAACATAAGTTTAAAAATCTTAAATTGAGGAAACGTTGACTTTCACCATTTAGGTTCTCACCGGCTCGGTACAAAAGATCCTGCTATCACAGAGATCTCTAAAAAGATTGCAGTAATTGCAATTCATCTCAATTATCATTATATTTCCCGCATCAGGATTATCTGTATATTTCACTTATCTCGATCATCAGTATATTTCACTCATCTCGATCATGAGTATATTTCACTTATCTGGATTATCAGTATATTTCACTCATCTTGATCATCGGTATATTTCACTCATCTTGATCTTCAGTATATTTCACTCATCTCGATTATTAGTATATTTCACTCATCTCAATTATCAGTATATTTGGTAATCGTTTGCCGCAAACATGGATTCTGAACAAACAGCTTCCAGGAATAAACGGAGGTTAATTTGAGCAGCCAATAATTTTTTCTGCAACATAATTTGAAAAACAAATAAATACTTTATATCTTTTATTTATTTGTAATATATATATATATATATATATATATATATATATATATATATATATATATATATATATATATATAAACAATAGTAAACAAATAAATACTTAATATCTTTTATTTACTTTTTTTCAATTCGATGTTTTTTCAACGTTTTGCACAATTTTGATTATTTTAAATTCAACACTAGTGGTAATTATCAGTTACTACTAGTTTTACGTAGACCGGTTTGACACTAATGATGTTCTTTTCTTTTTATACATACCAGAAGTGTAATAATTTTATTTTTTAACTTAAAATTAATAAAAAAGATATTTAATTAAAAAACCTTACTTTTTTCTTCAATGTTCTTTCTCCAATATTATGTAGCTTTTCGTTTTCTTTTAAGTGTGCTAATCCGATTTGATGTGTACCGGAAGTCCCTATTTTATTTATCAAGTATAAAAACTTACTCTTTCTTTGGGATCTATTTTTTCTTTTCGCACGTGCAATTAATATGGGTTCCATCGTTACATTCTGACGAACAGTTTTTCTCTTTACAAGTAATAGTTCGGCAATTACAATTCAGTATATTAAATAACTTGTCAAGTTTAGCAATAAATCTATCATTATCCTTTAAGCTTGCTTTTCCTTTCTCGCAGTAATATAATGTTTGATATGTGTTACAAATAAAGCATTTGCGTGGATCCATTTACTAATCAACTTTGAGTAAACATCGTGCATTGAGTATTTTATCTGATAATTTCTTTTCTTTTTATTGTTTCTTTCTTGTAAAATAGACCATATCTAAGAAGATCTCTTAGCGTTGGTCACTCTGATACAAGAATGTCTGTTCCAAAACCTTTGTATTTCGAAAGCTTTGATCCGCTCCTTTTTCTAGTATTTGATGATATTGACTCTACCATGATTATATAGCAAATTTAAAAATTTGCAAACCTTTTGCGTAAATGTTTTTTTTTTTTTAAATAATATTTTTTGACATATAAAAACAACATAACAACTATTAGTTTGACAATTTATAAATTAGCAACTTTTTATATTTTTCATACCACATATAACATATTATAGAATTCCAAGTGAATGGGTGTAAACAATTACTTGCGTTTAAAAATGCATGGACGCAAAACAGTGTCTGTGGTTAGGGTCAAAGCTAATTACGAACAATTTACCATAAATATGCAAATTTAAAACACACTTCCCGGTAGCTTAACATAATTTTTTGCAAATATTCGAACTAACATAAGTGCGAATTGACATAAGTGCAGAATGGCAATTAGCATTTATGCCAATGTTCACAAATTCGTTCGGCGCACTTACGCTAATTCGCAATCAATTAGTTTCTGCAAGATCGAGTTTGATTAAAAATATTAAATTAATTACCAGAGTTCAAGTCATGCTGATAACCACCTGTTGTTTTAATTTTTTGCATTGTCTAATAAATTTCATTAGCAACTTTACCATAGGTTGTTTAATTATTTAAAACCACAAAACGCAATCAAATATGTCGTTTAATAAAAATAAAATAATGCACGAAATTTAATACTGTAGAATTAAATTTTGGGCATATTGCACGAAATATGATGCCTTAATTCGTGCAGAACTTTTTTAAATCAAAAAAATGTTGTTTTGTAAACTTTTTTTTAATTTTATTACTTTTTTAAACATTTGGTAAAACTAGGTGGCGATTCGTATTTGTTTAAGGAAGTGTCGTACTTCATAGTTGCACAGTTAAGTCTAAAAGTTAGGTGTTAAAAGATTTAATTTTTTTCTTTTTATGTGGAAAATTGTTGTATAGTGACTAAAAACACTGTTTTTATTATAAATAATTGGACTAACGACGTGACATTACCATTTACTGTATGAAAAAGGATTTTATTTATTAAAACGTAAAACAACACTGTTATAAAATTAAAAGCAGTGTTACTTTTTTGATATCAAAGGCTGTTTGCACGAAATTCGTTGCGGCCCGAAATTCGTCAACCTACCTTTATCATTTTACTACCAGAAATATTGACGCTTAGAAGTTTGTGGCAGTTGGCTGCGGCAAATCTAGCGTTAACGCCAGAAACAACGGTGGGGGAAAATACGTTTTTCGAAAAGAAATTCAACAACAGTTGCAATGGTTTTTTTTTTTATGGGATGCAAACAAACTTTCTCTTCAACATCTACTAGTTTATTTGAATCGATCAAATACAGGACCGAAAACCACAGCCTTCTAATCTGCTTAAATCGAAAAAAAATAGAAGGCTAGTTGAAAAAGCGTAAACTTCATCAAATAGACAAATTTTCTCAAAATATTTTAATTATTGCGCTATAACTTTTAAGTAAATCTGGATAAAAGTTTTCGCGTTGGATTAATAGCAATCGCTATGAAACTTCACTAAACTTTGTATTTTTATTTGTGGCTACTTATTTCGTTATAAGTTATAATAATGGTTGATAAATGCTGTGCTGTTGGTTTTAACTCTAATTTAACTCTAATTTGGTTTTCCAAAAGATGATGATCTGAAAAAGTTATGGGTTAGATTTGTAAACAGAAATTCCTTGACTGTCACTAAGTGATTTATTCAAAACATTTTGATGAAATTTTAATACACAAAGGAGCATCATCATAAAGATTTCGTTTGTTGTATAATTTGAAGCCTGTTTTTATAATATACCCTGCTAGCATAGCAACAGCTTATAGACATAACTGGTATAGACTATACAAAGGAAATTACTTACTTAAAATTTACCAACAGTATGTTCATTTTCAAAATTTGATGTTTGTGTCATGTTTCATAAAATTATTCAAAATGAACTACACATGCCTGAAGTTGCTGAATGTATTCGTATTGACAAAAATATCAAACTTTTTTTTATAAAAAAACACCGAAAATAAACAACAAAGTTGTCTATCCTGGAAAAAACAAACAAAATGTTGTTTTTAGGTATCTTCCATAAAACTACAGTAGCAACAAAAAACCCATTATTTCCTGATCGTTTAGATATCAATACTTTATAATAGATAAAGATACTTTTCAATAAATGGTGAACATCTACAAATTCAAAAAATCAGTTTTCTAATAACCGTTTTGGAAATGCTGCTATTATTAATGATAAAAGTTTTTCAAGCATTTGCTGACTTGATAAATATATGGAAAAGCACAAAAGTTCCAAACTTTAAGTTTATGTAATGTAAAGGGACATTATCTACTCAAACATCATCAGTACTACAAAAAACTTTATTATGTCAAGCTTCATTAATAGATGATCTGGTGGAAGATAATTATATATTTATATTGAATATTTTAAAGTGATCTGTTACAAAGAAGATTAAGACAATACCACCAAATGAGTGGTGGCAGGTTCCTTGTCAGTTTAAAAGACGTTATTTATAGTAAGAAGATAATCCAAATAAAAAGTTTAATAAAGAGATGAATTTAAATTTTTGAAAATGATATTAATGCTTTTGAAGATACACAACATGCTAGATCTTTGATGGATCAGATCAAAGAAAGAGATTTAGATTGTGTAATCAGATAATTTTCGCTAAGTTGCCAGTTATATTGCTGGTTTCATTGCCAAAAAAACAGATTAAGATGTTTAAAGTATGTTGCAAATTGCTGTGTACTCAAAATTGTCAACAGGAGTCGAATGATTATAATTATCTAAATAAATTGTCCAGAGGCGGGCTTACAACTCCATCATTACCGCTTTTAGAATATGTCTGTGACAGTTTTGCTATGCTAAATCATGTATTTGATGTTATTTATTAGTCTGAAATGCAACACCATAAATCAGCAAAGTTAGTTCATCGCCGTAGAAAAGTTTACCAACCATAGAAAAGAAATTATACACACTGTTATTCAAATATTTATTTTAATAACATCAGGAAGAGAGTCAGTGATTCCATTGTTGCAGATGATATTTTTGCCTTTATAAAAAAAAAAAAAATTGTTTTACATTTTAAATCAGTTTGTGTATAACTTTTTTTAAAAATCTTTTAAGGTTATTTTTGAGAATTTGTGTGTTCTTATTTCTTGTACAGTCCTTAAATATCCCAAAATTTCTATTGACAAATCTAGCCCATGTGTTTTTAAAATCATTTTAGTAATATATAATTATGAAGATTAATAAATGTTGTGTTGTTTTCTATAAACACGTCATTACGATTTTTACAATTTATAGTGCAATATCAAAATATTTTGAGAAAGTTTTTCCATTTGATGAAATTTACGTTTTTTCAACTGGCCTTTTCTTTCTTTTCGATTTAAGAAGAATAGAAGGCCATGTATTTAAGTAGGCCATGTGTAGACATCTTAAAAAAACTATTCAGCAGTCACGTTAAGTAATGCAGGAATCGCAAGTATGTAAATTCTGTAAATCACCAACTGGTAAGACAATGAAATAGCCGATCTAACATTGACAGCTGATATGTCTGAAAAAATATTACATTGTGAAATTTAGTCGGCAAACAATAATTGAGCTTGAAAGTCTTCCGTATCAAGTTCAATTAGTGGTGATGTGTGTCAAGCTTGTAACTGAGGCTCCGCTTAATCTACTGTTGATCGATATACGCTTAATCTGCTTGATTGATTTTGAGCAGCCGTGGTGCAGTGGTAGCGCTCTTGCCTCAAAAACAAAAGATCCAAGATTCAAACCCCATGGGCAATTTTTGTTCTTTCAAATTTATTTTACTTTTAGCAGTTCTTTTAAAGACAGGTTTGACAGGTTTGACAGGATGCTTATAACAGAATATATCAAAGACAGGTTTGACAGGTTTGACAGGATGCTTATGACAGGATATATCAAAGACAGGTTTGACAGGATGTTTATGACAGGATATATCAAAGACAGGTTTGACAGGTTTGACAGGATGCTTATGACAGGATATTGTACTATTTAATAAAAAAAGGCGTACAACTACTTCTAAAATAAGTTCTTATCAAAATTTAACTTAGTGCAAATAGTTCTTCAGATTTTTGGGATTTTAGTATTAGCTTCTTATTAACCAGCCATTAAAAAAGATACCTTTAGTAATCGTAAACCTAATAAAAAACTCAATCGAAATACTCTGATACGAACCCGTTTAAGATAATAAAAAACTTTATGAAAACATGCTACACGCTCAAATAGCTTCATTATTTCAAAAGTAAAGAATGTTTTAAATTAACAATGCCTTCGCAATATGGCGTTAAAAAGAAAATAATATAGAAATAACCGGAAATTCTGCTTTTTCATGAAAATAAAAACAGACAGCTTTCATGAAAAGTGTCTGATGAAAGACTTTGATAGAACTCAAGCTGTAGCCAGCTTCTTTTCTAATTTGACAAAAAGATTAATCATGTTTTACGCTTCTTGTTTGTTTTGTTTTGACGCCAGAACTCATATATATATATATATATATATATATATATATATATATATATATATATATATATATATATATATATATATATATATATATATATATATATATATAACTACATAATTTTTACTCTTAAAAGTTTTATGGCTTTTGCAATCATCAGGTAAAAAATACATTTTTTTTTTTTCGTAAAAAAATATACTCTTAATACACACCGTAACGTTCAAAAACAATTATAAAACTGCTACTATTTTGCGAAGTTTGGTTTTTTAATCTTTGAGCTCGTGGTTGTCAAGCAAGAACTTGTTTTAGTGACGGCACTTAGATACTATTTCTGTTTCTTTATTTAATTATTCTTGCGTACCTTTTTATGATATTATGCAAAGTTTTTCAAGGAAGCGAAGCAAGCATTTTTTTATTACGTTGCTGTAGGCGGGGACTTGTTTAATTATAGACCAGGTTAATTTGGGTGTTATTTTTAAGTTTTCTTTTATCTGCCATATATACTTTGAAAGTGTGATTAGATTTTTCAGCTTTTTGTTTGTGAATGAGTATTTGTGGTTAGCCTATCTTTTTTTTCCATTCAAATTCAACTAGGCCAATATATACTTTTTCTGGAGTGTATACATTTATAAATAACAGGCTCTACATTTTCCTATTATTGGGCAGTTTTCTTTATTTATGTAGTGACAGGGTGGATATTCTTTTGGTCTTTCTGAAATGACTTTCTTGTTATGGCTTTTTATTATTCTTTCGATATTTTTGGCAGCTGTAACTCACTTTGATGGTATTTTGCTTGAATAGTTTACTTAGGAGTGGGATGTTGGAAAATGTTTATCGATTAAGTTTAGGAAGATATGTCTGATATTGGTAGAAACGTTTTGACTATACGGAGGGGGAGGGGGTGAACCATATTACATTTCTTTTTCTTTTCTTTATTTTGGTGGTTATACTTTAAATTAAAACCAGAGTAGCCATTTCTTCTTAATTCGACTTCGTATTCTGGTATAGGTAAATTAAATGTTTTTTCATTTGAGGAATTTTGTGATAATCTGATGTTTATAGAGATGGGGATTTGCTTTATTATTTGCAGAGGATTGTTGGAATCAGTGTGGATGCAACTTAGATTTTCATTTGGTTTTTGATAGGTTGGTAGGAATTTTTTCTAAGTTAAAGGATACATCTTAAAAGTTGACTGCAGTTAATCTTGTTTGGATCTATCTATTTTAAAACCGATCATTTTTATAACTCTAATTACGTTTTTTCGTATGCTATTAATTTGTGATCCAATTTTTTACAAACTCAATGGGCACACGGACGTCCAAAATAGGTCCAAGGACGTCCAAAATGGCTAGTTCGGACATCCTGGACGTCCGTGGACGTCCATCGGACGTACCAAATGCAACAACTTTTGTCCGTCCGACCTATAAAGTACGTCCAAGGACGTCCAAAACAGACTGTTCGGAGGTCCACAATAGACGCTTTTGGACGTCTTACGGACGTCAAAATTTTGTCCGTTCATTCATCGTTTAATTTTATTCAGCTTATTCTCATACAGACTCCACTATAAAAAAAAGAAATAGAAAACCAAAAATAAACAATGAAATTCAAAAGCAAAGTAAAGAAACTTTGCTTTTGAATTTGATTTCCAAAAAGTCAATAAATTAAAAGACACCCAAAATAAAAGTTTATATTAAAATCCTTGTTTTAAGTTTTGGAAAGTCATAGATAAAAAAACAAAGTAAAAATAAAACACGACCACAAATATATTTGCAAATATTGAATAGGAGAAAATGAGCAAAGTATTACTGTTTCACATTCTTCTATTTACTGTTAACATAAATATTTCAGTCTTATGTAAAATGCAATAGCTACAAACTCGCATTCAATGCTCACCTTTTATAGGTTTATACTAAGAAGCTAAATAATGCATGTTTTCCATGATAGCATTCAAAACATTTTAAACTAATTTCCGTGGAGTCGCTCCTCCCATTCCTCTCATTTGAGTAACCTTAAACACTATTATAATAAATTAAAAACATGATTAAATATTGAACCAAATTTAAATATCGTATATGGTAAGCGCCCGGCTCAAGATGAGACTATTCGTAAACCCAGCACCGGCCACGGCAAAATTATAAGATTTAACAGGGGTTGATAACCGGGGCTAGAAAAAAATTTATAATACTTTTTGTATTATAATTTTATATTTACATTTACATTTATTACATAATGGCATATATTTATATATTTTTAAACTCGAATTTACTTTCAACAAGATTGCAAGCAACCACTATTAAGTTATGAGTTAAAAAGTATACAGTTAACTGAAAACTTTAAAAGTTACAGTATTTATTAAAAATGAAAACACTAAGATGGGGAAGAGTTAAAAGGCTTTTTTGATGTGTAAGAACATAAAACTGAATTAATAAAAGTTTTTATAGCATGAAGGGACAGATACAGTAAAAAGATGCAACTTGTTGAATAAGAAACCAAGTAAGAATAAGTTTTGGTTTATCGTTATAGAAATGATAGCTCGTTTAAACATTGACCATGATAGTATTTATAGAAAAAAGAAGAAAATGCAACCTTATAACAATGGGGAAGTGGTTCAAGCTTGGCAGATAAAGCAGGTTTTGCTTTTAGACTTTGTCTAAGAATAAGAAGGTTGTTATTCGTCAATATAGGTATGCCAGCAATATTGCAATATTTTTTTGCAGTAAATAAATGATTTTGTTGCCATAAAAAATTTAAATCTGCAAGCTACTGCAAGCCTTAGGCTGTTACAAAAGAGATATATATTAAAAACCAGCGCTTGCTCTAAGCAATCAATGAGTGAAGATTTTTTGACAAGACAAGAGTATAAAGTTGAGTCCTTAGCTAATAGAGGTACTTTAGATGTAAAATTTTCATGAAAATTGTTATTGTAGATGAGAAACATTACAGGAGCAAAGAGAACTTTGTGGTACCCTTACAGTTACTTGAAATAAAGTGGAGTGTACCCAGCCGGCACATTGCGTGTTAAATAACACCACACGTTCTCAACACGTGTTAAATACCTTAAAAATTACACCAGTAGTTCTAGTCACGTGTTAAATACAGCATTTACTCCGTGCTAAACACCGTGCATAATGCAGTATTTTTTTCGTGCTTTTAACCTAAGTTTTGAGCTGCTGCAACTAAATTCAAACGCCGGAAATGTTTTATATGGAAAAAAAACAACGAGTAAAGCTGAATGCGTATAATAAAACACTTATAATAACACGTAGTAGTTAAAGTCATTTAAAATGGATAATTAAATTTTGAATTATTTAGTTTTTTTTTCTTGGTTTTTAATTTCAAACCATTTAATACAGCATCTTCAATAAGCACTTAATCAATGTCAGGTAGGCATTGATTGTAAGCCAGGTTAACATTTGCTAAAAACGCCAGGTTAACATTTGCTAAAAAGAATATCAAGAACGAATTTTATTTTGTCAATACATATTTAAATTCGTTCAAATTCTAAATATTTCGATAAAATATTATATATATATATATATATATATATATATATATATATATATATATATATATATATATATATATATATTATATATTATATATATATACATATATTATATATACATATACACACACATAAAATATATATACATATTATATATATATATATATATATATATATATATATATATATATATATATATATATATATATATTCTTCCTAATGAACCTACTATTTGTTTTCTTCAACACTATGGTGAAACATAGTGTTGAAGAAAACAAATATTAGATAAGTGTTTTTACTAATTTATTATTGCTCTGTTCTTTACGAACATTGAGCACTCTGTTTGTAGAATACACTAACCTAATTTATATACATTATATACATACATATTATATAAATTATGTTCGTGTATACTACAAACAGAGTGCGCAATGTTCTTAAAGAACAGAGCAATAAATTAGTAATAAAACTTATCTAATTTTTTTTTTCTTCAACACTGTGTTTTACCATCAGTAGGTCCATCACGAAGAAATTCTTCTTGTATTTTTTTGTATAGTGTATTTTTTTTTAATAATTTGTTTAACTATGTATTAAAGTGTGCATTTTAAAGAAGTCACTATATTTATTTAATGGTATAAAGTGATTGGAATGCTCAAAATCTTAAAAAGATTATATGAAAAGATGAAGAGTTACCAAATCTGGTCAGTTAGCTATATAAAGGAAAGTCAATTGAAATCAGAAGATAATCAATATTTTTCAAACCATAATTGTGATTCTGATGATGAACCACCAATCACACCTGATAAATCAATTGCTTCAGTAGAAATATAATATTTTTTTCAATTAATAATGAGCCTAATTAATATATCTTTTCTTTATTATTCATGTTTTGACTATGTATGGGCACTTACGCTTTTATAAGTAATCTATTATCTAATTAGTTTAATTATTTGAATAAAAATAAAGTACTTTTATTTAATATTATCTTATTAATATAAAATGTTCAGTAAAATTATGTGTGTGCTTATGTAATGATAATAATGTTGTTGTAGAAATAACATATAGGTAACATGTTTTTATAGAAATAATATATTTTTATATAATAACATTTATAAAAATATAAATGTTTTTTTAGTAACTTTAATATTTTTACAAATTTTATGAAATCAATAACATTTACATTTTTATAAATATAAACAATTAATAAAATATAAATGCTATTATTTAAAAGTTATAAAATTAAATCTTGCTTCCTGAGATTTTTACTAACTTCAAGTTAAGTTTAAAAAAAAACTTAATTTAAAAAATCTTTTTTAAATATATTTTTTTCTTGCAGCTAATTAGAAAATGACAGAGCATAAATTCTGTGTTGCAGTTGAGAAAGAAGGGCGAAACACTGTTTAAGACATCGTTCCATGTAGTTGGATTGACATTAAAAGTAAACATTAATTTTTCAAAGAAATCCTGTTAATTCAGTTCTATCAATGATAAAGTTGTGAACTAAGCCTTCTAAATCTTGGTTTTCTTTCCTATTAATTAAAATTAAGTGTTCTAATAGTTATTTAGAGTTTTTTTACAGTTTCTATTATTCATTTAGTTAGTTATAGAAATTGAATATTTTTAAATTTAGATTCATTTGAGGAATTAGTTGTAGAGCTAAAACTTGGAACTCCAAGTACAGATAAAGACAAAAAGCCATTTCTATTTTTAAGACATAAAAAAGAAAGCCCGAAATGTTGGTTTTCTTTGTAAGTTTTTAAATTTCTTTTAATTAAAAATTTTTTTATTATAAACTTGTTTTATTAAGGTACCTGTTTTGTAGTTACAGAGTTTAACGAGGGATGTAACCACAAATTTAAAGGAACATTATCCAAAAGTAAATGCCAAATATAAAATATTTAAATGTCAGTGTTTCGACAATGATATTGTCAGTTTCATATAACAATAAATTTAGGCTAATTGTTTTTTTTATTATTAGATAGTATTATGAAATTGAAGTGGATTTAATAACAAAGAAAAAGTGCAGTAATAAACAAAAAATTTACACATGAGAATACTTGTGGTGTTATTCAATTTCAAATTATTTTTGCACGTGTTACATATTATATTATGTTCTTTTTTTTACTTTAGGCAGTTCTTTTATTTTCTCTTTTTAGTTGATTAGTTAGTTAAATACCCCAGTATCGAACACTGCCATGGTGATAGAATACAACCAACACGTAATAATGTGGTCAATAATTAGAAAAAATTGGACTTTACTGTTGGTAAGTCTTAAATATTCACATCTATGATCAGTTGACAATATTGACATCTATGACATGACAGGACAATATTCACATGACATGACAATATTCACATCTATGATCAGAAAATTTTTTTCTTTTATAAATGTATATTTTTAACACACTCTTCATTAGATAAAAATCAATTTCTTTTTAGTTCATTTTTATCTCAGTGTATGTACCTCATATGATTTTTATTAAACTATGTGCCCAATATAAAATACTCACGAAATTTCATACAAACTGTTAACAGTCTGCATGAATTTCCTTGAGTATAATGATATAATATACAGAAGCCACTCCTATTTACGAATGGCCACTGGAAATCATAGAAATTTCATGGAATTTCTTTTGGTCATGTAATACTTCAATTTTTCAATTAAGTCATGTAAAATTGAACTTTTCACTATTTATTTTTACTGAAAATGATCACTAATCTTTTTCTGCCAGTGATAATTTTTAGGATATTTGTAAAAAAAAATAATTTGATACATTTGCGTGTCTAGTGTTAAACAAATATATGTGTTTGTTAATTTATAAAAAAATGTTGCTCTAAAATTGACATAAAATAGTTGCTTTTATTTTTTCAACGACTTAGAAAGAAATAATATTATTGCTGACATAATCAAATTCGAAAATGTAAGATTAAACCGGTTGAGTGAAAAAAATGTATTCGTACGTAAAGTAGTAATTCTAAAATCCTAATAATCCAAAATATTTTTTTTGATGACTCAAATACAACATATTATATATTTGTACTTGTATGCTTTCGTTTTAGTTCAAGACCAAGCTAAAATGCTAACATTTCTTCCTGTCACCAGTGGAATAGACACTATCTGTGAGAATGATATTGGTTACAATGAATAATACTTGGAATCAGGTTTCCTTTAACATACTTTTTAAGTATCTGATCAATATTATTGAATTTAGTTCAACTTTATAATGAATTTACTAATAAAGAGGAGAAAAAAAGTATATAGTGAAAAGTTCTCTAAAGAACTTTTCACTATATTTCTTACTTTTTTTATAGTTTTCGCTATATTTCTTACTTTTTTATAGTTACAGAAAATGCAAAATCACAATTATCAATGTCTAGTAGAAGGGGTGTGCAATTAAACAGTGAAAACAGCGAATACCCATTGGAGGCGGCCGAGTTTCAACGAAAAGTGATGTTGTCTTTGTTACATCAGTCACTGATTAGTTTTATTAGAAAAAAAATTCAGTCGATTAGCTGAAGTTTTAACTAAGAACGCGGACAACGATGACAGTAGTTTATTTAACAGAATTAACCACTTTAAAGATTTTATTCCTTTTGAAGCCAAATTGAAAGCAGACGTTGAACTTCAACGGAAACTAAAATTATCGTTTGATACTTTGGCTCTTTCAACGGACAATCAAAAGGAGCATATTGTATCTATCTTAGAATAGGATAAAGTCAATCTTATGTACGGCAATAATGTACCTGAAAAAAACTATTTTGACCACGTTGCATTAACAGAATTAGAAACTTTATTAATGTGCATGTTGAAGTCTTTGACACAAAAGTGGAAATCATTTTCAGAGACATACCTCAAAACAAAAACGAGCGAGTGTTAAAAGCAATGGCGTAAAAGAGTAGCACCTAAACAGCGGCATCGCCTTTGAAGACTTTAAAAAACTTTTATGTTATTAGTCTATACTGATTTTGTTTTTTAAGTCTGTAATGTTGATAAATTTTTTTACTCAATTTGTATGCATTGTTTTTGTCAGTTATATTTAAAAAGCAAAATTTACTTAAATTTGACAAATCAGTCGCATTACTATGAAACTCGTGTAATACAAAAAGTAATTTAGTCAATTAAAACAGCAATATATTATCGATAATATATATTATATATATTATGAGGTTTAAGTATAATACAAACCGCATTGCTATCACAGTTTTTACATTATTTCAAAAGTATATAGTGTAAATCAATTGAATAACAGTAATAAACCATTATCGTTCTTAATACTTTCTTTTCTCTCTTTTTGTATTCGAAAATTTTTAGCTTATGCTAGTTAACTCGGGAAAGTTGCGGATTTTTGCAGACAACTGAAATGTAAACAGAATTAAAATAAATGCTTCGTCGCGCATATGATTATTTGAGGCGAGAAATCTCGTATCGAACACGTGTTGCAAATGAAATACAACACGGACTAGAAACGAAACTAGTTACGTGATTTTTACGTGTCCAACGCCACGTCTTAAACACGTGAAGGCGAGTAACAGGCGACCGTGCTCAACAGGTTACAAACAAGAGTTGCAAACACGTGTTGGAAACTAGATGTGCCGGCTGGGTAGGCCTTCAAGAATAACTTTAATTCTGCAGTTAGAAAGAAATAATTTATTAATCTCAGAAACGTTATATAGAGAAACTAATAACAGAGTGAAGACTACTCGTAGGATAGTTGGAGAGATCAAAGTGTTTTCTACAGATTTGAAAAATTGGAACCACTCATTTAGCAAATTTTAAAAGTTCAGCAAAAATTGAAGAGAATTCCGGAGAACACTTTTTTAAAACTATGATGGAAATCTTGTCTTTTGACAATTGAGAATTAACTTCAGCATTAGAAGCCATAGTTATTTTAATGTTTAACAATGGGTTTATCTGTTTAATTGACAAGAAGAGTGTGGCCATTAGATTTAAGAGTTGCATTAGATAAGGTTTTTTTTGCAAAAAACTGTCTTATTCTGGGGAGAAGTAAAAAGTCAGACCCATGATTTAGAGATTAAATTTTAGACTTATTTTAGTTAATGACACTGTTGAAGACTTACCAAAAGTCTCTAGATTCTAGCATCTGAGATAAGAAACAAGATTTAGTAAACTTAGAATAACAGAGCTGAACATCAGACAGGAATTTTTACATTGGTTTCTTGGAATAATAAAAGGACATTTGATTATAAGAGAGATGTTCGTGTAAAAAAGATGAAAAAAAAAAGATTATTGTTTAATAAAGCAACTGCTCAAGAGGGTAAAAAATGTTGAGTAGAATGAGGCTTGACTTAATATTGAAGAGAAGGAATAAAAGCTTCCAAGATGCGCTTTATGCATGCATATCATGGGTATAAACATATATTTTTGCTATTTATTTAGATGCTGGCCAACAATATCCTTTCATATTTATATAAACTTTAGTATTTATTTTGGTGTAGTATTTTTCAAAATAGAAGATGATCAGATGAGTGTGTGGTGTGACTCTAACACAACATGAAAAGGAGGCATATTTTTAGACAGATTAGAAAAAAGGGTTTTATCGGACAACATTTGTTAGAGAAGATTAAAATGATTTAAATATCAGTATGTAGAGAGGTAAAAGCTTCATGAGAAAATGGTAATAGTAGAAGTAAGAAAACTTGAAGAGAGTGCCTTATATATTATATGAATAAGGTTAAGTTAAAGAAAGAAAAAGCTCCAAATTGTTAATATTAGAAAAACAGCATAAAAGAGGAAAGCTAAAGCCTGATGATGATGACGATAATGATGGTGATGATGATTATGATGATGATTATGATTATAATGATGATGATCATAATCATGATGGTAATGATGATCATGTTGATCATAATAATGTTTATATATGCATATATATACAAAATATAACATGAATTTTGAATTAAAAAAATATACTTTAGGATGTATAATTGTTTATGCAGCCCCGGTCACAAACCCGGCTATATTTTATCAAACCCAATCCCGGTCAAATATCAACCCCTGTTGTTTGCTAACCATATAGAGTCATAAAATATTGTGAGCAAACTAATACAAGTTTTTATAAGTAAGTGTGGGTTTTAATGCCTGCAGATAAGTTTTTTTCGTAACTTTTCAATCGTAAGAATTCACCCATTTGCCGGGAAACTTGGTTTAAATCCACAGACTATTCTTTTATGTGCTTTCGTTAGTACTACTTTACTCTATCGCATTTTTCTTTGTTCTATATTACTTTCCTTCCTCACAAGACTGTACTCTTTTTGATGTTATTTCTGATCATATTGATCAAGCCCTCTCTCTTTATCCATCAGCTAATATAATTGTTGTTGGTGACTTTAATGAATGGCTTGGCTCTAGTGTCAGTGATTTGGCAGGCATTAAAGCCCACAACTTTTGCCTTTCTCAATCCCTAACTCAAATAGTCAACTTTCCAACTCGCTTTCCAGACAACCCAAATCATTTACCTTCTCTACTCGACTTATGTCTTGTTTCTGATCCTAGTCAGTGCTCAGTTTATCCATATTCACCCTTAGGTACTTCTGATCACGGTTTGATCTTTCTAAAACTAATATCTCATTCTTCTTCATCACCTGAATCTCCCTATTATCGAACCTATTACAACTACAGTAAAGCTGACTGGGATTCTTTCCGTGATTTTCTTCCTGATGGCCCTTGGGTAAAAGTCTTTCGTCTTCCAGTCGATAAATGTGCTTCTTACATAACTTCGTGGATTCAGGCTGGCATGGAATCTTTTATTCCCTCTCGACAATTCCAGGTCAAGCCTCACTCTCCTCCATGGTTTTCTTCACACTGTGCTGCTGCGATTGCCAATCGAAACCGTTACTTTCATATTTATCAGCAAAACAATTCTCCAGAAAACAGACGTCTGTTTATTACTACTAGAAACAATTGTAAAAAGGTTTTGTCTAAGGCCAAAACCCGCTATTCGCAGGTCATGAAATCTCGTATCTCAATCAAAAAATAGGCTCTCGTGACTTCTGGAGAATCTTTAATAATATCAATAATAAGGGCAAATCTATAATTCTACCACTCTTGTATGGTTCAGACTTTGTCACCTCACCTAAAGACAAAGCCGAATTGTTTGCTAAAAACTTTTCATCAATATCATCTCTTGATTCCACTAGTTGCGTTCTACCTGATATTGCCAACAAACAGGTTGATCCATTGCTTGACATTCATATCACTCCAGCATTTGTATCTAAAGTGATTTCCTGCCTAGACTTTTCTACAGCTTGTGGCCCGGACAACATACCTGTTATAGTCTTGCAGAAATGTTCTCCGGAGCTGTCGTCTATACTCAAAACTATTCAACAAGTGCTTATCAGAGTCTTGTTTTCTAGCCTGCTGGAAAGTGGCATTTGTTATCTCTATTTTCAAAAATTCTGAAGAGCAATCTGATTCGTCTAACTACCATCCCATTAGTCTTCTTCCTATCATAAGCAAGATTTTTGAATCTTTAATTAACAAACATTTAATTTCTCATCTTGAATCGAATAACTTTCTAAAGTCTTTCTGACCATCAATATGGATTTTGATCATCTCGTTCTACAGCTTATTTTCTAACAGTAATAACCAATAGGTTTTATCGTGCATTAAATAAAGCTGGAAAGGTTAAGGCCATCGCTCTTGACATTTCCTCAGCTTTTGATAAAGTTTGACATGCTGGTCTTCTACATAAGCTTTCTTCTTATGGTGTATCTGGTAACATCATTAAGATTATTGAATCCTTCCGTACCAATCGTAGTAAAAAAGTTGTCCTTGATGGATAGCACTCTTCTTCATATTCTGTAACTTCAAGGGTTCCTCAAGGTTCTATCGTTGGCCCTATACTCCTTTTAATTTACATTAACAATCATCCAGATATTCTGACATCTAAAGTGGCATTGTTCGCTAATGATACTACTGTTTATTCTTGTCATGATAAGAAGTTAACGCTCTCTGATTGCTTGGAATGGGCATTTGAGCTTGAAAAAGATCTCACTTCTGCTACAGCATGGGGCTCAAAGTGGCTGGTGAACTTTAACTCAAGTAAAACTCAATTTTTTTCAGCAAATCGTTATCGCAATAATTTAGATCTTTCTATATTTATGAACGGTAATGTACTTGATGAGACATCTACCCTTCATCTTCTAGGATTAACTCTTACTTCCGATTTTTCTTGGAAACCATATATCAAATCCATTGCAAATTTAGCATCAGCTAAGGTTACATCTCTTTATCGAGCTCGACACTTTCATCCTCCGGTTTCTATTCTCTATCTCTATAAATGTCAAATCCGGTCTTGTATGGAATACTGTTGCCATATCTGGGGCGGATCTTCCAATGATGTCCTTTCTTTTTTAGACAAGGTGCAAAAACACATAGTAAACATAATTGGACCTGCTCTTGCAGCCAACCTCCAACCATTATCACATTGTCGCAATGTTGCTTCTTTTTCTCTTTTCTACAAATACAATAATGGGCACTACTCTAAAGCGCTAGCGTCTTTTGAGCCACCTACTAAAATTCATTTTCGTGTTACTCGTTATTTAATTAAGTCTCTTCCTTTTTCTGTGACTGTTCCAAAGTGCTCCAAAAACTCTTATTCGTCTAGTTTTTTTCCTCAACCATCAATTCTTCGGAGTTTACTTCCTTCATCTTTTTTGATTTTCGGATTCATACAATCCTTTAAGTCGTCTGTCATTCGTTATCTTGCTCTACAATCTTTATCTTTTTTCTTCCAGTAACTTCCTACTCTAATTAGTGGTTGCTTGCAGCCTTGCTGAAAGGAAAGATGTTTAAAAAAAAAAACAAAAAAAACGAAAGTAAATATATTTAAAAATAAATAAATAATTCTTTTAATGGAATAATTTCTATTTGTTAAAAGCATATTTATTTTTACGATATTTCGAGGGAATAATGATACCCTCGTTATCATGTATATTAAAAACTGTTTTAAAATATAATATTATACAAAACCGATTAATATATATATATATATATATATATATATATATATATATATATATATATATATATATATATATATATATATATATATATATATATATATATATATATATATATATATATATATATATATATAACTTTACAAGAATTATAAACCATAGGCTACAAATAATAGCTACTTTCTCTTTTTTTTTAACTTCCAACTTGTTCAAACCTAAATTCGACTTTAACCAAGTCTTTTACCTACAATAGGAAGAGCTGCTTTGGGATGAGCTATTTCGGGAGGAATTTTTTACGGAATCAATCAAATTAGAAAATGGTTGTATTATTCTATTTTGTTCAAAATTATATTATTACAAATTGTATTACAATGTTTTATTTATTTTTTTCATATCTCAACGATACTTCATCTTTCGTATCTCGAACTTATTTATAACAATTAATTGTTTCACTAATCACTAAAACCGTAATCCCGCAGTATAAAATGATTCCAGCGCATATTACTTTAGATAATTCAGGTAATACGTGTACTACAACTCCATAAAAAACAAATCCTAATCCTATAAAAGGCGTAGCTATACACTTCAACATCAAAATAAAAAAGTTTATAACGGACTCTAAAACTTTATATATTCGAGTTTCTTTTAATCCCATATTCACAAGTTTCTTATACAACTATTTTTTCACAGATATAAAACCTCAAAATTGTTCCAAGTATAATAAATCCAGCTAATATTGCTCCAAATAAATATCCTCCAAGTGTAGGGGAGAGTGGGGAGAAGTGGGACTATAACTTTCAGGTTAATTGCAATATCTTTATTATTTGATGTATGAACTGAACCAAACTAGTCTTGACAAATAAAGAATGTTTTAATAAAGTATATAAATTTTTGGTTTAAGAGGAACCCTGCTATTGGGGTAAAGTGGCACAAGTGTGGGAGAAGTAAGACAAGTGTGCAGGAGAAGCGGGGCATTTGGGGAAGTTGTGGGACTATATAAAAACAATTCCAAATCTAGTTAAATATTAATTTGAGCAAATTTTGATTTTAAAGTTAAGTTTAGTTTAAATGAAACGCGGCAGTGGAGTAGTGGAAGAGCGCTAGGCTTGTAAGCGAGAGGTTCGGTGTTTGACTCCCACCACATCCCTGGAAGTACCACGCTAAACTTAGCTTTTCCGCGCAGCGGGCCTTGTTCGCAAAAGGTTCGTGTTTCCGAGTTAAAGGGTTGAGAGAGGGGTTGTAACCACAATAAAAAAATATCTAAAAATGCGTAGACTCCTCAACTGAAGTGGCCCCTTTGGTGAATTACAAAAAAAAAAAAATCAAATTATCAATGCCTTTTTAAGATTACATTTTAAGAATTAAAATTTCTTTATTAAAAAAAAGTTATTTACATTTAAGATCCTAAAATTTACTAGGAAAATGATTTCAGCTTTTGTGCTTGATGTTGTTTAAGCAAGCGGTTGATGCAGGACTGTTTTATATCATTAATATTCACACTACGAATGTCATTAATTCTAGGTTTGACAAATTTAGAAGTTTCTTTATTCTGGCATTTCATGAAGCTGACCTCTACATCAAAATTTGTGTCTAGTTCTTTCTGCACCATGCCTACACAATATGAAATGGTGTTTTTACTACAAACCTCGCAAAGAACATAATCACTGACACTCGCATTTTGAATAACGCTAAAAGAAACAGTTTCCAATTCATCTTCAAACTCTTGTGAGTAACAATTAGCAGAAAAATTATTTGTTATTTTGTTGAAATCTACATCAAGGTTACTGTTCGATTTGCGCAATATGTTTTTCCTCACACCTTTGGATTTTTGAAGGACAATTTTTTTACCTTTTTTTTTTGTTTAATACTTCATCTTTTATTCTTAAAATTTCATACACTTTCCCTTTTTACGTCTTAAAATCTTACAAGAAGGTGCCTGCAAAACATATATTATGGTATTATATAATTAAAGAATTTAAAGAAAACCTAAACTAAGAATATTTAGTTTAAATTACCTTTGGGTAACCTCGTACAATCTCAGGAAAAAATACAGTTAAGTTTTCTTTTACTGGTTCATATTGCACACCCAAACCTGAGATATCTGAAAGAATAGCACTTATATTAATTTCTAGCATGAGCCTTCGTTACATGGTTTTTGAGACACATCTCTATCTGTAACAACTGCTTCATGTTGCACATCCAAATCTGAGATATCTGAAGGAGTAGCAGTTGTAGTTGATTTCTCACATGAGCATTCACTGCATGGTTCTTGAGGCACATCTCTTCTAGTTACAACTGATGGTAAAAAAATCACCCCCATATACATGTCTATCATAAGGCCAAATTTCTGTCACGCAAAATCCTGACTTTTTATTTGTTGGAGTGGAAGAAATTCCCCATGCTTGTCGAATGAGACTGGCCATCTCATAAATTGTAATGGCTTGTCCTGGATTGCTAAGCACCCAGCTATTGGCAGCTGCATTAAAATATGTTTTCATTAGACCAAAAACAGACCTATCTAAAGGTTGTGTCTTATGTGAAGTATGTGATGACAAAGTACTCATCATAAACATGGTTCTCTTTTGTATATTCAAGTGACTGTAGTGAAACGTGGCTTAAATAAAACTTTGTGATCGGCTGTTGGGCGTACAAACTTAACGAAATGTTTTAAAACATCTAAAAATATTTTAGCATTCATCCATCCAGGTTGATTGGCTAATCCAATAGAACCTTCTGGTGCTCCTTTCGTTAGTGGGTTTCTAAATAATTTACCTGGAAAAACAATAACATTTTTGTTACACCAGCTGCAGTATTGTTACACCAGCTGCGGTATTGCTACGACAGCTGCGGAGACAATGCAACCACTGTTACTAATTACCTCTTTCTCTAGATGTTATTTGCCCGACTTGCTTTTTTCCCTTTGATGCAATGACACAAGGAGTATTTTGCACAGTAGTAAAACCTGTCTCGTCAAGATTAAAAGTTTTAAATGGTGTTGCTTTAGACTAGAATATACCTTCTTGTAATTTATTAAAGAAAATATTAATAGTATACCGATTAAATTTCGATGCTCTCGCAATTTAAGTTGCCTTTGGTTTCCTTACAGATAGTTTTGGGTTTGTTTTTAAAAATCCTGTTAACAAATCTCAACCAGCCTTTTTTGTTCTATCTAACGCAAGGGACATTTTATTTTGTTTGCTTGATCAATTTCAAAAGCTAGAGCTCTTATTTGAACTGGTGTAAGGCCATATAACATATCCGAACATGGCTTTAGATAAGTGCTCAGTGTTTGTTCTTGTGTAACAGAGAAAATCATAGAATGTTTATAATTTAATTGAAGATTAGCAGCTGGGTATTGACACTTTTTTTATACACCTATGAAGTGCAGACTTAAAAATGCCAGCTGAATATTCTGTTTCTCTAAGGTTTATCCCATTTTCCACTTCGGCTACAGTAACTTTCAAAATGTTTTCTGAAACATGTGGAGTTCACATTTTCTTTTATAAACTCTAGACATGACCTGAAATTTAAAAAAAATTAGGTTTGATAAAAAAATGTTTATTTGTAATGGTATTAAGGTATCGCTGTTATTACTATATCTTATATCAGACTATTACGAAACTATGATTTTATTTAAGATTAAATAAACTTTTATGCATGCCTTTTGCTTTTCAAATGCTTTCAAATTATTGATGTAAAAAAAATTCTCCAATTTGCTCCAAACAATAATGAAGAATCAAATCAAATTTATCTTTAATAAAGATCTCTCTTTCCAAATTTTGTTTTAAATCCACTGTATAAGAACTAATACAAAAAATAAATATTTCAATTAAACGTAATAATATCTTTATTTTGAAAGTAATAAAAAATTGTAGCTAAAATGTTCTAGAAATTTCCGCAATAAGATAACGCAAAACTATTAAGGAGAAGTGGGACAGCAACTTTTCTTTTTTGTCCCGCTTCACCCCTATGTTGGGAAGACGAAATAAAACTAAAATTACAGCCACACAGTTAAAGCTTAAATATAAATTTGATTACTAAATGTTAGATTATAAGTACATTTCCCTATAAAATAGAAAAATAATGCAACAACATTCGAAAATAAATACATACATGAGTTACTAGACTGTCAGCAAAAGTACTTTTTTAGTGTACTTTCAAAAAAAAGGTTTTCACCGCGCGCATGGAGGGGAAATGATGTCTACTAAAAAGAGCACATGAAATCTTTACGTTTACATTAAATAACAGTAATTAGGCGCTGCTGCGAAATAAAACTATAGGGGTGTCCCACTTCTCCCCACTCTCCCCTAATTAAAACAATAACTAACGCGAGTACTAGAAATGCTATAATTCTTTTTTTTTTAAAAAGTTTTAAAATTTCTTATATATTTCATGCATTGTTTTTAACGTACTTCAAAATTGCGGATATGATTTCCATGCGAATCGTGAGTTCCACCGTAATCGATCGGCTTGTCTGGTTTATTTTTTGTTTCCTTTTAATAAAGCAAGTAGAAAAAACGTTTTGAATTTATATCTTTGTTTACGCTTCATTGCGTCATTTATTCAAAGATTTCTTTTTATACGTCATTAAAAAAGGAACGGTAACGATTAATTGAACGACGAGAGGAACGGGAACGGTTTCCTGACTTTGCATCGATCATCACGTACTAATAAAGCTAAAGTAATATAAATCTTGGCTAATTCAATAATTATATAATAGACATAGTAAACTATAAAAAAACTTAGTAGGTATGCCATCCTTCTCATCTAAATATAAAAATAAATTATTCCACTAAACTTAGGTTTTGGACTAGCCATTATATATATATATATATAAATATATATATATATATATATATATATATATATATATATATATACACAAGAAACAATTGTCTAATAAATTTTTATTGGAGATCTCTGTTAATTTAAAAAATATATTACAACTACAACTATATTTATGTAAATCTCTTCAATTTATAGTATAAAATATCTAATAAATTTATATTCAATACAAAATATATATTAAAAAATAAAGAAATTTAGTTCTATTATTAGTATGAATAAGTTCGAATTGATTGATTTCAATTTTATATTGAGCTCACAAAATAAACTTTTTTAAGGAAAAATATTTTGCCTATTTGATTTCCGTTTATAGTCTATATTTGTTAATTACATTTATTAATCTATATAAAAATATATTATTATAGAGCTCTTTAGTTAAACCATAAGTTAATATTCGATAACTGTAACTAAATAGTTATAGTTATAGAATAAGTTGAAAAATTGACAACTTTCAAATTGTTTTTTTGACCATTTTGAAAATAATTTATATTCACGCATGCGTAAAAGTAAGTCCAATCGACGTCCGAGAACGCACTATTTTGGACCTCCACTGGGCGTCCAAAGGTGTACCATTTTCGACATTTTTGACGAATGGATTTAAACGGTACGTACTATGGACGTCCAAGGACGTCCTGTGCCCATTGGGAAGTACCTTTAGACCGTCGTCACGATATAGTCCAACGTCTTCTTTATATATTATTTTAGCCCACTAATTCGCTAATTTCTGCACCGTCAAAACAACCCATCGTGGCATCAAAGCAGTCGTGTGCTTAGTTTTTCTTCCATGTTTCGTTGTTAAAAAGTAGCAAGTACTTTTTGCAATGCTTAATGAGTCTGATGTTCTCTTCGCTAATACTTGTGTGTTTGTTTGCAAACAGTATTGCATTACTTAGTATTTTTGATTTAATAGTGGGTTTAAAGGTATTTTTGGCCTATGTGACCAAGTTCACTTTTGGCGGGGTTTAATAGACGGCAGGGTTTATTGTTTTGGAATGAGCCTTTTTGGTCTTTTAATGTAATAAAAGCTTTAGATTTTGCGATTACTTTTATTCGTTTGCTTAAGTTAAGTGTGTTTGCTATATTTTTGGTTTCGAGGTTAATTGAGTTTTCGAGTTTCTGTCGGTCTTTTTTGTACGCTTTTGTGATATTTTTGTTAAGAAGTTTAGTGTGTTCCTGAGTGGAAATTTGATAAATATTATTTGTTGGCGAATAATACGTTAGGGTTGTTTTTTATATTTAATATGTCTCTTTTTAATTTGCTTTTAAATTTTATAAGGTTTATTAAACTGAGCGAATCGTTTTCAAAATTTTCGAATTCTTTGCACTGCACACACAGTGGGCCAGGTGACTGACAAAACCTAAAAAATAAATGTTTACTTTATTCAAAACCATATAATAAAACATATTTGCAATACTCTCATTTAAAATTTTGAAAATTGTTTAGAGTATAATAGTATCTTTTTAAACCAGAAAAATCAGTTACGGTTTCATGTATAATGAAATTTTTTTTTAAAAAAAAAAGCGTAAAAATTTTATTTTTTACGCTTAACTATAGTAAAGAGTAACTTTTAAAATTTTATGAGCTTACGCGATTAGTTTATATATTTAAACTATTTAACAGAAAAGATTTACGAAATAAATATAAAGTAAAGATCAGCCTTTATAATACACTTATAATCTGGCATTAAAATAACGAAGTAGATTTTTGACATATAATACTTTTATTTTGTGCAAAAAGTGTCACATAATTTAGGGAACCTACGAGAACCTATATTAAGTACTTTAACAAGCAAATGTAATTTGTATACAACCTATTTGAACTATATGCATTGCCCTTAACTTCCCCTTTTGGGTTTCTTGAACATTTTAAAATAATGACTTGTAACTTATTATTGTAACTTATAGTTATTTGCTTGAAATCAACTTTTATTTCTCGTAAACAAAAATAAATATTATTTTGTTTGTTATTAAATTCAATACAAATTACACTGTTTACCTATCAATTTTTTTGTTTAGTAATTATATATAAAAATTGTTGACATCTACGATGTTATACGACAAAATAAATTAGTTCCTAATGATATACCATTCTTTTCATCGAAATTAGCTGTTCTAGTTTCTGCAGATATTAAACTTGAAGATTCTGAGAACTATAATGTAAAAGTATGATAGCTGCAAACAATGATAATCCTTATTTTGAGAGAAGTAATGAAAATTGGCTAGCTCAAGACTTTCAATACACCTTCGGTACATTAAATGCTGCATTTAATGTACCGTAAACATCAGTTAATTGAGTTGGGAAACCATGTTGCTCTTATCAAAAAGCTTGTATCAGAACAAAAACAATAAGCCTATCAATGTTATTATTATTTTATTCAGCCATAAATTGCAACATTCAACAAAATTGAAACTAAAAAGTGATTTTAATTACCAAACTGGCACAAAAAGTTCTGAAATTTGAAATAAAAACTCCATTAAACCTGCTCAGATATATTCACCTGATTAAGCTTTAGCATTAATTATTAATGGTGATATATCAAAATCAAAATACCAGCTTTTAAG
>NC_088932.1:47650000-47787500 GCF_038396675.1 Hydra vulgaris
TTCAGTTGTAATTAGTTATTCTATTTATGGTTATTTCAAGGCATGGCTGCATATTATAGACAGAAGAAACATCGTCATTTTAAACAACAAAACCAAAATGAAGTAAAAGCTTTTTATTCAGAAGAAAATTCGGAATATTTGGACACTGCAATTGATTCATCTATTGAAATTGATTCTTCTAGTAATTTAATAACCTATCAATCTGAAAATACTCATATTAATGTTTCTGAACATGATAATAATTTTCTTTTCCAATTTGATTCATCTTTTGATTCAGAATACTTTTCTCATACATTTCCAGATGATAGTTTTTCAGGTAATGAATCTTTTCATAAGCAATCACCTGATTTAACAGAAACCAATTGCCGTGAAAAGTTACAAAAATGGGCGGTAAACCATCGAAGCCATTTGACTGTTGAAACAATTGAAGATTTATTAAAAATACTGAGGGCAGAAAACATTCCTAATTTACCAAAGTCTGCAGTTACATTGTTGCAAACAAAATCAAATAAAAATATAAAGTTAATGAATAGCGCAAAAAACACAATGGGATGTTTTATGTTTCTTGGTATAGAAGAAGGTTTAAATGATGTCATTACTGAGGATTATACTGATAGTGTTATTCGTTTATTATTTAATATCGATGGTTTACCATTATTCGATGGTTCTAATCAACAATTTTGGGCTATCTTGGGACTTATTTTGCACAACGAATATAATTCACAACCATTCATCATAGCTGTTTATAGCGGGGATTCTAAACCACAAAGTGTAGATGTTTTTTTAGAAGATTTTGTCTCTGAAGCAAAATATTTAGTTTTAAATGGAGTAAATATTGGTCAAGTGACCTTTAAAATAGAGGTTGTAGGTTTTTCCTGTGACACACCTGCCAGATCATTTGTTAAAAAATGTAAAGGACATGGTGGTTATTATGCATGTGAACGTTGCGAGACCAGAGGGACGACAATTAAAAAAAAAAGGGTTTATCCTAATATGAGATCTAAGCTACGAACAAAAAGTACTTTTGAAATGAAAAGTCAAATTGAACACCATTTAGGTTCAGGTAAATCCCCATTGTTAGATATACCAGGTTTTGACCCAATTAAATCAATGTTCTTGGATTCTATGCATTTAATTTACCTTGGGGTCATGAAAAGGATTATGCAGCAATTAATTGGCACTAAAAAAGTAAACCATAAATGCAAGCTATCTGCGGAAGATATTAAATGTTTAAATTTAAAATTGAAAATCTTAGTGAATTTTGTACCCAAAGAGTTTCAAAGAAAAAAATTTGATATACATAATTTTGCACATTGGAAAGCCACACAATTTCGTTTTTTTTTACATTACTGTGGATCATTGGTACTACGCAATATTCTGCCTAGTCAAATGTATAAACATTTTCTGCTTTTAGTGGTGGCTTGTCGAATACTTTGTGATCCTCAACTTTGCCTTGATAATGTAAACTATGCCAGAGAGTTATTGAGGAAATTCTTTGAGCTAACTCCGTCATTTTATGGCACTGGTTCACAGGTAATGAATATACACAATTTAATCCACTTAGCTGATGACGTTGAGTACACTAAGATGTCTTTATCTACAATATCTGCATTTCCTTTTGAAAACCATCTTGGTAAAATTAAACGACTAATTGGAGGAAGAAATAATACTTTAGGTCAGTTGGCTAGAAGAATATCTGAACAAAAAGCCTGTCCAAAATTAAAAAATAAAAATGCAATTAAAAAGAAAGTTCTTATAATGAACTTTAATACTATGCTTGAAGATGATGTTAACTTTGAAGATATAATATATCAAGGAGTTACACTTAGCATTAAAAAGCCAGATGACATTGTAAAAATGTGTTCTGGCCATATTTTTAAAATAACAAGAATCCGAAAAGTGCAACATAATTTTTTTTTGCAAGGTTATATGTTTATGGATGTCAATGATGTTTTTTAGTATCCATGTGCCTCTTCAAAAGTTGGAATAATGAAACTTGGAAGAATATCCACAAATGAAGAAACAATTTCTTTAGAAAATGTTGTTAAAAAATGTGTTTTGTTTGAAAGCAACGACAATACATTTGCCATAACTTATCTTCATGATTCATAAAAAAATCTAAAATACATTTGTTAACTTTATATTACATTTATCAATTATTATTGTATAATACTAGGCTGTTTAATCTAACATACAATACAAGTTTGTTATTTAAACTTTTCAATAGATTTCAATAGATTCTTATTTGAATAGCGTTATGAATATTTGAAGGCTTTAAACTATTTTATCTTTAGAATATTTTTTGTTCAGATTTACTGAACGATAACTGTTTATTTTAGTTTGAAATTATCAAAGTAAATTATCAAAGTATTCAAAGTAATTAAATTACAGTATTTTGTAAAAGTAATTTTAAATTTAATTTGCTATTTTTATAAGGTATTTAATTAATATGAATCATCAGAAAAGTACTACTCATGTTGTAGTCAAGTTTCTTGAAAAAACATGGAAAAAAAAGCATGGAAAGGAATGTATTGATGTGATTCCAATTTTATGGATGTATTATAAAAAAGACAAATTATTCTGTAAATATCCATCTGAAAATGAGTATCATGCACTTGATTCAATGAGTAAAATGTCATTAATACCAGGAGTTTTGTGGAAGAGCTTTGAAATTGTTTTAGTTAAAGAAGCAAGTACGTAATTCAAATCTTTATGTAATCAATTTTAAATGCATTTTAACTTAAATGTTGTCATATTAAAAGATATTTATTTACATTATAGAAAGCTATGAACAAGGTGTGCGACGGATGATTAGGGCATGCTCTGAATTTGTAGTACAGAGCAGTAATTTTGAAGATCCGAATAGTTCAGAAGGAGAATCTGTTCCTGTTAAATTAAGCAGCTCTGAACTTGAAGCATCTTTAAAAGATATCTCTTCGTTTAAAGGTATGGTATTTTTTTATTATTGCAAACAAATATTACTTGAAATATTTTTAAAAATGTTTTTTTTTTTTGTTTTTTTTTAAATGATATCTATATCTTATCTGTTTTAGAGCATAATATTGAAAGCTCTGGAGATAGTGATATTTCAGAAGATTCCTTTGTTTCCTTTAAAGTAAAGAAAAAACGATCGTCATCTCGTGATGAACAATCTAATGATTCATCGTTCTCATCCCCCAAAATAAAGAAAATAGCGTCTTCTAAATGTAATACAGAGAAACGAAACCGTATGTTTTCTTTAATAAAAAAAATCCTTATAATTAAAAATTCCCCTTATTGTTGCACACACAAAAAAGCGCGTTAAAGCAATTTTTATTATTCAAAAAATTTATTATTTTCAGAAATGATGAAGAATTCCAGTATATCACATAAAGACACCAGGAAACATTTGAACGACAATAAAACAAATATAAAAGGTAATTCAATTTAATCCTTAGTTTACCTATAAATGTTATTTTATTTTTTTAAATAAAATCATTTCTAGATATCTATATCTTATCTGTTTTAGAGCGTAGTATTGAAAGCAGTGGAGATAGTGATATTTCAAAAGAGTCCTTTGTTTCATTTAAAGTAAAGAAAAAATGGTCGTCATGTCGTGATGAACAATCTAATGATTCTTCATCCTTGTCCCCCAAAATAAAGAAAATAGCGCCTTCTAAATGTAACTCAGAGAAACAAAACCGTATGTTTTCTTTAATAAAAAAAATTCTTTTAATTACAAATAACCGTTATTGTTTCACACACAAAAAAACGCGTCAAAGCAATTTTTATTATTTAAAAAGTTTATTATTTTCAGAAATGATAAAGAATTCCACTATATCACTTGAAGACACCAGGAAAAATTTAAACGACGATAAAACAAATAAAAAAGGTAATGCAATATTATTCTTAGTTTACATTTAAATATTATTTTCAATGAAATCTTTTTTAGAATGTTGATCATTACTTATAAATGTAATATTCTGAAAATATTTTTTTAGATGTGATACTTAATCCAAATTATAAGTATTGTCCTACATGTGGCTCTGCAGGTTAGGATATTGTCAGAGTTTTTTTACTTACAATTCTTCATTCATTCTAAAGAATTAATTTAACTTTTCACTTGTATAAGAAAATGACACTATGGAAACCATATTTAAACCACACAAGTGTGGATATGGACGTTAAACATTTGGAAAAAAATTACATAATGATAATTTAATAATTAATAACTGATTTAGTTATTTAAAATGGTGGTTTTTCTTTACTAATGCAAATATAAAATATATGTTTTCATGACAGCTAAAGATGCTCCTGCGTCGAAAGCTAATCTGGAGTCTGCCAGGAGAAGCATTGAATATCGTATTAGAGAGGAAGCGAAAATCACAAGAACGTTATTTAGTCTTAACAATGACACTGTTAATATCCAAAAAATAATAACCGAACAGACGATTAACGAATTACCATTCAACCATATAGAGAGTTTTCATGATTTCGATAAGCAATTGAAGAGTGATGTAGTAATGATTCAAAAACTGGTAAATGATTTAGTATTGATTCAAAAAATGCTAGAAATATTTGTTTTAAGTCTGCTACGAAGTATTGCATTATTAAATATTATTTTTTATTTATATTTAATGTTATATTTAATTATTTGATATTTAGTATACAAATTTTTTTTTTTTTTAGAAATGCTTCATGATGTTAAATGTGAAAAGTACTTTAAAACTTTCGGAAAATTTATCTTTTGTAATTCCAAAGATTATTTTACCGAATATTCAAGTGCTTTACAGTGCTTTTGGACGAGAGTCAAATGGTGTAAAAAAATTGAATTTTTCTGGCACAGAAACTTACAAATATTTGCTAGGTATATTGTCTTATTTCTAACTTTAACAAACATGAATAAATTATTTTATGTAATTTCTTACTTAACCCTTAAAATACACAGTTTAAATGTTTATTTTAGAAGTAATTACAATAAGATTTCCTGAGATTAACGAAAAACAAATTTCTAGTCAAATAAGTCGCTGGTTTTCAGGTGCGAAGGATAGAGATGGTGGAAAGAAAAATAGATTGTTAAATAAAAAGAGAAGTGAGTGTTGAAAACGAAGACGAAGTTCTATAAATTTTTTTTTTTTTTTGAATTATACAAAAAAAAAAACATTGAAAAATAATATTTTGTTTGTCTTAAAAGATTACCTTGATGTTATAGTGTCATATATATATATATATATATATATATATATATACATATATATATATATATATATATATATATATATATATATATATATATATATATATATATATATATATATATACTATATATATATATATATATATATATATATATATATATATATATATATATATATATATATATATATATATATATATATATATATATATATATATATATATATATATATATATATATATATATATATATATATATATATATAATTTTCCCAGACAGTTACCGGTAACTGTAACGGTAACTGTAACGGTAACAAAACCCAGTACTGGCTACCAGTAGCGCGACAGCTCTCAATTTTTCAAGAAATTTCTTGTAATGCCATTTCTAGCACTTGAGAGTGGAATAGCACCTAAGTGCTATTCCACTCTCAGGTGCTAGCAATGGTTAAGAATAAACAGCTAGTACTGGCAAAACGTTATCATCCCAGATAACTGCCAATGCACAACCAGTACTGGCTACCAGTATTCCGCCAGTGTTAAACAGTACTGGCGCAATACTATGCCAGTTGCGAATTTTTAATTGAGGCAGTACTATGCCATTACCAGATGCCAGCGATGGTTAAGTACTGGACATCCAGTACTGGCAAAGCGTTATCATGCCATGTAAATGCCAATGCAGAACCAGTACTGACTGCCAGTCTTGCACCAGTATTAGACAGTACTGGCGCTGTACTGCGCCTGTTGTGAATTTTTGCTTGGGTAAATGCTATCCCAAGAACATTCAAATAAATGACTATTCAGTATAAATACCGCTAAAAGATCTTCTAAAAAACACTCTTAAAAAGCTATGTGGTATAAAAACTACTGTGCTTATCACAATGCTAAGGAATTAACTAACAGGATATAGTGTTTACAGGAGACTGCTACAGGATATAGTGTTTAGGTAAGTTAAAAAGAAAATAGTTACAAATGAAGAGTGCCTGTTGATTATTTGCATAGTGCCATTAGAATTCAGTAGACTTTATAATAATAAAAACGTTGTACAATTGACTATCGAAAAAAGTTCGAGATATTGAGAATTCGAGATATCGAGAGGATTTCGGTTCAAACAAGTACGCAAGGGACCTGAAATAATGTTCGAGATACACAAAGGCTCGAGATATCAAGTAGTCGAGATATCGAGAGTCAACTGTAATACAATTCCTTCAGAATGTGTGACCAATTGATTAAAAATACAAAAAAACACATTATTATAGAAATGAAAAATAATCTTCAGACTTATTCAAAACGTCGTGGACATATGAGAAGTCTATCTGCAAAACGCGTTAAGTCACAAAAATAAAAAAATTGAGTTAATTACATTTACATTCTAGATACTGAAATATATAATCTATTTAAATATTAGATCTAATAAAAGACTCTAGGTCCTAAAAATATTTAGGGAAAATATCACAACATTTTCAAAACACACCAAGTCAAACAGGGTTACAGCTTAAAAAAGTACTAAGTTCGCAGCAAATCAAATGACGTTATGATTTTTTAGCAACCAATAAAAGGAGTGTTTATATTAAAATTAGCGCACTTTTTGTTGGCGCTTCAAGTTTTATTCAATATTTACATTGAAATTGTGAATTCTCGTACTTTACGGTCGAATTTTTTTGTTTCAACTTTAAGAGTTTTAATTTTCTCCCAATTTATTTTTAAATAGCCAGCCTGGTACATATTTAGTATTTTTAAATAGCCAGCCTGGTACATATTTAGTTGAATGCAATTGCTCGAAGAAATATGTAGGAGAAACAAAATTACAAATTAAAACAAGAATTCAACAACACCAAAAAAGTTTAAATGATGGCAAACATCATCAGTCAGCAATTGCAACACATAGCAAGTTTTGCTCTGAAAAAATAAATTGGGAGAAATTTAAAACTCTTAAAGTTGAAACAAAAAAATTCGACTGTAAAGTACGAGAAGCACTCGAAATACAGAGGCACCAATGTTTCCCATCGAATGGCGGAATAAATCTCGATAATGGGCAATTTGTTAAAACTAAATTTTGGACTCCATTTTTTATATTCTTGCGTAACGAAAAAAGAAGCCATTCAACTGCTGACGTCAGTGAAAATTTTTTTTATGAAACTGTTTTTTAACGGTCAAAAAATTTTGTAATATTTTACGAGCTGATGATGCTGGTATTCATAACCCAGTGAAAATTTTTCAAAATAAATTATTATTTGTATTAAGAGAATTCGTATTGTTTAATGTTTTCTTATTAATATAACATACACTCTTATACACGATGTCTACACTGAAATGAAATATATATATATATATATATATATATATATATATATATATATATATATATATATATATATATATATATATATATATATATACATACATATATATATATATATATATATATATATATATATATATATATATATATATATATATATATATATATATATATATATATATATATATATAAATATATATATATATATATATATATATATATATATATATATATATATATATATATATATATATAAATGTTAGTTCACATTTTAATTTTTAGGAATGGACCAAAACCACCTTTAAAACACTATTGCCGACACGAACACGAAACGACATACAAATGTTCTAAAATAAAAAATACTGACCTCTACCTTTTTAATGCTCATTTTTATAATGCTATCAAAAAATGTGACCAAGACAAATATATATTAAAGTTTTTGTCCGTTCAGAAAAAACAACAATCTAGAAAAAAAGAGCTATTTTATCCTCAAAAAATGAGAATTAGATGTAATTGTGAAATTAGTTATTTCATGGAAAAAGAAAATGCTTACATGTTGGCAAAACTCGTGTTCAAAGTATTGCAAAATATTTCTTTAAACATGGTAATCCTAGAAAAGAAAACAGAGGTGGTGATAAAAAGAGCCACAATTTAAAGGATAAGCGTTTATCTTAAGGATTAAGTGTTTTAGTAAAAAAAAAAGATCAAAATAATTCACCATATGTCCACCATATGCATAATATCCGGCCCACTGTGCACAGTGGTGGCGTGTTATTCGTTTTGAACCCAAGCGCTTCATTTGTTTTTGACTAGTTTTCCTTAATTTTGTATACAAAAAAAAAAAAGTTTCCAGCGGACTCGCTTGATGAAGTTTTCTGTTGTTTCTATTAGCTATATATATATATATATATATATATATATATATATATATATATATATATATATATATATATATATATATATATATATATATATATATATATATATATATATATATATATATATATATATATATATGTTTATATATATATATATATATATATATATATATACATATATATATATATACATATATATATATATATATATATATATATATATATATATATATATATATATATATATATATATATATATATATATATATATATATATATATATATATTATTTACTTTTAAAACGAAATTCTAAAATTTTGAGTCAAGATGATAAAGCTTGTATTCCAATTGGGTTGACTGCTGCCAAAAAACAACATTCATTACTTATGCACGTTGAGTAGAGAGTCAACTTACCTGACCATGTTTGGGTGGTGGCTGCAGGGCACAAATTTATTCCATCGGTGTATGTTGGAATCTTAATTCAGCCTAATGATCTTGGAATCCAAAAAGCATTAGGATATTTCAGACTGACCTATATTGCAAACAGATCAGAAAAACACACTGAAAATCAACACCTTTCAGTCATGGTCTTGATTTTCAAAGATTTCCTACACTCAAGGAGTTTAAAATCATTACCAGAAGTGGTATTGATCGATTGGTTAAACTCATTTTAGTTTTAACCGTTGATGGTGGCTCTGATGAGAACCCAATATACCAAAAGTAACAAAGATTGCAGTACACCACTTTATCCAGCATAATTTTGATGCTTTATTTCTTGCTACAAACTCTCTTGGAGGAAGTGGATTTAATAGAGTTTAAAGAAAAATGACACCACTTAGTAATTTGCTGGATTGATATTACCACATGACCACTATGATAGCCATTTGAACGAGAGAGGTGTTACAACTGATGTCAATGCAGGGACCACTCTTGCTGAAATTTAGTTAGGCTTGATTGTCGATAATTTTCCAACAGTGGGGGAGTACTTTAAGCCTACAGAGTCTGAGTTACAAGAACAACTCTTGTCAAGGGATCAGAAATGGTATGATAGTCACATACGAATGAGCCAATATCTTACGCAGATTGTAAATCGAAATGACAAGAAATGGTGTTTGAAACCAAGAAGTTCCTATTCAATATGATAATAGGCAGATTTCTTCAAATTGTTCAAACAAGCGAAGGTCTTAAAATTCCAGAACGAACAACGAAATGCCATTAATTTCCATTTCTGCTTACAGCACAAAGTGTAAAAGGTGACGGGATCCTTCCCCGCTCTTTAAATCCGTATAGGTCGATTCCCGCTCTTTAAATCCGTATCGGTCAATTCTATATGACTTGTACTGTTCATCAATGCTTTTTCCAAGGATACTGGCGTCAATGCCCTCCGAGTTAATTCCATAAAGTAACATTTTTATTCACCATGAAAAATAATTTTTTCTAATTTTTTAATTTCAGCAATGTTTTATGTTTTATTTTTTATAATTGGTTCAAATAAGATTCAAGTACGATAATTATTTAAGCTTATTATAAATATTTAAACTTGTATTTAATTGTTAAAATCATTTTAAGGTTCATTTTATTCAATTATTTCATTTAGAATTCGGAATAGCTGCGAGATAGTAGTTACTTTATAGTAGTGGTATAAAAAAGTTTTAATTACTATTATATTTAACTATAATAAACTACAAATGAACATTTTGAAAATATTATATCTTTATGATTATAAAATGTAATTTTATAAATCACTAGTGAATAATTGATACTAATTTAATAATAATAAAGATAATAATAATCAGGGATTAAAATAAAATAGAAAATCAAGTAGTGTTAAAAAGTCCAAACTGTATGTTGTATAGACGTCTTACGGACGTTTGTGCCGATCTTCCAAAGCATTACTCTCTGCAAGCTCACAATTGATAAAAGTTAATGTCAAAAAAGGCATTATTTTATCATTATTGATCACAGATTTTTGATAATCTTTAGTCTACTGAAACCTCTCTCATCATAAGTATTTGTAGTTCAGTCGTCATTGCTGGAGATACTGATGCATACACTTTGAAAGTAGGGCCGGTGCAAGTAGGTTTTAAGTAGTGGCGTTGAATCGCAGATCTTTAGCTTCTGAGGCAACCGCTCTAACCACTGAGCTTTATTTTAGGCGGTGCGAGTTGACCGATTTAAATTAAATGGTTATATTAGGGAAAAACTAATGACCTAAATTCTGGTGTTTAAACAGAATCGAATTAATATAACCAAGAAATAGTTATGTTTATGAAATCACTTTTGGAAATTTACAATTTATTGATGATTTAATTAAGAACAGTAAAAAAAAAATCAAACAACTTGTTGCTCTCACGTTTGGGGCGAAGGCGCCTCAAATTTTAAGGTTTTTTTTGTTTCCCAAACTCTAATCATTACAATATTTTGCAAAGTATCCTTATTTGGCAAAAGTATAAACATATAAATGTTTGGAGTTTTCTCCATGTCTGGAAATTAACCTAGATTTGATTTCAAACAAAATGTTAGCTCACCTCGAATAAAAAAATGCGAATTTTTTAAATGAAAATCTTAACGAATTTTTTCATTTTATTACAAGTTATTTTAGACCATTCACAAAATACACCGATTTAATTTTAATTGTAAATAAAAAAAAAAGTTTTCTTTTGCAGAGTCATAAATTTTACAAAAAACTAAAATAGCTATTTAGCTCCAATAAGTATCAGCGGGCAAAGTAAAAATTATCTACTACTTTAATGAAATAAATATGAGGGGGAGGGGGTCAGCATCTTGTGACGTAATATTCTAAGAGAAGTCTATACTTTTGTGACGTCTTGTTACGACAGGAAGGGGTCAAAAATTGCAATAAACTGCGTGACGTCTTTCATGGACGGCTCTTTAATGTTAATGATGAGAGAGCTTCTAAACCTACAAAAAAAGACAACCTTGTCATTCTTTACAGAAACAGTTAACATGATAAACATAAAATTTGAATCAGCTCAAAAAAACATTCAAGACGTAAAGAAGGACCTTGATAACATCAAAGCTGGCTTAACATTTGTTGGTGATGCCTGCATCGATAAAGTTAAAAGTGTAAATGAAAAACTTAGTACAGTTAAAGAAGAGTTATCCAGCGTAAAGATAATACAGAGGAAAACTTCGACAGACAACAACGACCTTAAAATAAAATCTGTTGACATAGAAGATCGAAATAGAAGAAACAACTTGCGTATTGATGGTTTATCTGAGAGTAGCGGTGAAAAAACTTGGAAAAAAAATAAAGAAAAAGTAAAAAAACGCTTTGCTGAAAACCTGAATATCAAAGAGAAGTCAAAATTAAGCAAGCGCACAGAGTTAGGATTTTGAATCGCGAACGAAAATTTGTTTTGAAACTGCACGAGAACGAGGATAAAAAAGCAATCACTGATAACGCATCGAAACTAAAAGGTAACAATATTTTTAATAATTAAGAAAATTGTAGCGCTACTAGATAAAATCAAAAAGAGTCATTTGCTCTGGCAAAAATTCATAGACAAAATGGTTTCTATGCTAAAGTTGTTTATAATAAACTAATTGTCTACGAATTCCGACAAATTAAATGTGAAAGTACAGAAAATGTATTATTATTATTATTATTATTATTATTATTATTATTAAATAATTTAACAATATATTTGCAGGGAAGTTCTCATATAGTTATTTTATTTAAAAATGGATTCAAAAAATACACCAATATTTAAAGGGGGGGGGGGGGGAATTATAAAATATAACTAATTATCGTCCAATTTCTGTACTTTCTGGTTTTTCAAAGATTTATGAAAGGATCATTTACAATAAAATTTATGATCATCTTTCTAAAAATAAAATACTAAATACAACCCAATATGGGTTTAAAAAACATAATTCCACTGAACACGCAGTGCTTCATCTGACTAGAAGTATTGCAGATTCGTTTGAAAAATCACAATTTACTCTTGCAGTGTTCATAGATCTATCAAAAGCCTTCGATACAATAAATCATGAGATTCTTATTAAAAAACTAGAAAATTATGGAATCTGTGGTAATTTTCTAAAATTACTTAAGAGCTATTTAAGCAATCGTAAACAGTATGTGCAAATTGATGTATCCTCTACAACAAATTTACTAGATATAACATCTGGTGTCCCCCAAGGGTCTATACTAGGACCACTTCTTTTTCTCATTTATATCAATGATCTTTATAATGCCTCAAATTTAAAAACAGTAATGTTTGCTGATGACACAAACTTTTTATTGTCTAGCAATAATATCATAACACTATTTAATGACATGAACATAGAGTTAATTAAAATTTCAAAATGGTTTAAGTCTAATAAGTTATCAATTAACATAGAAAAAACTAAATGGACTCTATTTCATCCAAAATCCAAAAAACATCTTTTGCCAAATGATATGCCTCAAATATATATATAAAAAATTCAAATAAAACAATCAAAAGTTATACTTTTTCTTGGTGTTTTTATTGATGAAAACTTTACGTGGAAAAATCATATTGAACCCTTGCGCAACAAAGTTTCAAAAAATATTGGAGTACTATCTAAAGCGAGAAGTTTTGTAAATAGACACGCATTAATTCAACTTTATTACTCACTTATTCAATGCCATCTAAATTATTCAAATATCGCATGGGGCAGTGCTAAAAAAATTCAATTAGATCCTCTTTATCGGCAACAGAAGCATCTAGCACGACTAATAAACTTTAAAGATCGTTTTACTCATGCAAAATCACTTTTATTTAAAATGAGTATTCTTAATATATACCAACTAAATGTTTTTAACACTCTTTGCTTTATATTTAAATGTAAGATAAACTTAGCCAATACCTTTTCAAAATTTATATGCAATAAAGCCCAAAAACAAATATGATCTAAGAAATGACAATTTTATTTATCAACAATATTCGCATACAAATTTTGGAAGGTCTCTTATATCTTATCGCGGAGCTTATTTGTGGAACCAAATAGTTTTAAAAAATTTTGATTGGTCCCAAAGTTGGAATTTTTCTTCTTTCAAAAACAAACTGAAAAAAGTTATTTTCTCAATAGAAAATATTTTCGAGTTCTTCTGATCTCGTTTCTCTTTTATAAGTGTTTCTAAATGTAATTTAAAATATTTGTTTTTATTTTTTATTGTTTTTTAATCGGTATTTTATTTGTATGACGGTTTTCATAAAAACGGTATTTACTAATTTAAAATATTTGATTTTATTTTTTTATTGTTTTGTTAAACGGTGTTTTATAATTAAGGTTATTTTATTTGTATGAAGGTTTTCTTAAACGGTATTTACTTTTTATTTTATATTTTTTTGAAATAATTGATTTATAATTTTTGTATTGTTAAACGGTTCTCGGTGACAGGATCTTATGATCCTCTTCGAGTTTCCGTGTTCTTCATATATTATGTACCAACGACGCTTTAGGGGAGGAGGGGTAGGAGGGGAGGTATGGCACTTTTGTGACGATTTGTTACGAGGGGGAGGAGGAGGTGCCTCTATTTTGTGACGCAAATTAAAAAAAAAAAATTTAAATCTAGAGAAGACTTTCTTTTAATTAAAAGAGTATCTGACCAAACCAAAACCCTCAGTTGATGTATCTTCACGTCAATGTGCAGCGCACGTTCTGCGCATTGTCTTTATATGGTAAAAACTTTATTTAGTTAGTACACAAAAGTGAGCAGCAACAAAAAAACAACCTATGTGCACTAATTAAAAAAAAAAATTCGCAACCGAGAGGCGAACCTGGATCTCTCGGTATACTAGCCTGAAACGGAATCCAATCGGCCACGCTAACGTTGCCAGTTGAAAGAAAATTATATTTATAAATATTTTTGCATGTATAATATATTACTATGTATTATATATTATATATATAATATTTTGTATGCATTATATATCGGAAGAATAGGTTTTTAAAATTGGTGTCATTTAGGATAGCGATGTTAACTTATACAATTTTACACGGAACTATCGAGGTAAAAAAAGAAACATTTAACAGACTGAAAAGTACTTATTAATTAACTCAAAAAAGCTCAGAAAATCATAGACATTATTATATTTAAAATGGTTTTGTATTTTGTAAATTTTTTATAACTGATATTAGTAATCACTTCGCTCTAGACGTTAAAGTAACTCCTTTTAAAGTCCCATCCAATGGGGATCCAAAAGTTAAAACTCTAAAAAAACCTATCAGAAATTAATAAGTATAATCTTTCTGATAATCTAAAGCAAGGGACGAATCAAGTTTTTAAATGTTATAATACAAAAAAAGCACATAATATTTTCTTAAAAATATTTCTCGATATTTATAACGAAACGTGCCCATATGAATTAAGAATAACTAAAAAAAAGCAATATTAAATCCATAGATGGATAAAACTCTTGTAAAATGTTTAAAAAATAAACTAAAACTTTACAATAAATTTTTGAAAAATAGAACTGAAAATAACGAAAAAAGTTACAAAAAATGCAAAAACTTTTACGAAAATCTCAAAAAAGTTAAAAAAAAGCTATTATTGTATAGAAATGACAAAAAACAAATTCGATGTGAAAAAAATATGGGATGTAATTAACGATATAATGGGAAGTAAGACAATAAATACGGCTATACTACGTCAAAGAATAAACATAAATAAAACTCATATTTATTATTCATTGAAAATCTCGAATGAGTCAAATAAATACTCTACAAACTAGGCCCTTGCTTAAAAAATCATAACTACATCAAATCCTAATCAAAAATAAATCAAATCTTTAAATGGCGCGATACTGCAAGATCGCGACTTTTCTCATAAAGAGTATGAAATAGCTTTTTTCAAAAAAAGAATAAATTACCTAGCTTCGACGACTTTTTTAGTAATATAGTTATTTCAAACAAAAACCGCATTCCCAGACCTTTGTTCTTTATATCAGGGTTCATGGCAGTTTTGAAAATCCATTTTCCCTGAGTTTTCCCTGATAATTCCCCGATTTTCCTATATTTTTAAGCATTTTTCCCTAAGTTCGTGCGGTGAAAAGTATATATTTTTCCCTGTTTATGTTGAAGGATATATTACTTTCGCAACTGAATCCTTGTTCCCAAAACATAGTTGCTATAGTAATTCATTTATCTAATCATATAGCTACTATATATTATAAATGTTATAAAACCACTGTAGTGAGTAACTTTCAATATTAAAAAAGATTCAAAAACTGGATACTGCAAAGAAACTTCAATCTAAACATTAAAATAAAAAATATTCCCTGAGTTTTCCCTGATTTTAAAGATTTTCAAGAAAAATTCCCTCACTTTTTCAGGTATTCCCTGATTTTCTAAATTTTAAAATTTTTCCCCTGGTTTTCCCTGAGTGCCATGAACCCTGTACATAAAACTTTTAATAAAACAAGGGCCTTTTCTGAAGCGCTGTCCAATTTACAAAAAAAATGATCAGTCTGAATCGCTAAATATAGACATTTATCAGTACTTTCTGTATTTTCAAAATTATTTAAACGTGTAATTTATAATAGAATCTATATCCATTTTAATGAAAATAATTTATTTTTCACAAAACACTTTGATTTTCGGAAAAACCATTCAACTGACCACGCAATAATTGAAATAGTAGACCAAATTACTAAAGGGTTTGAAAATAATAACTTCACTCTAGGATTATTTATTGACCTATCAAAAGCATTTGGTACGGTTGATCACCTTCTTTTATAAAAAATAAAACACTAGGTATGATAAATAAAACCTATGATTGGTTAAAAAGCTACCTCACTCAGAGGAAACAATATTTATTAGTAAGGAATCAGGGCAACTTAAAATTTTATGTGGAGTTCCACAAGAGTCATTTCTTGGTCCATTGTTTTTCTTGATTTATTTAAATGATTTAAATAATGCATTAGCAAAGCTTAACTCAATAATGTTCGTCGACGACAAAAATTAATTCACAAAAACTCACAAAAATTAAAACTAAGACATTAATCAACTGTATTCTAACATGAATTTTGAATTAAAGAATTTCGATAAATTGTTTAAGGTTAATAAACTTTCACTCAACGTAGACAAAACAAGATATACATTATTTCATAAAAAATCACAAGATGAAAAACTTTCTTTAAAACTACCCAATTTGATTTTAAATGATACACTAATTAGTGAAAATGATTCAATAAAATTCTTAGAAATTTTTATTGATGAAAATTTATTATTGCTTCCTTATATAATTTATATCCAATCAAAAATTAGTAAAACAATTGGATTGATCTACCGAATTTGTCAATATGTAACATCATAAAGTCTTAAACTAGTATATTTTGGCCTTATACATTGTCTTATTTACTATTTCAGTATTACTTGAGCTTGTACTCAACCAACAAAACTTAAAAAAATATTTTCTCTACAAAAACATGCATGCAGACTTAAATATAAGAAAAAAAACATGAACATGCAAAACCATTAACAAAAGACATGTAAATACGAAATTAATATTTACCAACACCTAATTTTTATGTATAAATATCATTTATACATAAAAATTAGAAACAGCTTGGTTCCAAAAAACTTTAATGATAAATTTACAATAAGTTTAAACCCAAAATATTCTCTAAGAATAAACCAATGAAATACTTGGAATAATAAATTGCCAAGAATTAGTAGTAAGTATTCTGAATATGAAATATCATACCGCGGACCAAAACTATGGAACACTTTTTAAATAACAAAAAATTTAAATACGGTAAAATCGTTAAATTTCTTTAAGTTTGTAATAAAAAACAAAATTTTTAAATTAGATAAATAATTTTCTTGATTTTTCGAAATGAAAATCGAATTCCATTATTCTTTTTTTTACTTGCTTTAATTGGCTCTTATTTTGACATTTAACAAAGTTTGTCAGTATATTTAAATGACAATTGCTAAAACTATATTGATATTATTTACTTTCTTGATTTAATGTAAATATTTATGCAAGCTTTATCCTTTTTATTATATTGGAGATGTACAAAGTATCCTTAGCTATCTTATTTTATTTTTAACTTGTAAAGCCCACATAGGGGTTCTATGAAAGGATTGTGGTAACTTTAGTCATCAGTATCTTTTGTGAGCCCCTGCATGTTTTTTATAAATCCACTTTTTTTTATGTAAACGTTTCTTCGTAATTATATTTCTTGTTATATGAACAGCAAATTTATATTTAAAAGAAAAAAAAAGCAAAGAAGATCGTAAAACTTCAAAGGGTCTTCCGATGTAGCTGGTAAGAAACGCCACCAATATACTGCTGCCTTTAAAGCTGAAGTAATTACGCTTATGATAATAAGGCGAACCAAAACACAATAGCAGAGTTGTTTGGTATAACACAGGTTTTCTTAAACTATGGGGCGCGACCCTAAATGGGGTCGCATATCAAAATTCTGGAGTCGCCAGAGGTTTTAATGCCAAACATTTAAATACACGATTTTATAAAATCTAGATGAGCATTTGCGATAGAATCTCATTCACAAAAACAATTGTTGGAAATTAAGTTAAAGAGCTTTTTCGTTCCCAGCCTTTATTCATCGCATATTTTTGCAAGCATCCTTATTTGTCATAAGTATAAACATATAAACGTTTGGAGTTTGCTTCATGTCTGGAAGTTAGCTATCTCAAAAACCAAAAAATGGATCCGTTGTAGAATGAGATTTTTACTCCCGCGTTTTTTTTACTCCCCAGTAAAAACCGCATATTTAATTTTTACTCCCCAGTAAAATTCTCATATTAAATTTTTACTCCCATTATGAGATTTTTACTCCCATAAATTATTTGGCGGCCAAATGTATTTTGCGACTTGGTTGTATTTTGAATATATTTTTTAACGTTTTAAAGACTGTGGTTTTTTGAAAAGCAATAAAGAAGCGATTCCGTTTAATATAAACACAATTTAAAAATCACGAAATTTCACCCTTTGGTATGTCTATATTCATGCAAATAACATTGGAAACAACAAAAAGTATTTCTTTGTCCTTATTTACACTTTGAAACACTCTGAGTTAGCATCAGACTCTATAGGAACGTCCCTAGTTACCGTAAACAAAAGTTTGTTCTTTATTTTCATTTCACAACGTATCTTATTTTACTCTAAACATTTACAAGAATGTATCTGCTATCTACTACGTCTTAAAAGAAAAGAGTTATGACGGGTAAAACTATCTGACGGAAAAGATGTATCTGGTAAAGGTCGGCTAACGGGTAATGTGATCAACATCTTTCAAAATTATGTTGGAATGACTATTTTTAAATAACGACAAAATTCAAATAGCCTTTTGGAAACGAGGAACTCTGTAATAGCTTCACTTTATCATTGCACTAATTTTACTTTTGAAGAATATCGTCATATATTTTGCACCATGGGTGAAAAAAGCTTATGTAAATGGCAGTTTGATAGAGCAACTTGTCAAGTTACATACAAGAAAAAGGTGAATTTACCGTACTTTTACCGTATGGAGTTTATTAAAACTCCATACGGTTAAAAAATAAGAAAAAAATGTCAGAAGAAACGAAAAAAAAAAAGAAAAAAAATTAAGATTTATTAGAAAAAACTATTTTAAACAAAAAATAGATAAAGAAAATGCAAAAGATTATTGTGTTGGTGGTTTTTAATGATTTATCTGAGTAGTGTACATGATTTAAAATTTTAAAATTGATTTTCCTCAATTTTAGTTTTTTTTATGAGAAGCTGTAGGAAAATAATGATATCTAAATAAAAAAACATTATTTTAGCTTCAAATTTTCAGGATATGTTCATTATTAGTGCCTGAACCTAAAAAAATTAAAAATAACCTACAATTACAATTTCAAATAACCTACAATTACCATTTCAAATGAGTATTTTATCGCTAAAAATAGTTTTTTTATACTATCGAGTCTGCTATTTTTGATCGTTTAAATTTTTTTTTAGTTTTGGTTTAGGCACAAACTATACTAGTATAATAGCATTTTGCTTAATTTTAACCTTTTAAAATTTTAATTTTAATATTGGTGTAATCTTAAGATATTTATGTTCTTGGGACATTAACATTTTCACCTATTTTTGCTGAGTCAGCAATTATTTTTTTTTCAAATTAAAAAATTATTTGCAATACGTTTTAGATTTTTATCTAGTATGCTAGTAATTCATCAAAGGTATGTAAGTTTATGAACATTATTAAAATTTCTGTAGAGTTTGAATCGATTGACAAAATTTTAGGAACTATTATTAAACGAAATGTCCGCAAATGACGCTTAAATATAACTCTTTGTTTGAAACTTCGAAGACCTGTAATATATAAAACTATAAAAAAAAACACTATAAAAACTGCTTATTTTGACCACTGACGAAGATTTAATTCACTTTGCTTCAACAATGAGGCAGATATCCGAGTATACAGACTGTATACTGTATAATACAGTAAACATGGAGCGAGAAAAAAAAAACAATAATTAAAATTAAACAGCAATATTTAAAACGCAAAATTTAAGAAGCAAGCAATAATTAAAAATAATTACATAAATAAGTGCACTAAATTTTCAATTGTTAATCACAACATCAAAATGAATTCCAGTTGAATTGCCTAGGAATATAGAATAATCACTTAACTTATTAAGCCGTAAACTACATGGGTAGATCATCCATTTTGTTTTTGCTCCATATTTGCTGTATACTTGTATATCTACTTGCATAAATAAAGCACATCCAATTATCTCCGCATTAGTTGCCCATGTCGCCTTTTCAAGCATTTTAGTTTTACAAATATGCGCACGAATTTGTATATTCAAATATCCAGTCATTTCATCCTGTATTTCGTTGCACATATGGTTAACAATTTTGTCTCTAATTGGTTCATGACCATCTTCATTACCAGTTATGATAAAAGAAACTACTCTAAAAAAGCAGTTTCCATCTCCTTTAACTCTATGAACTCCCTGTGGAAAAAGAGTTAGGTTAATGTTTCCTAAGGCGACATTGTGTTGCAGAAAAGTTTGGAATTGCTAACAATTCCAAACTTTTCTGCAATCAATCTTCTCATATCAAAAGTTGCACATTATGCTATTCTTTCATTTAAAGCATTTACTTTGCTTTCATGTTTAGCATTATTGTATTTGTTGCTTGATTCAACGTCTTTGATAATTGGTTCCGTTTTGACATTATCATCATTTGATAACTTATTAATTACTTCTAGTTGAATGCTGTTATTTTTTAAGAATTTCTCTTTGTATAAGGACAAACTTGTTAGGTTATACTTTTTTTTCAATATTACATTTTTTTTATTCTTTAAACTACAGTTATTTGTACTTGAAATATTAGTTACCGTGTATGGCCCTACCCATGACTTCTCAAGCTTTCCACCTTTTCTGTCATCACGTTTATGATTTCGCAATAACACTTTTGTTCCTATAGAAATACTATTCTTTGGATTGACTCTTTTGTCATAGTCACGTTTTTGCCTTATTTGTGACTTTTAGATGTTTTCATCAAAAATACACTTCTTCATTTCATTTAATTTATTGAAAGTTTCCATAATTGCTTTTTTGTTATTTGAATCAGCGTCAATCAGAGTAGCATTATCATTATAGTCAATCAAGTTCTGATCTATATCAATCGGCAGATCTGGTTCTCTTTGATAAAGTAATGCAAAGGGTGAAAACCCTGTTGATTTGTGTTTTCTAATTCTTATTTATATAATAACAAAACACCGTCAATGATAAACGGTCATTCAATAGCAGCATCTTCTAACACCTTTACCAAGGTTCGTTTTATTGATTGATTTTGACATTCTACTAAACCATTTGCTTGTGGATGGTATGCACTCGTCATGCGTTGATGAGTCCCAGTTTTCCTGTGAAGTTCATTAGATAGTTCATTCACAAACTCACGACCTTGATCGTTTATCTGTATTTCAAAACACCCGTGTCTACATATTTGTTTATACAGGAACAATGCCACAGATTTGGCTGTTTTATCAAAGAGAGGTTCAGCTTCTACCCAATAATCAATAAGTACTATCAAATATTTATAACCATTTACTTCTGGGAGTTGAGTCAAATCAGTCCCAACCTGTTTCATGGTACCTTTTGGAATTGATAAGCTTTGTAATAATGGTTTAACTTGAAGTTTCTTGTTTTTTGCATTCTAAAATATAGGCGGTAATGTCTTTTACCATTCCAAATCAAAAAAATCTATTTTTAATATGTTCTGTTGTTGAATTAATGCCTATGTGGCCAGATAACGCATTAGCCTCATTAGAAACATCATTACCATCGTGCACAGACTTAATTATATGGTGTTGCTCTTCTTTACACCAAATAACTTTTCTCTATGAAAAAAATATATATTTATTTATGATATTTATTTATAGAAAATAAATAATCAATCATTTATTTTATTATAATAATATCTATTAATAGAAAATAAATATTAAACTATTATTACAATACTAGCTGTTGCCCGTGACCAAAAAGTGGGCAAAAAAAAAAAAACTAAACGCAAATGGATACCACCTACACCATAATCACCATGGTGATAAAAGTCTAGACGGTTTCCAATTATCCAAAAATGTCAAATAAAGACAGAAAATAAATGAAGCAGTTTGTGATAAAATTCAATACAGAAAAAAAATATTTTATTTTAACAGTAATGTTCAATCTATACAATCGCAAAAAAAAAACTCTAATAAAATGACTTATACTTCTTAAAAAAATAAATAATTAACAATACTGAATCATATTGTGAAACATAAACAAAAACAGTGGTGACAAAAACTTGTGGTGGACAAACACAAAAAGCGGTTCTTGGTGTGATCAGGTCAGAGTGGAAAAAGTCATAGATGGAGTACCACAATAATCAGTTATTGGACCCCTTTTATTTGTTATATATAAATGATTTGACAAGTGAGATAACAAATCATTGCAAAATGAAAATGATATTATGGATAGTTTGAAGCAAATTATACAACTGGATGCCTTTTGTAGTAAACCTATTTTACAAAACAGTGCTGAGTATTTTTATTGTAACACTGTCACTAGGAAGATTACCAGCCAAGGTTTATGAGCTCCTCATACCCAATTCACATTAAAGTGAGGATTTGATATCAGAGTTTTTCTTCTCCTAGATGAGTAGCCTTCACCACGGCTATGGAGCCTCACCTACCCCAAGGAACAGTTTAACATCGTGTCCAGGACTTGAAATGTTAAATTCAATCGAAATGTAACTCGTACATACTAAGTATAATCAAAATGTAACTTGTACGTGCTCAATTCAATTGAAGTGTTAAATTTAATCAAAATGCCAGTCCAGGTCATGACGTTAAACTGATCTGGGCAGGTTAGACTCTTAAGCCACGGTGAATGATATTCACATAGGAGATGGAAAACTCTGAAATAAAACCCCACTTTGAAGTGGTGAAGGTAGGAGGAGCTCGCTAACCTAGGATGGTAGACTTCCTATGATGTTGTCACTAGGAAGTCTACCTGTTTTATAGTTCAGGAAACTGAGTATTTTTATACTCAGAAAACTGAGTATAAAATACTCAGTTTCCTGAACTATAAAACAGGTTAATGCTTGGAAGAGCATCCAGTTGTAAAATCGGCTCCAAAATATCAAGTTTAAAAAAAAAATACCATATCACCTGTTGCACGAATTTACAAGAGGCGCATATGATGGTATGTTGTTGGCCTCAGATAAGGCATTGGACAGAAACACATCACTGGCCAGTAGCAAGTATGTTAAAGCATCCATGGTTGGTTCTAACACCAGTTGACCTCCTGGTAAAGTAGCTGGTGAGTGTCAATGTGATAAAAGATGTGAGATTAAAGGTTGGATCGGCCAATGAGTGTTGAATGCAAATAAAAAGTGAACAGAAATGGCAGGTAGAAGAAAACTAGACATATGCTGCCTGCAAGAAACTTGTTGGAAAGGTGGCAGTGCTAAGACTATTGGATATGATAATTGCTGGTACAAATTCTTATGGGTTGGATGTGAAGAAGGAATGTTAGGGGTTGGTATTTTAGTTGCAGAAAATTTGATAAATCATGTAGTTAAGGTAAGACGAGTGAATGAGAAAGTGATGGTATTGAGATTAGGAATTGGAAAGTTAGTGTTTAATATTGGCTTTATTTTCTATATTTAAATTACTTAGCTTACATAAATATGTTTTTATCTTTGAAAAATGGTTTATTTAAAATTTCTTTATATTTTTCAATTGAAAACAAAGTGTTAGTGCCTGGAACATACTCAGCTTTTTTTTATCAGGATATAGTAGTATCCAGTTATCCTTTTAATCGGAAAACAATTTATGATCAGCATATTTTCGATTTCAAAATCTTTGCAATACCTTGCTTTGGGAGATGCATAGACAAATTACTTCCCCTCATAATGAGAATTTTGTCTTAACTATTTTCTTTCATAATACCAACGTTCATCGTAATATTCTCAATACGATCTTTTCTAAGAGACTCATTGAGCATTATTGTTGCAAAAGATTTTCTTTTAAACCTAGATCTCCTCTCAACAGTTGTATACTTTTGAAATTTGCTAATAGCAAGTTTTTCATTTATGCGATTATTCACTTCCTCTTCTTCTTTAACCTTTTTCTTATATTCACACAATGTACAAAAATTATCCTCAAGATTAAGCAGTGACGGTGTAGTATGAGATTTTTACTCCCGCGTTTTTTTTACTTCCCAGTAAAAACCGCATATTAAATTTTTACTCCCCAGTAAAAACCACATATTAAATTTTTACTCCCCAGTAAAAATCTCATATTAAAATTTTACTCCCATTATGAGATTTTAACTCCCAAAAAATATTTTGCGGCAAAACGTATTTAATTACTGTGGTTCTTGGAAAAGTATTAAAAAAGCAAATCTTTTAAAGTAGTAGCTTATTTTTTTTAGTTTAGCGATTCATACTGAATTTACCGACGTTTATAATTTTTTGAAAAAAGGTATATATCCAAAGACAGCTACTAGTAAAGGTGATAAATCAAACTTTCGAAGAAAAGCAAAGCCATTTGTAATTGAAGATAATGAGTTGTATCATCTGGGTAAATCTAGCGTTAAGGTAAGCAGTTTTTTTTCAACACACTACTTTAAGTATATGTTTGTATTTTGTAATTTAATAATAATGTTTTTTAATGTAATTTTTATTTAATTAGTTATTAATTAATTAATTTTAATTAGTTACTTATCAATTAAATAAAAAGTACAGTGTATATTTATTATTTCTAAAATAAGATTGTTGTTGTTTTAAGTTTTTTGTTGCAAGTTTGATTAGTTTGATTTTATTTTATTTAGAGATGTTTATGTTTTTTTATCTTGCCTCTGAATGCATGTGTGTTAAATATTTATTATTTTTAAACTTATTTGTTGTCTTTATTTGTTGTTGTTGTTGTTGTTCTATTTTTTATCTTACTGTGATACAACAACCTTTAAGTACATGTGTGTTATATATGTGTGTTAAGTTATTCTTTATAAATTTTTGCGGCAAATATGCGGAATATTAGGCCGTATACTTAAAGTATACGGCCTAATATTCCGCATATTTGCCGAAAAAATAGAAGTCCAGTTTAGTTGTGGTTCTGAATAAAAGTGTAACGAATCTACATAAATTTAAAATTGAAACATTGAAAATAAAGAATGGTTAACAAATGTTGTGTTGTTGGCTGTTTTTCTAATTATTCCAGACATGATGTGGTGCCAGTGTTTTCATTTCCTGTAAATGAAGTATCAAGAACGAAATGGATAAAATTTGTAAATAGACTAAACTGGATACCAACTTAGTCATCAGTTATTTCTTCAAAACATTTTCTGGAAAAGTATTTAAAACATGGAAAATAAGAAAAATGATTTCGTTTAATAAAGAGGTTAAAACCAAGACCAACTATAAATCAAAATGTTATACCAAAATCATCTATACCGACAATAAATTTAGAAAGAAAATCTCCAACAAAACGTATTTACCAGAATGATCAAAGCAGCGAACTTTTTAAAAATGATTTAATAAAAAATTTAAATTGCATTGCTGATATTCCATGCCCAAGTGGCTACCAAATGCTAAAAATTTTTCAGTTTTCGAAAAACTTGAAAAAATAAAATATCTAAAAAAACCAATGTACTCTGGTAACCTAATTCGATATGCATTAATATTACGGTATACATCTATGCAATCTTACAAAGAACTTTTGGAAGAATTTCGATTACCATCACTTTCTTTATTAAATAAAATTTGTTCTGGTAACATTAATGCACTAAAAGCTGCAAAATTATTACTTGAAGATGGCAAAATGTCACAAGATGTCTGCATAATATTTGATGAAATGTATTTACAAAAATGTGTCGAATACTCTAGTGGAACTATAACAGGCGTAAACGATGTCGGTGAACTCTACAAAAGTGTTTTATAATGTAACATGAGAATTCTGGGACATTTTATATTTCAACCATTATCATAACCATAATTTATTATCATATTTCAACCATTATCTTAACCATAAATTCTGAGCTAAAAAAAATTTTTATAAAAATAAAATAAGCTTCATCATAACCATAATCTATATACAAATTATGATTACACCATAACCGTAATTTCTGAGCAAAAATAAAATAACATAAAAATACAAAAATTGTAGCATAACAACCATAATATATTAAAATATTATGGTTACATCATAACCATAATTTCTGAGCTGAAATAAAAAAAGTATAAAAAGTTTTAATTTTAAATCAGTTTTTTTAAGTTAGGCGTAAATGAAATACGGCTACGCATAATAGTAAAATTGTCCTTTTAAAGCATAAAAACTTCCAGATTGCTCAATTTGTTCATCCCCATATAATGTAACCAATAATCTTCTTCCATTAGTAACGCTAGGCATAGAATAAGATTGTGGTATTGATGGATTTAATTTAATAAAAGGTTGCAGCGAATATGTTAGTGTATTACTAGTTTAATTGAGCAATTCAATTGCTAGATTGGCTTTAAATGATAAATTAAGTGTAAAGTATCCTTCTAATGCAGTATTAGTAGATCCATTACAACCTTGTAAAAAGTTTGCATAATAGATCCACCAAGTGAAGAAAATAAAAATTTAGTGGTTAAATCTATGCTATTTCTTCCGTTAATAGATGTAGAAGAAGAAGAATTTCTTATGCAAAGTGTATTACCTGCGTATATTTAAATAAATACGTTACCTAGTACAGATCCAGTAGCACTTGTTCCTGCAATTGCTAACCATAGTTTTCTAAGAACACCAGGACCGCCATTTTGAATAAAAATTGCTGCTCCATCAGTACCTGTATTTGGCGCAAGAGTCTGTGATTTTACTCCCATACATGTTAATCTTAAATTTGATATTATTTTTAAACTACTACGATTAGGTACTATATTATCAACATAATATTTTGTAGCAGCGTCATTTGAGTTAGTAGGCTTTGCTACATTTATCAATTTATTAGAATTCATGTTAATATTACTAGTTTCATTATTTTTTCCATCTCGCCTAATAAACAAGTTAGTAGCTTGAGATGTTGTTAAACCATTTGATACTTGATTTGTAATTGAATCAGTTGTGCGTCCGAATTTATCAACAGACATTTTGTTTTTTTATATACAATAAAAAAGAAAATTTTTTTAACTAGATTTAAAAAAAAATTACCATAGACTATCAATAATATTCTGATAATCATATTCTTCATCTAGTTATTTTAAAACATATAGGCACTAATGTCCACAGAATGAGGTATTTCCAAACTGAACCCTTTTACTGTTATAATAAAAGAGACTTTATAAATAATTATCAATTTCAAATGGTGGTGGTGGTAGTCCATAAGAGTCAAAACTTTTTTTTTATCTCGATCTATATACCAGCAAATCCAATGAAATCCTTTTGTACTTGAATCTCCGGTATTTAATATTCCACATTCTTTTTTTGTGTATTTTTTGGTAATTTATCTCTGACAAATACATCTTTAAAATGTTTTATTTTTAGTTTTTTTGCTGCTTTGATCAATTGAAAATTTGTTAATGGTTCATTTGTAAAATTATTCCTTCAACATTGATAAGTTTATGATAATTGTTATTAAACGTTTCCATTTTTTAATTATAAATTGTTTTTTTTTCTAAAATAACCCTAAATTATTATTTTCTTCTTCTTTTAGCTTGTAGTGCCCATATGCTAATGTGATTGCATACTATCTTCTAAAATAACTCTTTCATCGTCTTCTGCGCTTAATGCTATTTTATTGACCTCTTCTGTGTAAATTTTATGTAAATGGGATCTTATTACATTCATTTTCCTAATATGATTCCTCTTACTTAATAAACAATCTTTGTAATCTTCATGTGTAATATATTTTTTGACAACATTTTTCTTCACTCTCTTACATTTTTTGTTATCTTTTTATCGTGTACTTTGTAAGAATACAACTTTGATCTGAGTCTTACAAACACTTTAATTTGTGCTCCTGCTGATTCGTTTTTAAACACTATTACTTTCTTATTAACACCGACTTTAAAACCTACATTATTATTTGCTGGGTGCTTTGGGTTAAATTCACTTGTATCAAATTTACTTTCAAGATCATTAGAAATATCTGCATAAAAGTCTTCTGTTTTTATTTCGTATGCTAAAGAATCTGTATCTGTAAATAATAGTTTTGCTCGATCAGAGTATGTATTTTTTATGTAATCATAGTGAAAGTCATACATTAGTGTTTTACTTAAATCTAATATACACATACCTAAGTAAATTGGTTTGTTATACTTTAATTTTGTTCCTTTCATATGTATTGCTATTAAGTTTTTATCAAATATTGTTCTACTTTTATAGTTGGGTTGAGATCTAATTTAATAGCCTTATCTCTGTTTTTAACTAATTTAATTTTAACATGATTTTCAATATTCACCAATGTTTTTCCAAATACTGAATAATTCATTAGTTTAAAAAAGATTTTCATCTATCCATTTAAAACCATGTGTTGGAAGTAGCTTACTCATTGCCCACCATATAAATTATCAGCATCTAGATACTGTATATATGTTGATTGTTTGCTTTGATCATACTCATCACCTATATACTTAATGTTAGATGTTCCTAATCTATTTAATGTCATACGAAATGCCTACGCGTATTACTTACTTTATCATCAGTATCATATCATAATCACTCAGCAATTCTAATTTTATTTCGGTTTTCTATAATGTTGCGTCCCAAACTAATACTGGTGATGTATAATACCAAGCGGGATCTAATTTATAACAATTAATACAACGTCTCTAAAATTTTCAAATACATCAGTTAGTAGCAGAACATATGAAACGTTATACAAATCATGGTAATCTCTAAATGTTTTCAATTAAACTCGTTCCATACAATTTGTGCATGTGATTAATCATCATCACTTATACCTAATTTTGAAAAGGACTGTTCTTTTGGCAGTAATTGTGTTTTAGAAAATTTAGTAATAGAATCAACCCAATCATATGGGTACACACCTTTTCTTAGTAACAAATCTAATTTTTTACGTAAATATAATTCCGATACTTTTACATTGATCTTTTGTTAAATTCTTTGATAAACTATCTAAATTAAAAGGCATAAATCTTTAACTATCTATGAAACGGAGTTCACGTTTAATTTTTTTACTCTTCCCATTTTTATTAATAAATTTACCAAGTTTAATTTCTCTAGAAAAGCTAATATACTTTTCTTCATTGCTTGGTATACAACTTAACTCTCCTCCTGTTAATTGCTTTATAAACATAAAAAAAAATTGTAAAATATAACTGGAAAGAATTTTGGAATTTTATACCTTTTATTACAATTTTGACGAGCAGCGCCTCTATATTTTCCAGTAATATGGCAGTACTTTATCTTTTTCAAGATCTTCTTCACAAACGTGACATGATACTGCAGCATTAAAATCATCCTCGTTTTTAATGATCTTTTTTTTTAAACTTAATCGTGTTATAAATTTTCTTAATATTTTCTACTAAGCTGTCAACAAACTTTTGTGCAACATCATCCGTTTCATTACTTGCAGTAAATGTGACTAGTTTACTTTTCACATTTACATACAATAGCAGAATGAGCTTGGAATATGTCTTTGATATTGCTTAGTATAGGAATCATTCGGATTTGGTGTACAAATGTTAATTGGTTTGATAAAACTTTTAAAGTCAGCGTATACTACAAATGGTACTCTCATTGATATATTATGATTAATAAATTGCATTGTTGAACTTGGTTTTGGAAGTTCAATACGTACTGAATTATGTGTGTCACAATACAATTTATGTTTAGATAAAGATTCTTCAGCATTAAATCCTAATAAACAATTTCTACAATAGTGCACAGTACATCGATGACTAGATGTTTGTGAAGAGAGTGACTAGATGGTTGTGAGAAGAATCTGCTTAAACTTTTAATTAAACAATAATGATTAGTTTCACCATTTGAGAATAACAATAAATCTATTAAATGTTTACGATTATTATTTTTAGACAAACGTAAAATTTTAACTTCTGGATCTTCATATCCAAATACATTGACACTGATATCTACATTATTTTTCTCAAATTGTGTAATTTGGTTTAATGATACTGGAAATTCTATTTTTTCCTAATTTATTTTTTCAGCTTGATTTTTAAGCTCTTTATCTACTCTTTCAGGATTTTTATCTGTTGGATTTAATGCTGTTGCGATACACCACTTAAAACATTATCTTCATTCTTTATATTAATTATTGTCTTTTTAGTTGCTAAATTTTTATCAAGTGGAATGTATGATTTAGGTTTAATAGGATTATACTCAATAATATCTTTTTAATTCATCTTTTTAATAGAAACAAACCTTGTAACGATTGTAACGCTCTTATGAGATCACTTTTTCTCATTCTTTAATAATATTTAATTTTTCGCTCTTTTGCGATTTGTTGTAGTTCTTTGACATTTTTGTTTTCCATTTTCATATAACAAGATTATTTTTTTTAAATTTTTATTTTTCTAATATCATTGTATTATTGTATTATTTATATATTATATAAAATTACCACTCTGTATAGTTAACACTATCTCTTTGTTATATAACAATAGTAGTGCAACAGTCTCATATCAAGGTTGTAAATCAAACTCCTTTCTTCTAAAGCAAGGAGTAAGACAAGGATCGATTCTTTCACCTCGCCTATATAATATTTACACTGAAAGTCTTCTTGAAACTATTACAAATCAAGGTATTGTTGGCACATCTATATATGGTAACTTCACTGGTGTGGGGGCATATGCGGATGATATCATACTTTTAAGCTCTACCCTCTCTGGTCTCAAAAAGCTAATAAAAACATGCAATATATACAGTAATTTAAATTGTATTAAAATAAATGCCGACAAAACTGAATTCTTGATTTCAGGTAAAGCACAAATACAAACCAATACGATAACGATATCTAGTAATAAAATAAATCTTCAGAATAAACTTAGATATCTGGGATTCACATGGGATACTAAACATTTAACTTTTGCTTCACTCAATAATACAAATGTTGATGAAAAAATTTCAAACTTTAGAGCTGTTGTTCAAACTCTTATTCAATCTGGAATCCGGTTTGCCCACCCAAGTTCTATTTCTTATATATATAAATTATTGGCAGTCCCTACCTTAACTTATGGTATGGAGAAATAATGATATGTGAAAATAATTCTGATTTGATGAAAGAGCTAGATGTAATTGGAAGGAATGCACTAAAATCGCTTTTAAATGTTTCAAAACACAGTAAGAACTATACAAATTCGCTATTTAAAATCCAGGAAATTTCAATAAGTATTCAACAAAATAAATTAAACTTGTTTCTTCGTCTTCTTAATAATAAAACAACTTCAGACATTATACTTTCACAACTGAAACACCCCTTATTTAAACATTCGTTTGTTGGCGATATTCAGGACCTATGCCGTTTTCGGATGCTAAATTTTCAAAACTTAATTCAAAATAAAAAGAAGATAAAAATAGCACTTTCTAAAAGTGAAATTCCCTCCGAAGTTGAACAAACTTTGAAACATGCAATAGAGTGCTGGAATGCGAAAGAGCAAAGAGGAATTTTTCAACAAATTCTGGATGAAAAAATTCTTAAGTGAAAATCACGAGAAATAACTTTCTTATTTTTCTTTTTTTACCTTGTAAATTACATTGGGTGTTAAATAAATGAAATAATAATAATAATTGTAATATTTTTATTTTCTATACATAAAGTTTTTCTTATAATACATATATAAATTTTTTTTTATATATGTAAAGATTTTGTATGATTTCTGCGGTTGTTTCTTCATTTTTTTCAGATTTTGTTATCTCAATCTTAAATCCATTATCAACTTTTCCATCTCGTATTTCAGGATATCTCCATCCATGCTTAGTTTCACGTATAGCACTATATAATGATTTAAATATTTTAATTTCTCCTTTTTCCATGTTGGTTAACTTAATAGTTACTGGTTTTTTCTTAATTGTTTTTAATCTTTCATATTTTGGATCTATTTCTTTTTTTTTCTTTTTCGCTTGTTACACGATTTTTTCTAGGTCTACCAATTGGTCTTTTCTCATTTACTTCTCTCACTGGATGTATTCTAGATCTACCAACTGGTCTTTTCTCATTTACTTCTTTCACTTCAGTCATAATAGATTACTTATTTAATAAACCATTATCCATAGCAACCATTAGCAATGTAGCGAGATTGTCAGAGATTGCGAGATTTGTCATGTTTTTGAAATGTTATTTTTTAAAAATAGATTTCTTAAACTTTTCTTTGTATATTTCATTCTTTTAATATACAAAGACAAAAATTTTAATTAATTTTCAAAAAAATTAATAAACAACATTCATTTTATTTCCGACTGATTGAAATTATAACAATCTATCAGATATTACAACAGCAAATGCTTCAGTATTTGCTGGAACAACCGCATTAAATGTTGCTTTAATTTGCACATCTACTACTTATGATTTTAATCTTTCTGATTGTCTACTAATATCAAAAACCATAAGTGGGCATAAGTGGGCATAAGTCTTTATAGCCAGAAGAAGTTATGTTGCTTTGTGTAATCAATTCATTCATTCCATAATATTTTACACAAAACACAGATGCATTTCTATAAGCTCATGAAAATTGATGATTTGGGAACGATAAATTATAATCAACAGCAGGATATCTTTCCTGATTAAGCATAATACAAATATTTTTCAAGTCGCAATGGTCAAATAGTGAAGGATTAAGTAATTGATCTCCATCTTTATTTGTTTGAAATTCAACATTAGTGTCTCTTAGCTTTTCAGGAGATGTCTTTACGCTCAATCTCCAAGAAAATGTAGTAGATTGTGGAATAAATATAGTATCACACTGCCGCGCGTGAAAACTTACTGGAAGTGTCTATTTGATTCAATAGTTTTATAAAGAATAATCCTTTCTACATCTGATGGGATCACATGCAGTATAAACAATGATATTTTATCAAGATTAACTTTTCCTGCAGCTGCAGCAGCAAGTCAAAAAAATGCACCATCATCACTTTTTCTTACTAGAGTTAGTTTGTTGTTTAAATCCATAAATAACTTTGTCGTAATCATCACAGGATCCAAAAATGTACTTTAAAGGTATACAAAATGAAAATGTTTCCTTTGTAGTTGATTTCTGAATTATGTATGCTTGTCTTACTGCAAACCCTGAGTTAGCGGCAAGTACTGCTGTTGTTGCAGAATCTTTATACCACAACTGCTGTTGTTGCAGAATCTTTATACCACAATTAATTTAATCCTTGTGCTAATTGAAAGTCGTTTGGCTATTTAAGCATTCCTAACATCGTTGTTGCTTGACCTGGATGATAAACAGCTACTACTTCTTGGTTTGATAATTGATATGACAGTTGACTAAATAAGTGCATAATACCATTAATTGTAAGTGACACTGCATCAGCATTAGCATAAGATGTTCCATCAGCTTTAAGAAGTCCTCCTTCGAACAAGAGAAAAGCTTCAGATGGAAGTGCGAACATATTTTGTTGCTCAACGTTGATTCTTACTTCTCCAACACTATTTAGATTTGTACGAGCCACTGGCTTATATTCATGGAACTCAAATCTTTTAATTCCACGATGAATAATTAGCATTTTTTATGTGCTATATATATTTTTTTATATGGATTGGGATATAATTATAAATTATTTTGTATTGCTTTATACTGTTCACTATTCATAACACCTTGCCGTAATAATTCATCACAAATTGCAACAGCTTCATTTCTTGATCCAGTATTACCTGTTTTCAATGCAGCTATACGTAATTCAATTATTTCAATTAGTACATTAGGATCGCTAGGAAGGATTATAGTTGGTAATCCTGTTCCTTTTGATTCATGCTTCTCATTTGTTTTTATATCTCTCCAAATTGGTTATTATTCTCCGTATTTTCCACTCCTAGATGACTTTGGTTTGTATGGGTTTGCATCAATAGGAATTGGATTAGTTTGTATTAATATATTTTTATAATTTTTAAGATCATCTTCAGTATATATTTCTTTATTAGGATTAAACATTGTTATCAACTCCCAAAGATTAGGGGTACCATAATATATTTTACTATCAATAGTTATATCATCATCATTAATAAATATTGGTTTTTTTCCAATGTATAACTTGTCATCCTTAGAATATATTCCAAATGTGGTATCTGTCAACTTTTTACTATTCGTATACATTCTTAGATATTCTGTTGCAATTTTTCCGAGCCTCAAGTTCTTAGTTTCATAAGAAGGAGTTAGTTCTTTATATGCATGCTCAGCCATTATTTCAGGATAAGCATTTGAAAAAGTAAGTGAAAATTTATTAGCTTGATCGTGCAATTTAGATATGTTTTCTTTTATTCTATCTTGACTATCAGTTAATGGCTTGTACAATTTTGTCAAGTCTAACTGTAAATTAGCTTCACCCATTTTTTTCGTATAAATTATTTTGCTGTATTCTTTTTTTACTATCTAAGAATTCTTTAACAATTTAATCTCTTTTTTCAGGATCTTTAATTTTCAGAAATGAAAAAAACATTTACAATAAATTAATAGAACATAAACCTTCTCCTTTTTTAATTAATACATCAGAATCAGAATTATTAACAACATATACTAGTATATCATCAGCAGACTCTGATATTACATAATCTTGTAAACTTAACATTTTTAATTTAAGTTCTTGTTTTAGTAAAACCAACGCAACACCTTCAATAATTGCTGCACCAAACTTTAAAATAATATTTGGATGTGATAGAGATTTTATTGTAATGTCATGTTGTGCAAACATCTCGGATCTATTCTCATTTTTTAATACTGAAAGGTGTAAAACTTTGTGTGACTTAAATAGCACTTGGGGAAGCTCAACGTTTTTATATTTGTTTATAAATTTATGTATTGGCAAATTATATCTTGACATTTTATATATTTAAAAAAGATTTTCAAAAAAAATTCAGAAAATCATATTTAAAAATGGAATATTAGCAAATAGTGAATTTGGTCCTAATAATAAACCTGATCCTGTTGATGTATATCCATTTCTACTACGTAAGTACAACCCATCACCTACATAACCTCACTTACTCCATGGTCTCAAATATAAACCAGATCCTGCAGCTGTCATTTTAACTTCTTGTTCATTCTTTTTTACGTACACAACACCCCTTCCAGCAATTTTATCAACCATAGCTGATCCAGCTGCTGAACCTACTCCTGTTAATAGACCTGTTGCAAGTGCTGGAGCAACGCTTGATAATAAAACTCTTCCAGCTGTACCAAGCTGTACAAAAATGCACCAATAAATCCTCCCTCTATTTAAGAATTGCGAGCTAGTTGTGTTTTACTTAAATTAATTATTACACCCATACTGTTGTGCTTTGAGCATGTTTGAACCGCTTCACTTCTTCTCTTATATTTTTTAGTGTGTAACGTAACACGGAACTCTGTTCGTGTGCTTGTGTGTGTAAGAACAATATTGGTGTTAGGGAAGAAAAGTATTTTATTATCTCCTTTTATTATCTCTGCCATCACTATATGTACATTAACATTGTATTGATAATAACAATACAATATTTGGAGCCCACGGAGAGAGATAGACAGATAGTTGGTTGTAAGCTCAAAATTCAACAGATCATTTGATGTAGAGAGTTAAAAGGATTAGTTAAGCGATTTCTTTATTTGGAGTTGGATTAATTTACGAATAACTGTATTACTATACTGAAGTCCCTGGATTAAAAAGGTGTATTTAAGTAATAAGTTTGTGTTCTTAGCAATTTCTTTGCGTTCAAAGAATTAAATTTTTTAAAAAAAAAATCCAACTTTTATCATTAGCATCACTTTTGGAAGATTGATATCTAATATCTAATATTTGACCGCAACAGTAGCGTGAAATTTATCTTGATTCTGAACAGATCGTGTGTCGATTTATTGTTTTTTATTGTCATTTTTATTTATAAGAATGTCAACAAGTTTAGTAGGCAAACATAGAGTTTGTACTACCAATATTACTTCTGTGAAGCGTCTTATTGATAAGGCTTTTGAAGGCATTGAGGACTTCAATTCAGATGATAACACCATTGATATACAGACTAGTTTACGTGACACCCTTATTAAAAAATTTACCAAAGTACAATATTTAAATGAAGAAATCACATATTTAATTGAAAATGAAACTGAACTACAAGAAGAAGAAAATTTAGCTACAGATTTTGTCATATTTTATCGCACAAAACTTGCTGAAATTAATAAATTTATAAATAAACAGCGTAACACTAAACCAGATGATGTCATCAGTAATTCTAACAAAAGTAGTTCCATGGTAAAGTTTCCACCTTTAAAATTACACTCCTTTGATGGCAAGCCTAAAAACTGGCAAACATTTTATGAAAATTTTCAATGTGACGTAGACAGCAATGAGGACTTAAGTTCAATACAGAAGTTAACATATCTTCGTAACCTGTTAGAGGGGCAGGCTCTTTCAACTATCATTGGACTTGCCCTTACACATGACAACTATAAAGTTGCTATTAGTTTATTGAAAGAGCGTTTTGATAATAAGCTGCTACTTATATCATCTCATATGCAAGCACTGCTATTCTTAGAAAAAGTTAGCAACTTAAGGATAATTTCTTCTCTTCGTCAAATCTAACAACCTCAAAATTCAAATCAGGAGCTTAGAAAATTTAAACATTGACTCTCTGCAGTATGGACCTCTTCTCATTCCTGTTTTGATGCAGAAGATTCCAGAAGAACTTAACTTGATTATTTCAAGAAAATTTAATGATGTTGACTGCTGGAACATTAAAACTGTGTTAAAAGTCTTAAAAACAGAGATTCAAGCGCGTGGAAAAAGTAACTTTAACAGAGAAGAAAACCCTTTTACGGCTGAAAAATTGTACTCAAGTGAAACCTTAGGTACCCATAACAAACCAATGACCAACTTGAATAACAATTTATAATGCATCTTTTGTGAAAAAGATCACAAATCTCAGAATTGTAAAACAGTGATCAATTTGATTGCTCGAAAACAAATTTTAAAAAGAAAACCTAGGTGTTTTAAATGTTTGAAACTTGGACATCTTGCCATAAATTGTGCAACAAAAATTAAATGCTTTAACTGTTCAAATTTTCATCATGCATCAATGTGTACTGCGAAATCTCTTCCACAAAAAAATGACAGTCATTACCATTTCATAAAAATCATCCAACACTGCCTGACGACTATTCTTTATGTGTTAACCGTTTACAGTCTCTTACTAAAAACTTTCAAAAGATGAGGATTTGTTTAACTCCTATAACAACATTATTAAAGATCAGCTATCCCATGGCATAATTGAAAAAGTTTTAAATCACGATTTGGACATAGGTGATGTACACTATTTACCTCATAGACCAGTAAGGCCTGATGAAAAAGTTACAACTAAAGTTCGTATGGTGTTTAATGCATATGATGCAAAAATTTCTTTCATCAAGCAATGTGATGGTTCCACGGTGGTATTTTAACTCTTCAAATTTTTTGCCTAACTATAAACTCGAGCTTCATGGTTTCTCCGATGCAAGCAATAAGGCATATGGATGTTGTATCTATGTTCGAATTTTCGATGAGACACATTCTTGTTCTACTTTGATTGGCTCTAAATCGAGGGTAGCCTGATTTAGTAAAACAACTATACCTTGTCTTGAACTTCGTGCTATTTTATTACGAGCCGAATTGATGATTAATGTTGAAAAAGAGCTTGAAAGTATGTATAACATTTCTCGGGTTATTTGTTTGACTAATTCAATAATTTCTCTTCATTGGATTAGCAATTCCGCTAAGAAATATGAACCTTTTGTTCAAAATAGACTTCTTAAAATTAGAGAACTTTATGGCATTGAGTTATGGAAGTATGTAGAAATACATCGGAACCCCGCAGATATTATTTCACGTGGATCATCTTTAAATAATTTTGAAGATAATTTTTTTTGGTTTGAGGGCCAGATTTTTTAAATAGTATAACAGTTGCATGGCCAGTTTATGATTTAATTTTTGAAAGTACGAAAATATCTTAAGAATTTTTAATTAACTTGCATTGTTTCAAGCAGTGTACATTATCCAGACCTTTCTTTTGTTGAAAAATTTAATAGCCGGGAACGTTTACTAAGAGTCACAGCCTGGATATTACGCTTGGTGAATAATTTGAAATTGAGATTAAGAAAACTAAATGGTTTGAGGATCTTAACGTTATTAAGTGATGAACGAGAAGAAGCAATTACTATGTGGATCAAATATGTCCAACGAGACGTTATGACTGCATCTAAGTCAATCAAATGGCGTTCCAATGTAGCAGCCGCCCTTTGGTGGGGCGGAATATTCGAAAGACTTGTACGATCAACAAAGAGGTGTTTAAAGAAAGTACTTACCAATTCTAGACTAACTAATGAAGAATTGATGACAGTCATTCAGGAAGTCGAATGCGTCATCAATAACCGACCATTGACATTCGTTTATGAAGAGGTTGATGACGAAGTGCTCACTCCTAACCATTTAATGTTTGGCCGGAAGTTAAATCTGGAAGCGATAGCAGAAGATTTAAGGATTAATGAACAAGTCGAAATAGTTGAACAACATAAACAAATTAATATGGTCTTAAATCATTTTAGAACACGATGGAAAGAAGAATATTTAAAGGATTTACGTGAACACCACAAAGTCTCCAAAGGATCTGTAAAAGTCAAACGCGGAGATGTTGTCTTAATTGACGATGCCTCAAAGTCGCGAATTTTATGGAAAGTTGGAATCATAGACGAAGTGAATCTTTCTTCTGACAAATAAGTCAAAAGCGCTACGGTACGTTACAAGCAGAACAACGAGTGTAAAAGTATAAAAAGGCCGGTTAAAAAACTTTATCCGATTAAATGTAGTGCTACAAACATAAATGTTTAATTTATTGAAGAAAGTGACATTTCCTTTTTCGTAGTATATCAGTTAACGAGGAAGGGGGGGGGGGAGTATTGTGTTCTGAGTATGTTTAAGCCGCTACGCTTCTTCTCTTATATTTTTTTGTGTGTAACGTAACACGGAACATGTTAGTGTGCTTGTGTGTGTAAGAACAATAATGGTCTTAGGGAAGAAAAGTATTATTATTATTGTTGTTGAGCCTCCTTTATTATCTCTGCCATCACTATATGCACTTTAACATTGTATTGATAATAACAATACAATACGTACCTTTTTCATATGCTCTTTTAATTCTATTCAATTATGTATTTCTTGCAGCTAATAAATGTTCACCATTAAGATCTGAATGTGATAATACTAGCTCTAATTTAATACTAGCTCTAATTTAATACTAGCTCCATAACCATCTTCAATTGCTTTTTTAAGTTTTTCTAACTGCCCCTGCCAAATATTGACTTTAATATTAGTATTTTTACTCATTTAATATTATAAAATTATTTTTCTCTTAAATCTAATAGACAATTCTTCTTCTCGTAAATTGAAAGGAATTCCGATTTGATCAAGCAATTTAGTATCCATTTTTGAAATTGTTTTTAATGTTATTGGTAAATAAATTAAGTGTAACGGCTCTTGAATAATTTTAAATCTTGGGAAAAATGAGTATACAATGTTTTCTGTTTTTCCATTTACATATGATGATCCTATTACATCATTTGTTACTCGTATACTGTTAACTTTCACTATGTTTACAATATGAATATGTTTACAATATGTTTACAATATGTTTACAATATGAATATGTTTACAATATAAATACCTGATGAATATACTTGACTATCAAAAACTAAAAACAGTTCTACTTGAGTTTGGAGTTGTAAAATCGTCTTTATAACCAGCTGCAATATTTAAAACTGATTTTAATGCAATATTATTTGCTTCAATTAAAATACCTGCAACTCCTGAGATAGTACTACCGTTTTGAGACATAATCAATTGAATATATTTATTTATATCAGTAATCTCATTACACCCGTTTGGAATGTTTATATCATACCAAGTTGCTGTATTATCTTTGCTATATCTAAAATTATTATTTGAAGAATCAATATTTGGAAAACTCTAATATGTCTCTAAAATAAGTAGAGCAATATAGAAACAAGGCATTTTGTTTTTTATATATACAAGATAGTATTTCAAAATTCACAAGTTGGTATATAAAAACAATTAATCCACTTCTATATTTTCCATAATCTCTTTTAGAAGATAGATCTATTATAACAAATTTATGAGGCTCTGATCAGGCTTCCTTACAAAATCTTATAAACTCATCTTTTGTCACTTGAAACATGATCATTATAAGTATGATTTAAATTCTTTGAATCTTGTGGAAATAAGCAAATAAAATTTGTATTTTCTCTTATAGTTTGTCTAGGTAACATAAAATAATTTTGTGCAAGATAGAAACAATCTACATTACTATGCTTTCCTCTAATATAATATTTTTAACACTTATTTTGTCAATAGATCAAGAAAAGGCGTTTGATAATGTCGATCGTGCGTTTCTGCTTCAAATTCTCCAAAATTCAATCTCGGAGAAATTTTTGTATCTTTTAATAACACCTTATATTCAGAAGTTTTGGCATCTGTTCTGAATTGCGGCTTCCTGTCAGCCTCCTTTCCCACGGAAAGGGGAGTTAGACAGGGTGACCCCCTCTCTTTCTTGCTGTACGTTTTTGTCGCCGAGGCTCTTGTTTTGGTGGTCAGAGCAGACAGCAAAATAACGGGTTTCCCCTTACCAGGTACACCAAAATCCCCTTAAAAATACAGCAGTACGCAGACGATTCGAACTTTTTTGCCAGGGACGTTAAATTAGTCCGCTTTTTTTCGAAAAAGTAAAACTGTTTGAAAAAGTAAGTGGTTCAGTGATCAATGCCTCAAAAACCAAGGGACTAGCTCTCGGGGGTTTTGATCCTAAAATGTACCCAGAATTGGATGACATAGAGTGGAACAACAACACCGTTTTCAAAATATTAGGTGTTACTTTTTACACCAGACTGAGCAATACTACCAATTTCAACTGGCTAGTAACTCTAAACAAAATAGAGAAAAAACTCAAGTTTCTGGGACTTTTTTTCCTCTCCGACCAACCAGCCCCTTGACACACCCCCTCCCCGCCCACTATGAGATCTCATAGAGGGCGGAGTGGGGGTGTGTCAAGGGGCTGGTTGGTCGGTGTCGGTCGGTCGAAGAGGAATTTATAAATGTTTCGTATTAGTCATGGTTTGGAACAATAGGATTAGCTATTTATAGTAAGAGATAATCTTTTTGTTTTTTTCTCAATTATCGGATTATAGCTAGTATATATAACGCATTCATGTTAACACAGTATTCATAATGAGTATTTACAGCGACAATCAATACTGTCAGTTATTTTGCGATTGCGAAGAAAACAACTGTGTAAAATGTCTAAACCTGAAAGAGCAAATGTTACAACAAGATCAAATAAACGTAAAATGTCACGAAGCGAACGAAACGAAGAATCCAAACGAAGAGATGCAGAATATATTAAATCACTCGAACAACAATACAACGACCTTATCGAATATGGTTGCAACTCCAACGACGTGGAGGAACTTAGATCAACACTCTATTTCAAAACAAAACAACGAAAATATGCACCATATACAGCTTAAGAAGATGAAGGTAATGTCATCAAAAACGAATTGGGTTGCGAAGATGAAATCAACAGAAATAAAACTGGAAACGATGTTGAACATAAAGACGGATCTACAGAACAGGTATCTTATACCAGACTCAGAAGATGGGCTGGAAACAATGAGGAAGCAATTTCAAGCGATGAAATGCCAGTCGAAAAGAACATTAAAGAAGTTACTAAAGAGGAAACAACAGGAAACGCGACTGCTAGACCGAACATTATCGAAATTGAATCTGATTCCGAAATCGATGGTGAAGTGCCAGGACCACCAGAAAGCCCTGACGAAAATAAAAAGGAACCTTGCTGTGACAATGGACCTGAACGAGGCGTAAATTGCCCAATAATAACAGTCGACAACTCTGTAAGTAAAACATATAACAATAATTGTAAATGTGGTACTTGTTACTGTTGTGATGTATGTATAAACCCTAATTGTAATTGCTATTATAATTCATCTAGTCGGCGTGACGTCACACCGTTTAAAAAGTTTCTTTTTTTTAAATTAACCATCTTTATTTGGGGGAAAACAAACTAAAAAATCCATAGCGGTTTGTTGAGTACTTTTTTTTAAAAATGCCAAAAAGTTGTTGTATTGTTAGTTGCACTAACAATATTAAAAAAAATCATGAACTTAAGTTTTATAGTCTTCCTCAAGATGAAGTACTTCGAAGAAAGTGGCTAAATGCGATAAATCGTGCTGCAGATAATAATGCATGTAGGAAGCAGTGGTCTCCTAAGTCTTCTAATGTTTATGTTTGTTCGGCACATTTTATTACTGGTGGGTTACTTTTACTTTGCATCTTAAATAAACTTTGATAAATACTTATACAAATATCAGTACTTTTTATACCACAATATTTACAATTGTTTAGGTAAAAGAGAACTTTTTGAAAAACATCAACTCAATTCCATCAATCTTTGATACTAAACAACTAAGTTCCCCTCAAAGAAAAATTAACATTAGTAGAATTAATAGAGTCAATAGAAGAACAAATAGACAAAGTAAAAATTATTTTTATATATCAAATCATTTTTAGTAATACTCTCATTTGTTATTTTGAAATGCTATGTTTTAGTTTTGTTTTTGATATTTTTTTTTTAAAAAGATTTGGTTGTTCCTGCACGTAAGAAACTAAAACTTTTTGATGAATCTAACATAGAAAAAGTTGATTTTGTAATTGAAAAAAAGAGCTTATGTAGTAAAGGTCATTAATATTTAATAATGAAGTAAATAAGTTAATTTTATTGATATTTTAAATGAATGACAATGTGTTGTACCTGTAATGTAAATGAATAAAAAATACTCTGAAAATATTTTATTCAACTTTTCAGAAATCAGTGATTCTGCATACACAGAAAGTTTTTTAGAACAATGTTCTAGCAAGAGTTTTGAAAAACAAGGTATTGTTTTTAATTTTAAACAAACAATGTTTTGATTTTAATTTTAACTTCATGTCTTATGTTTAAAAAAAAACACGGTAAATAATAATGATTTTTTAAAAACATTATTTTTTTTATATAGAATTTTGTCCTTCTACATCAAATAAGGAACAATTAGAACAAAGTTCCAGCAAAAGTTTAAGTAGTTCTACATGTAACGAAGATCTTTTAAAACAATGCTCTAGCAAAAGTCTTACAAAAGGTATTGATTATTGTATTCAGATGTATATATTCTTTTATTTTCCTTAAAATTTTGATTTTTCTTACCCAGGTTTTAGTGTTTCTATACCTTAAAGAGTTACTATAAAACAATGCTTTACCAATAGTTTTATAATAGATATGAGTAGAGCATACAATTACTATAAAATTAAAAATTAGCTAATTTTTGTATTTTGCATTGGTAATGTTTATTATAAATTAATAAAAAATTATTCTCAAGAATTTATTTTCCAATGAATAATGAAATCTTTTTTTAAATCTAAAGGTTCTTAAGTTGAAAATTTATATCTTAAGTTGAAAATTTTTTTTTCAAATAATTTTTTATGTATTTTATTTTGCACAATTGTAAAACTCATTTATAAACATTTTGTGTTAATATTTTTCAGAACTTATCACCCTAAATGCAAATAAAATATTTTTGAACATTGTTTTAGCAAAGGTTTTAAACAGGGATTGGTTATTATATTCAAATCTATATACATGTACTTACATATTTAAAAAAGTTTGATTTTTCTTTTTAGAATTTTGGTTTTCTACTCTTAATAAAGAGTAATTTAGAGCAATGCTCTAATGATATTTTTAGACAAGGTATTGATTTTTTTTCTTTTTAAATATATATGAATCCTTTGAGAAACACCTCGTGTCAATTTTTGGCCAAAATTAATTTCAACATTAAATTGTTTGTGAAGGCACACACACATCCAATATGCATAAAACAAATCATCTCCACTTAGTCACCCCTGTAAGAAACATACAAAAAAATTCAAAAAATATTAGATTATGGATCAGCTGGGTTTTTTTTGATTTCTGAAAAGTTTTTTTAATTTGGATATGAAGTGTTTCTCAAATGACCAATTCATATATTTTTTTTACTTTTTTAAGAAATTCCTTATAAATACAATGTTTTTGTTTTTTTCAGAATTTCCTATTCCTTTAAGTACTGAAGATTCCAATGAGAGTTACGGAAAAAGTATTTATCTTAGCTTCAATTATATCTTAGTCTTTTATATAAAATATTTGTAAAAAGTAAATACTAATACTTTTTTCTTCTATTTTTTAGAAACAAGTGTTCTTATTGACACCGATTGTCAGTTGAGGAAAAATTCCTCTGAGAGTCTTTTCAATTTGTATGCAGATATTGATGGCGTAAGCTCTGTAACTAGATCTGAGAGACAACAACTCTACAGTGAAATAAATAATCTTCGCCTAGAAAGGGATTTATTCATGTCAAAGTTTATGTCCCTAAAATTTAATAATTGTAATCTGGGAATAAATAAAATTCGATCACAACCTGATAAATGCACTATGGTTACAGGTCTTAGTCTACCAGTATTAGAAAAGCTGCTGTGTTTCCTGTGCAAAGGAACTGATGAAAATTTGCTTAAAATATTGGATTCAGCAGATCAAATAGTATTTTGCTTAGTAAAGTTGAGACACAACATTAACATTGATATGTTATCGTTTATGTTTGGTTTTAAAAAAACTACTGCATTAGATAATTTTTGGAAATGGATTGATATAATGTATGTTAAATTAAAGTATTTAATAAAAATGCAAGATAGGGATCATATTTATAACACAATTCCTCCAGTTTTCAAGAACAAATTTCCAAGATTAACGTCGATTATTGATTGTTTTGAGGTTTTTGTGGAATCGCCATCATCCCTTATGGCAAGAGCACAGTTTTTCAGCCAATATAAAAAACATTGCACAATAAAATGTCTTATATCATGTACACCTCTTGGAGCCATCAATTTTATTTCAAAGTGCTACGGAGGTAGAGCTTCAGATAATCAAATTTTACGTGAATTAGAATTTGCATCTAGCAAGTACCATATGGCAGGTGATCAAATTTTAGCAGATAGAGGTTTTACATTGCAAGATGATTTTGCTGCTGGAAGCTGCTCTTTGTTGATAAACCCAGCTTTTACGAAAGGTAAAGCTCAACTTTCTGCTTCAGATGTAGAAAAATCTCGTAATATATCATCGGTTAGGATACATATTGAAAGAGTTATTGGACTATTAAAAAATCGCTACACAATTCTTCAAGGTACTTTGCCACTGCGAACAATTAAAAACATTTCTGACGAAGCTACGTCACTTACTCTTTCTAATTGTGACAAAATAGTAACCGTATGCACTGCTCTGACAAACCTTGGGGAAAGTATCGTTTACGACAAAACTCACTTTTTATCTTAGTTATTTTTTAAACGGCTATTTTCATAGCCACAAATCATATTTAAAGTATTACTTGGCATAGATAATTTTTTACAAGTTTAATAGATTATTATTAGTAACAAAAAATATATATATTCTATAGTTTTTTCTTATATGCTATTTCAATATATATATAAGAAAATAAAAATTTTTAAGTTTTTCTGTGCATAACTAAAAAACAAGCAGTTCTTAACAGATGAAATGAAAATTATTTTGCTTTTTGTTAGGAAAAAAACAGGTTAAGAAAACATTCATAAGTGATAGTCAAACCGCGTACATACTTGCCATCTTGAACACCACCGTTTGCTGTACACACCTGTACGCTCTTAGGGTAACCCCTATCCCCATACATGCTTACACATTTTATGAGTGGCCCCTAGGTAGTTCCAGCACTGCAGGTAATTTTCTTTGGTTTACTTTTAAAGATTACTAGGAACTATTGTAAGTAGGTTATAATTTTAAAAATGGGAGGTTTTTAATTGAGAATAATTCTCTACCGTGTCAAAAACGTACACGTTTAAAGGAAAAAATGCAGGATGTCTGTCGGTTTAGAGAAAAGTAAGGGAATTCAGATTCCCGTTAAAAAATCAGAAAAATTGGGTAAAATTTCTAGAAAATCTTCTGTACCAAACTGAAGCTACCTTTTAGTTATATATAAAGTTAGATTAAAATATTCAGTTCGCTTTGTTACGCGGTAAACTCCAAAGGTGTTACTCGGTAACTTATATTTAATATATAACATATATATATATATATAAATGATAACTACGAACTTGATATCGGTTGAGAATATAATATTAATACAACATTTACATATAATAACAATAACAATACAATATGATTGTTCCTCAAACACCACTATATAACTTCCATCTATTTCTATCTCAATCTCTATTTCCTTCCTAACAACTACTGACTCTCTACTCTATAACTATCTATCTACATCCCTTTTATATATTTATTGGACGCTAGACGCGTCCCAGTTCGTAAACAAGTTTGTTTTGTAAACATTATTTTTTGGCGTTGGTTGGTTTTTCTTCACAACCTTCGTAACAGTTTTACGACCTCACTACTCTTTGAAAGTGCATTAAGCCCTCGATACTAGAGAGCTGCATGGGAACAGGACTTTGTTCCATCCCCACCCGTCCCCGCAGATATCAAAGCCATCCCCACCCATCCCCGCAAGCATCTCTTTCCATCCCCACCCATCCCCGCAAGCATTTTCTTCCATCCCCACCCATCCCTGCAAACATGTATCGGCCCTTCCCATGAAATAGCATAAAAAATTTATTAAAATATAGTTAAGAGTTTAATTAATAGAGTTTAATAGCTTATAAAAAAAATTCTCAAAATATAGTCAAAAGAAGTTATTTTATTTAAAAATACACAGAAAAGAAATAAAATGAAACAGATTTTCAAGATTTTCTGTCACTAAACAACTTATAAACATAGTAAAACTATACACTTTTGAAATTTCTTGGGCTAGTACCACCTTGATAATATATATAATAATTAATAACAATATCCAATCAATTTATTTAATAATATATCAACATGGCTGAAATACTCAATATGACTGAAGATCAATCAATCACTATGACAAAAAAGCACTTAACAATTTGAATTACTTTTACTGTTATGTTATAATGAGATTAGACAAACAAATTTTTTGTGAAAATAAATAAAAATTTGATCCTTCATTTTAACTAATATTTTAAAAAATCCATTCCATATCCGCGGGGTTCCCGCAATTTCACAATCCATCCCCATGGGAATCCCGCAGAAACTGAACCCATCCCCGTGAGACCCAACCCCATGCAGCTTTCTACTCCATACCCTCTTATTTATTTTATTTTCTTCCTCGTTTATTATTATTTTCCAAAAATGATAAAAAAAAAAAAAAAAAAAGAGAGAGAGGGGTTACGATTTTTTAACTCTTAGTGTAATCAGGCCTTAAAAGTAAAAAAAATTATCAAGACACTGATAAAAAAAAAAAAAACAACCTTTTAGTGTACTGTTTAAAAAATCAAAACCATAAAACAAGGAATTGAGAGTTCATTTTAAAAACCACCCTCCCGCTCTTGTTTGTTAGATCTTGAGGAAAAATCTTAATTACCCTTTTAATAAGCACTAATAAGTATCGGACGTGTACCCTACAACCTAGCTTAATCCAAGGTTGTTATGACTTTTATAGTCAATGCCTTCATCAAAGAATATCCTCTTTTTGACAGACAAGGGTTTTTTATATCAAAGGCAAAACAACTTAACTGTCTATTAGTATTTTATTTATGACTGCATCAGTTTAAAGTGTATGCCTTAATATGCTTTTAATAAAATGTGGCTATGAAAATAGCCGTTTTTTTAACTCACGAAGATGATACATATTCTTTTAAGTGACCAAGCCAATAATTTTTTGATTTCTAAACTGTACACCATTATTGTATAAAAGGCTAAAAAAAAATTCTATAATGTAATATATAGTTTAAAAAACTAATAATTCTATTTAAAAATTAAAAATACATAAATTACTTTTTTTGTGTTTAGGATCTTTTTTTTGTATTTGCAGTCACTGCAATACCATACAGTAGATTTAGGTGGTGATTTCAAAGATAAACATTTAAGATGAAACCAGTTATCGCATGAATCACAACCAACCATTGTATCATCACTTTGAAAACTTTTAGATTTACAAATACAAAAAAGTATATCTTTATTTATAGGATTATTTGATGAAGAGGGGAGTAATTTTCTTTCTGATTCTATTTCTCTTGTTACTAACTCTCTCAAAATAAAAGTATTCCAAAAAAAATCACACTTAATTAATAAATTCTCAATGAAAGAGGTGTCAGGCTCAATGCGCAATACAACAAATTCACTGGGTGTCCACACCATGAAGTCACAGTAACTGACTCCAGTAACTCTCATTTCAAGTTGAACCTGGAAAAAATACTGGTGTTCTTGTTTTAAAAAGTAGTTTCCATTCATGTTTACACCAACACAAAAAGCATCTTTAACTATGACCTCTTTTATTGACTTGTCTTTTAAACTAAAAGGACATTTAATTTCTAAAACTCCATGTCCACAACAAGTACAATAAACAGCACCATCAGGAGATGCTGCATACCATGGTTTTTCAAAGTCAATACAAAGTCCTATTCTTTCAACTCTCAAATTTTGATGAATAAAAATATCTGACAGTGGTTTTGAATTACTTATTGCATTTGAGTCAGAATGAATCTGTTTATATAAAGTCAATGCATTTATTTCATTTATTCTTCCCCAATTTATTGCAGGATTTTTAATCTGTATAATTTTTTCTGCAAAAATCTTTAAAATTAATGAAACAGGTGGCATTTCAATTCTAGCATGAAAAACTTGATGCAAAGTGGAGCCAGTTATTCGACCAACTTTTACTCTAAACCAAGAATCACATAGCACTTGATTTCGTGTTGCTTCTTCAACATAAACTATAACGTCAGAAGTCAAACTTATTTGTTTTTTTTTCTCATCAAAATAAGATATCAGTTGCTCATTATCAAATGATTTATAATTTTCATTAAAAAATTGTCTTAAAGATGTTGGTAATTTTGGTATGAAAACAGATTCCATTTGAATAAATTCTTTATCAAAATCTTTAAACAAATGAAGAGCAGCAGTTTTGGGCTGCACTGATTGTATTTCTGATAAAAAATCATTTTTTTCTTGAGGTGTTGGAGAAATAGACATTTTTCTCATTCTCTTTTTAGAAAGCTTTTCTTTTGCAGCATCAGTGTATAAGTTGATTTGAGAAACTGGGGAGCCAACAATATTTTTTGTAAAATTTTGATTCCATTGACAAGGCAAGTCAGTTGGTGTGCTCGATGTCATTCCAATACGAACAGCGGCTTCAATTTTATATAGCATTGCAGCAACATGTGAGCATGTTTCGCCAAGACTAAAAAAAATAGATAAAAACTATAAAACCATAATTGAATTTTATTTTTACTAATTTTATATAAAAGAGACATACCCAGCCATACAGTCACAGTGAGCAGTTAAAACATTACCAAGAGAGTCAAGAGCAACCCAAGGTTTATGGTTAGGAGATGTGGTCCTATATGAAGGTCGAACCTCACATTTCAAAATAGTAATATCCTGAGATACTTTCAAATGAACAATAGTTTGAACCCAGCCATCTTGAAAGAATTTCCAAGCCTCTAATGCCTTATAGTTTTCCATTGCTTCTGGAGAATAGATACCTAAAAAACAATAACATTGAAAAAAATGTATATGCATTTTGTATATACATTATTTTTTTCCAATAATATATAATATAAAGCATATTAAAATATATATCCATGTAAATACATCCATAATGTATTTTACAAAGCAAAGAAAACAAACAGTTTTTGAAATGTTAGCAATTAATGTTACTAACATTACTGAAATACTGAAATAATAAAAATTTTAAAATATAAATTAGAAAAAAATCCCTTAGGTGGAGTTTTAATCAGGTAGTGATAAAGTTTGTGGTAGCTCAAAGAAGGCCACTGACTTGGATCTTCACTCCAAGAATCTGCTGTAAACTTGTATGGACATTTACTTAATCCTAAAATAACCAAAATTATATTTAAACAGCAATTAATGCATTATTTTAATTAAACAGAGAGATGTAAAAATAAAGTAAAATCACCTAAAATATTTATTTTACGCTGATATCTTTCTGCTGCTTCTTTTGATAAAGTTTCAAAGTAATTGTAGGACATAGTGCTTTTTAAAAAGTACTTCGCGTATAAAAGAATAGTTTGTTTTCCCCCAATTCAATATGGTTAGTTTTAGTGTCGCAATATAGTCACGTGATTCCGACTGGATGGATAAAATATATCAATAAAATTTAGGAGTTATTTGTTTATAACGCGGATTTAAGTCATGGTTTTGAAATGTATCATGTAATCTACACAGGAAAACCAAACGCATATATGTGGTATTCAGAAAAAGAGAGCAAAATGCATTACATTCCCGTACTTAGTAAATCCCACGTGGTATGCAAGTACTTCGATGGCAACCCATCAGAGTTCGACGGAGAACTTCATACGCACGAAATCTACGCACAGCATACGGAAGATGCAAACCCGATAGCGAACTGCTCGCGTTACGAAGACGATTTTTCAGTACAAGAGGATACAAGTGTCTCGGATGCCAGAGACGACGTGCCGAAAGATTCGGAGTACAATGCTCAAAGTGTAAATATAGAGTTGAAATTAAGCACATTACAACAGGCAAATATTATAAAAACGCCGTTACGTACGTTAAAAACATTATTTGAATACCTGCATGCACACATATACTTCGAACTCAACTGGGTACCAGACGATAATATAGTAACAACAAGACCAACTACATCATCAAGGCAAACATTACAAATACGTAAGAATACTATTTGTTCCTACCTAGTAAATAACTGTGTGATTAACGCTAGACACTACGACAATTTATTAGAAACAGACAATGAGTTACGTGAGTTAGAATATCAAATCGATGTACGCGTGTTAGAAAGTACAAAGAAAACGATATTCCGACAAAATTACCTAAAAATACGTAACAATGACATATTGACGCCTAGAATAGTGATATGTGACAATGATGCTAAACTAGGAGCAATTATGTTCCTACTGAGTCACATAGCTACACAGAATGCCATGTCAGTGCAACGGTTGCGACATTTATTATCTTCTTTTATTTTCAATCTAAATTACAAAAAGAGGGGTTTAATCCTGTGTGGGCCTTCAGACTCTGGTAAGACATTTTTCGCGAATCTTTTATATAGTAAGTTTATGCCACACGAAATAGGTTATTTCAACTGTCCCACAGGTCCCTCGCCATCGGCATTTATGTTACAGTCGCTGTCAAATGCATTAGTATACCGTTGCGATGAAATGGTATTCGAACACCTGGGCGTCATTCAACAAATGAAACAGTTATTGGAAGGTAGTAAAACATTGACAACAGACGTTAAATACAAGGACTCACTGGCAATAGACCCTCATCCTACATTAATAACAATGAACAGTACTTCAAAGTATGACATACTAAAATGGCATCCCAGTGAGTACCAAGCCTTCGAAAATAGATGTACTATATTATGGTTTGGATGCCCGTTGACAAACATATTAACACACGAAGAATTGATAGCAATTAATGGATGCGGAGACGATTTGTTATATTTACTAAGTTTATCGAAGACACAAAAAGTAATAGAAGAAAACAATGTATTAGATAAATTTAGAGAATAAATTTTATAAACTATTTACAATTTAATTTTCTTTTCTGCGGGATCCTCTTCGTCCAACAAAGGCGCCAAACCGACAAACATAGTAGTAAAGGAAGGATAAAATATTTTCTGATAACAGTTCAAAAATGATATTTTAGGATTTCCCTTAACAAATGGATTAGCCATTGCAACAGTAGAATACATAGCATCTTTCCCAAACCTAGATTGTTTAATTTTAGGGCGTTTATATAACGGGTTGACGGGATAAACACGAGTTTGATCATACGTCCAATCTTTATCAAATACCTGAATACGATGCTTCAATCTTAAACGACCACGAACGGTAGTAGGCATAACATCTTTTCCAATATACGCAGGATCAATACAGAAATATAACCGTTTACAACATTTATTACCACTAAAAGGCATAACGGTAGGCAAGTTATTCCAATAGGTATTATAAGTAGTTTCAACCATTTTATCACCAGCGGCGATATCGTAATTTTCTCGATTCTTAAATAAAACAGACGAATGATCAAACTCTCCACAAGGTTGCAAAAAAACATCAAAACATTGTTCAAGGTTATAAGGTTCTTTAGAATCCGAGCAATAAGGGGTAATAGGAGCATATATAGAATGCATGTTACCAGTATTATAAGCATCACCGATACCCTCACGCTGGGTATACCAACGATCGATTTGAACAGGATAACGGACATTTTTGCGTGTTAAATCGTCTTCAGATGTAATAGCACGACCAATAAGATTTTTAAGTCCAAAATTAGGCATATGAACATGACCCATACGATAATCACAAGGGTAAGTATTAACGACAGTCCATTTTTCATCAAAAAAGCCATTAGCTTTCTGACGTTCGGCACTAGCATTAGTGTCAATAAATTGACCACCTCTATCTAGCGAAGTATCCGTAAACTTAAATTTAACAGCAGAATGAGGATCGTTAAGCAATAGTTTCATAGGTTTACGTAACCCAATGTCATTGTTCCAAACAACTTTATGAATAACCTTTTCGGCAACATTGTTACGTTCAATAAAACGGGGATCTTTAGTACTAATAACATTTGCAAATCTAGTTTGAACAGGTTTACCATCAACGCTATCGAAAAACAAAGAATTCTCCAACAATTTAATGGTGGGCAAAGGCGATGGTTTCTTGTCGGCAGAAGATAATTTTAAATTAAATATCTTAATAATGTCATCGGAATCAGCAAGAGGGTATATAACATCAGAAACCATTTGATCACCCTCAATATCAAAAAATCTAAGTCCGATATTAGACATTTCCAAAGGTACAGACGAATTTTGAGTAGTCTTAAGTTGGTTTTCAACACGAACATCCATAACTTCACATTCAACTGATTTATCAACATAAAATATACCACCAGAGGTCATCCAATATTGATCTATATTAGTCCAAAGGTTAGGATAATCAACTGGAAAATAATAAACATTCTGAACAGTATCGTTAGTACAATCACAATACCAGTAAATATTTTGGTCGACACAGAACTCGTCATAAAAACCTTTACTACAGTCAAATCCTCTTTCGATAACGAAATCTGGCGACGCGCCCACTTCGTGATTCGGGGGTTGTTCGGCCATTACTTACGTGAGTTCCGCGCTGAGACCAACCTTTTCTTCCTCTTGGATGAATGAATACTCTTCGGCTTGTCCGCACCATAGGCAGCAGCAATATCAAATGAATAATTTCCCCAAACCTTATCTAATATAGCAGAGCTCTCCTTCACAACGCTCCAAGGAGAGGCCATTTAAGGTAATTCATCATAAAACTTAGGAAACTGATACGGTTCAAAGTTATGTTTAAACAACTGTTTCGCAAGTTTAGCTTCCTTGATATAAGGAATCTCCTTTGGATCAAACATATCAGGAACACCTGGTTTAAGACGCATATAATCAGGCAAATCATCCGTAGGAACAGGTTGATAATCAGGATCATAATTCCAACCCTCAACACTTTGCGATGCTGTGCTGATATCACTAAGATTAAGTGACTTAGTAGAATTCGAATACACACTACTAGTATTGAGAGAGCTACTTCGGGACCAATCAGAATCAGAATATAACATATTCTCCAATATATTTGTAGGGCGGGTTTTACCCATTTCCTTTAAGGCAATATACTCTGTCGAACTAATATTATTTTAGGGCAATATAGCATTTTTCAATATTTTCCTAACATTGGGCATCTTAATATAAGGAACAGTTTCCTTAGCAATACCAGCAACAGCCTTAACATTTTTAGCAACATTAACAACAGTTTTAGGATTTAAAGCACCAGTTAAACCAGTAACAACAGATTCGGCAATGCGAGCACTCTTTTGATCTTTAAAGTTTTTTTGATTAACACCAAATATTTGATTATCCCAACCAGGGGCCACTTGTAGCGACTGTTTAGGGTTAACTTTATTCTGTTTAAACTGAGGTCCGTTGGCCTTGAAATTTGGAGGAATTAGAAAGTAATAATCGTCTCCCATCTGAAAACTGAATTGTATTTTTGCAGCCGCAAATATTCCAAATGTCACAAGCAAATAGGTTGTGATCAATACATTCATTATACAAGCTAGAACAAGCGGTTCTGCCACACCAATCACAATGGGTAACAGAAGCTAACGCCAACAACATTAAAAACATAATGATTAAATATTAAAGAAAATAACCCTATTCATACAAATAAACCGGTGTTATAAACCATAAATAGTACGAAACATTTATAAATTCCTTACAAACCAACCATCCGTCCACTATCCATATAACTATGAGATATTATATTATTGTTAGATAATATTATTGTTAGATAATAGAAACCATCCCACCGACCACGTGGGATTCCACGTGGTCACTTAGGAGAAAGACTATGTTGATAAATACGTTAGCATTGTAAAAAGTGTGGTTTCTGGCAAACGTTTTGCCCGTTCCCGAATGGGTAATAGAGCGTCTGCACAAAGCCATTTTCGAAAATCTGTGGCAAAAAATCAATTTCAATCCGGTCAAAAGAGAGACACTTTTTTTACCTGTCAAAAGCGGGGTCTCGGAATTTTATCACCGAAGGAGCAAAATTTCGCACTTCGCCTTAAAACACGCTTTCAACTGAAAGAATACAAAGAGGAAAAAGCTCACGATTATTACTACTTTTCGAAGTATTGGTTGGCGAGTTTACTTATAAAATTTACGAACTAAAACCAAAGCTGGAATTTTTTAAAGCAGAACAATATTCCAAAACATTGGGACAACAAAACGTCTCAGTACTACAAAATGACAATAGAAACATTAGGTTAAAACGGGTCCCTCTTTAATGTCGCCCTAAAAATAACAAAAAAGGTTTTACTTAAAAGTGGCAAAAAACAAAAAGACAGTTGTGCCAGCAAAACTTTTCTGGAACAGTTTAACAAAAACAACAATGCCGTAGACCCAAATTTGAAAAAAAAATTCATCTCCCACGCATCCGGATCGACTCAAAATATCTGCTTACGTTTTTTACACAACAGTTTACCCTCTGCGGCCTTGCTAGTCAAAAGCACAAGGCAACAGATCGTCAAAAATAACGATTCCAGGTCAAGCCTCACTCTCCTCCATGGTTTTCTTCACACTGTGCTGCTGCGATTGCCAATGGAAACCCTTACTTGCATATTTACCAGCAAAATAATTTTCCAGAAAACAGACGTCTGTTTATTATTGCTACGAACAACTGTAAAAAGGTTTTGTCTAACGCCAAAACCAGCTATTCTCAGGTCATGAAATCTCGTATCTCATCTCAAAAGTTAGGCTCTCGTGACTTCTGGAGAATCTTTAATATAATTGATAATAAGGGCAAATCTATAATTCTACCACTCTTGTATGATTCAGACTTTGTCACCTCACCTAAAGACAAAGCCGAATTGTTTGCTAAAATCTTTTCATCAATATCACCTCTTGATTCCACTAGTTGCGTTCTACCTGATATTGCCAACAAACAGGTTGATCCATTGCTTGACATTCATATCACTCCAGCATCTGTATCTAAACGATTTCCTGCTTAGACTCTTCTACAGCTTGTAGCCCGGACAACATACCTGTTATTGTCTTGCAGAAGTGTTCTCCGGAGCTGTCGTCTATACTCTCATAACTATTCAACAAGTGCTTATCAAAGTCTTGCTTTCCAGCCTGCTGGAAAGCGGCATCTATTATCCCTATCTTCAAAAATTCTGGAGAGCGATCTGATTTGTCTAACTACCGTCCCATAAGTCTTCTTCCTATCCTAAGCAAGGTTTTTGAATCTTTAATTAACAAACACTTAATTTCTCATCTTGAATCTAATAACTTACTTTCTGACCATCAATATGGATTTCGATCTTCTCGTTCTACAGCTGATTTGTTAACAGTAATATCTGACAGGTTTTGTCGTGCATTAGATAAAGGTGGAGAGATTAAGGCCATCGCCCTTGGCATTTCAAAAGCTTTTAATAAAGTTTGGCATGCTGGTCTTCTCCATAAGCTTTCTTCTTATGTCGTATCCGGCAACATCTTTAAGATCATCGAATCCTTCCTTTCCAATCGTAGCATAAAAGTTGTCCTCGATTGACAACACTTTTCTTCTTATTCTGTAACTTCAGGGGTTCCTCAAGGCTCTATCCTTGGCCCTATACTCTTTTTAATTTACATTAACGATCTTCCAGATATTCTCACATCTAAGGTGGCATTGTTTGCTGATGATACTACCATTTATTCTTGTCGTGATAAGAAACCAAAACCCTCTGATTGCTTGGAGGGGGCTTTTGAGCTTGAAAAGGATCTCACTTCTGCTACAGCATGGGGCTCACAGTTGCTGGTGAACTTTAATTCAGATAAAATTTTTTTTAAGCCAATCGTTATTGCAATAATTTAGATCTTCCTATATTTATGAACGGTGATGTACTCGATGAGTCACCTACTCTTCATCTTCTAGGATTAACTCTTACTTCCAATCTTTCTTGGAAAACATTTATCAAATCAGTTGCAAAATTAGCATCTGCTAAGGTTGCATCTCTTTATCGAGCTTGTCACTTTCTTACTTTGGATTCTATTCTCTATCTCTATAAATCTCAAATCCGGCCTTGTATGGAATATTGTTGCCATATCTGGGGCGGTTTTTCTAATGATGCCCTTTTTCTTTTAGACTAGGTGCAATAACGCATTGTAAACATAGTTGGACCTGCTCTTGCAGCCAACCTCCAACCATTATCACATCGTCGTAATGTTGCTTCTCTTTCTCTTTTCTACAAATACTATAATGGGCACTGCTCTAAAGAGCTAGCGTCTCTTGTACCATATACTATAATTCATTCTCATGTTACTTGTCATTCAATCAAGTGTCATCCTTTTTCTGTGACTGTTCCTAAGTGCTCCAAAAATGCCTAATCGTCTAGTTTTTTTCCTCAAACATCAGCTCTTTGGAATTCGCTTCCTTCGTCTTGCTTTCCTGATTTATATAATTTGCAATCTTTTAAGTCGTTAGTCAATCGTTATCTTGCTCTACAATCTTCATCTTTTCTCTTTCAGTAACTTCCAACTTTAATTAGTGGCTGCTTGCAGCCTTGTTGGAAACGAAGATGTTTAAAAAAAAGTTTGCTTTTTAATAATGTAATTGTACATCATTTAGGCTGAAATATTTGCAACATATATAAGTCAAAATAAGGACATTAAGGGGATTATAACTGGAGGTGAAGAAACAAAAATCCAGCAATACGCTGATGATACCGACTTCTACCTTTAGGGTTATAATTCTATAAAAATGGTAATGTATAGATAATACCATAAACAATTGGAGTAAACAAAAACTTTCATTAAAAGGAAGGAAAATTATTTTTAACTCTTTGATAATCCCACAAATAACACATCTAGCCTTTATAGTACCCCTCCCAAATGATGGAGTTTTAAACAAAATGGAAATGGGATTATATGGGGCAAGAAAATACCCAACCTGAACAAACAAACAACAAAACAAAATATAAAAAATGGTGAAGTTGGAATTGTCAGTCTGATAAACAAACTAAGACAATCCAAATGCAATGGGTCTCCAAATTACATAACCCAAGGTTGCAAGGCCCATGGAAGAATGCAATGCTTCGCATAATAAACTCGAATAAGAAATCAAACTAAAACGTACAAATATTTCAAACTAATCCCACGCAACTTGAAAAACTTCCACCATTCTATCTTTAATTACTTAAAAATTGGTACGGCGTTAAAACATCCTATAACGTTCCAATAAGAGATATAAAAGAAATACTTAATCAACCTATATTTTATAACAATAACATCCGTGATAAACGCCACTGCTTTCTCATCCCCCAAAAAAACCATATTAAAAATAAAATAATGCTCGTTGCTGATATAGCAAAAACTTTTCAGCCCGGATTCCTACACCATAACTCAATAGTGTTAACGGAATCAGAGCTTAAAAGTATCGTGTTGGCTTTGCCACTTCAATGGCATAACAAAATTAAACAGGAAGGACAAAGTTAGGACCATAGAAAAGTACCCATTTTCTTAGCAAAACGAAAAGATAAATATGAATATCAAAATTTCACAGTACTAACTATATACAAACTCCTAAACAAACCTAAAAACCCTTTAAATCTAAGATATAAAAAATGGTACTTGATTACAATAGTATAAAAACACTAAACGAAGATGACTGGAAACAATTCTTTTTAAAAATACACTAAAGAAGCACAAATAAAAAAGCAAGTGATATACTATTAAAATAGCGCATTTTATACTACCAACAAACAAAAATATGTTAAATAGAAAATTAAGAGCAGACAAAAAATGCCCGCAATGCGGAGCTCAAGACGAAAGTATAGAGCATATGATGTACAATTGCAATAAAGTACAGCCTTTACCCTTCTGAATACCCCCATCAACAATCTCTTAAATTTTTATTATGTGGATATAGCGTAAAGAAACATAATAGAGGGTTTGGAAATTTTTTACTAGAAACTCTCATTGTAGAAATATTTTTTAACAGAATGAAGTCATAATCATGATATGAAAATATTTATTATAAAATTTTTACTTAAGAAGTTTGATGATAAAGTTAAAAATACATTAAAAAAAGAACTTCTAATAATAAAAACAAATAACACACAAGATAAACACACTAATGAGATAATAAATATTTTTAAAAATGGAAATCTTAATTTGGTTGCTGATATAACGAACTATTATAGGTAATCTTATCTTTCTCGAGTTTCGTATTATCGTTTTATTTCGCCTTTTCGTTTTGTTTCGTTTTTTCGTTTTATTTTGCTTTTTTCGTTTTATTCAATTTTACTTTGATTTTTATTTTTTGTGTATTTTATTTTAGTTTTTAACGGATATAAATATTTTATATTTGGTTTTTTACTCTTACGGATCTCTGTAAAACGGTTTATTTTTTATTTCTTTTGTTCATGAGATTTATCCTCCTAGGAGGGACGTCAATAAGGCAAGTAGCTGGGTGACGGTAAAAAAATACAATATAGCTATATATAATGCAGACAATATAGCTATATATAATGCAGACGTGGTGAGGAATAGAGTGCGACCGCACGTGGCGTGCGGTCGCACTCTATTTCTCACCACGCTCGCTATTATTTTTTTTGAAAGCTTGACCACAGGTTTTTAGTTATATGAAAACGCCCTGAAAAAACACGACAAAAGAAAGAAAAAATTAAACAAGCTAAACTGTAAAAAACGAAATAAATCTTAAAAAGAAATAAAAATAAATAAAAAAACTTAACTAATCTAACACGAAGAAAACTAAAACTTTATTAGAAAGTTATTTTTTGTTATGTTTATATTTACGTTAAGGTTGAATAACTTTAAAACTTTATTCTTTTCTAATGTTTTTAACATATGTTAATTAAAAGCAAACTTTAATATAAATTATAGGCCTAAACTAAACGAATTGTAAAGCATAAAATTTTAAGTATTTTAATTTACACAATTAAGACTTATTAAAGATGATATTTAATGCAAGCGCCATGGTAGGTGTGAATTTTGAGTTCGAGTATTTTAAATATGAACTTTTATTTAAAAAGTTTTTTTAATTTTCAAATTAGTATTAAATGCTTAACTATTATTTTTGTTTATCAATCTTAAATATTTCTTCTTTTTTTTTTTATAAAGTTTATTGGAATAAGTGACGTAACTTTTTTTCTCGAGAAAAAAACCCGTGCATTTAAAAAACAAATACGGTAAGGGTTAGGATTAGGATATTCATAGACGGGTATAATTAGAGTTGCAGTAGATATTACAGACATCAATCGATGTAAATAGGGTTAAGAATAGCATATATTCGTTGCATCAAAATATTTGAGTTAAACTTTAATGGATAAATTGATAGTGTAATAACAATGTATGGTGAAAAACAATGTATGGTGAGAACCCCTAATAATATTAGTTTCGTGGGTTTTTATTTTTTAATTTCTGGTCTTAAATAAGTAATGAAAAGGAAGCGGAACTTCTTGACAATACCCATAATTTTATTTAGTGCGTGGGTTTTTCAAACTTTTTATTTCTTATTACTTTTTAATAGAGGAAAAAATTGTATGCAGAACAAAAAATAATTAAGTATAAAGAGATTTTTAAAATGGCATTTTCTGCAAACACAATTAATGTTAATAAACCAAAATCTAAGAGTTAAAAAACTTTTCTTTCGTGGGGTAAAGAAACAATTAAAGGATACACAGAAGAAAACGGGTTAGTTCTTAAAGTATGGTGCAAGATTTGTGCAAGAAATAAAATAGCTATTTTAAGTGATTCTTTAGTTAAAGGAGTTTCAATTAATTCTTTAGAGCGTTTACAGAGGGAACTTATGTAGTAACTAAACATCAGGTAAAAACTAAAATATTATTATATATTAGTTATTACTTGTTTAATTTAAACTTGAGATGCCAGGATACATTTTAAACTAGTTTTTCGCTTTGGCTTAAGATCTCTTTATGATTGCACATAAAAAGGCTTTCTGTGCAACCATATTCCACCACAATTTTGATGGTACAGGTAAGACAACCTCAGAATGCAGTGGGACCTCAGAATGTCAGGTTTGAATTAAACCAACATAGAACTCGCTTTTTTTAAAATAAGACAAAATTTCGTATACATTAATATATATATACGAAACACGCACAAATATATACACGTATGCACATACACACTTACATACACATAAATATATAAATTAAAAAAAAATTTTTTCACTCCACTTACAGCAACAACAAAAAAAACAACAACACTTTTATTAAATAAACTTATAAATAAAATTAAAAATAAGTGATAAACCAGATGGTATACAAAAATACTACAATAACATAAAGAAATAGTTTTTTCTTTAAATACGTTCTTTTTCTTTTTAAATTTTTTTAAATTATTTCTAACATTGTTCTTACTTTTCTTCTTGTGCTGATTTTGTTGTTTTTTATTTTGGTTTTCTAATGTTTTAATATTTTTGCTTATTTATTAATTTTCTTATTATTCATTTGTCTTTACTTTACTTACTATACTTCTTTTTTTTATCTATTAACTTTTCCATCTAATTTTTCCTTTTCCAAAAGTTCCTTTTAAGTAGTAGTGAATCACAGCAAATAGTTTATCGACAAGACATTCCTTTGTACCTAAATAAAATACCATCACTTATGTTTATTTAATTAAACAAATTATCAATTTATAAAATACATTGCATTAGTTCAAGTTATTATAAAGAAAGAGTGTAAAAATTAAAATATATTAAATTAAAAATTTTATTTTTCAAAGCAAACACTATTAAAAGGTTTTGGACATGAAAAAGTAAAATAAACCTTAATTATAAAAATCAGTAAAAAACTATGCATGTAAAATGGCAAAATAAAGCAATGTGTTTTTACATTTGTGGCTAATTGTTTCTAACTTATAGTTTATTATGAATGGTATTTCAAAAAGGTATAGTAAGTAGATAAGTAGATAACACAGTTTTGATAGCGATAAAGTATGTTTAACACACATGCGCTTTACAGGTGGATCTAGCTTCTTGGTTTCACATTTTATAAAATACAATCTTTATTATTAAATTCACAAACAATGTAAGGAAACAGTTCTTCATATCATTGGTATTGTGACACAAAGAAGTAAAAATAGCATTATATATTTTGATTAATGGCACACATACAAAATGACAAAAAGAACATGCACCAAGGGTAATTCAATTTGGCTTGTATTCAAATCAACAACAAAGTATTTAAAATACATACCAAATAGACAATTCAGTTGGTCAAAAATACAATAGGTCAACAATTTAGGTTGGAAAATTAGTAGCAAAAGTTTTGGTTAGGTGTAAATATAAAAATCAAAAATTGCCAGCTTAAAATCAAAACGTCAAAAGCTACAATTCACGAAGTTTCAAAATTAGGTTGAGTTATAGGCCACCAAAATAACTGTTCGTAATAAATATGAAATTGTAATTATGAACATATTGCTTAAAAACATTTCATATTTCATTATAAAATATAGTTATGCTTTTATTTTAAGTTATGTTATAGTATTCTACAAATAGAGTGCTCATTGTTTTAAACAGGGCTTTAGAGCTGGAGCCAGAACTATCTGGAGCTGGTGTTTTTACAAGGAGCTGAGCTAAAGCTGGCTCTAGAGCAGACTCCAAGCTAGCTTTCTCCAAGCTTTACTTTTGGATAATCTAGCCGCAGTTTATGTTAATGCTAGTTGTAGAATATTGTTAGAAGAGAATCAGATATATGATTAAACCTTACAAAGCAATATCAAAAAGTAACTTATGGTAGAGATGCTGATATATTAACAGTAACTCAAGAAATAAGAAAAACAGCTGAACCATCTACAGTACTTCATAAAGTTTTAGATACATCTAATTCTGATGAAGAACTAGGCAAAATTTGAAAAAGAGCTTGATAAAAAAGCAAAATTGAGAAGTGTGACAAATGAACTTTTTAAATAAAAGTACTTTAAATACAAATTTATGGATAATACTATAATACAAATTTTATGGGCAATTGTCACAACCAGAAGAAAAAGAACGTTTAAAAGTGAACTCAGCTTTTAAGAGAATTAAGAAATACCCAAAAAAAAGGATACAGAGGTGAGCAGAATAATTACTTCTGTGACTTTCTTACTAGAAGAGAGGCTATTTTCTGCATTTGATTTAATATCAAGCAATTTTGATACAACTACCAAAACTTATTATTTTATGATATATTTTATTATTTTAATTTGTTTCCAAATTTATATATATATATATATATATATATATATATATATATATATATATATATATATATATATATAGATATACATATAACAAAAACTTGTGTATTCTTGATTTCTTGTTAATTTTTTTTGAAAAAAAAAAACCCCTTAAAAACGCAAGGAAAAAACGGTAAAAACACTAAATAGTAAGTTGAAATAAAAATCTCTGAAAATCGGTTGAAAATCAAACAATCGCATATCGGTTGAAAATAAAAGTCTCTAAAATAGGTTGAGAATAAAATCGGTCGAAATTGAAAACGTCATAAATGGGTCGAATAAAAAAAAGCCAATAATCGGTTGAAATCAATTTTTGCCTCAGTAGGACATCTAAAAATTATTTCCACTTTTTATTTGATCTTTTATTTTGTAGATCAAGTTTGTAGGTGCAGGTTTTTGTAGGTTGAGCTATGCGACACGTAGCAAAGTACACCACTTGGCAAGCAAGGTCAACAATCTTGCTGTAAACTAAGCCAAGTCACAACAATTTGAAACCACAAAATACCCACTTACAAACTATAAACACATAACACTATAACACATCACAAACATAGAAAGACTTCATATATAAAAGATTTTTACACACTTACAAAAAATAAACCCATATAATATGAAAGTATTATATACATGGTTTTAGAAAATATATTTACTAAAATCGAAACGCATTGTTCTCATACCTTTTTTGATATAAATATATTATAAAATTGTAATAAAAATTCTTAATTTTTCGCCGGATTTAACTTAAAAAAGTGTTTAAAAAATTGTTTTTATCCATAGAAACCACTATTAGATACTTTTTTAATGGAGGTAACAATTTATTTTGAAAAATATATTATTTTATATGATAATTTAAAATAAAATTATAAATATTTATAAAATAATTTAATATATATGTTTAACTTAGAATTAGCTATTTATTGCATTAATTATACTGTAATCCCATATTAGACAAACATATAAATTTGATTACCCCCTGTACTAATTAAACAAAAAAATTTTCGGGATAAAAGATGGTAACAAATAAATTTCCAAATTGTGGAAAGTTGTGTTATTTAGGAGTTGTATTTTATTCATATAAATATGAATTCTATGTGGAAAAGTATGGAGATAGATCAAAATCATTGAAAATAATGAATAAAAACTTAGAAGAACAAATTCAACTGTTTACCTTTCCAGGATATTCGATGAACAGCGGTTGCTATCCATCAGTTGTTTGTCCTGGTTGCCAAAGAAATCTTTACAGACTCAAAAAGGGAGACTCACCTCGTGGTGAATGGGGAACTAAGGTTACTAAGGTTACTAAGGTATAAGTAATGATTTTAAGTTCCATTTTTTGTTCTTGTTTTTTCTTTTGTTTATTTATAATTGTACATTTATTTAGGTAGAGTGGAAAACTCTTTTGAGAAATAGCTCTAGTACCGGTCTAACTATTTCAAACAAGATAACTAATTTACTGACAACTTAGTCAAGAATATGTTCCTTTTGCTATACATTACCTGCACCTGGTTATTCTCATAACTGTAAACCTACCAGTGCTGTGGCTAATATCATTACACTATCATTTCTTCTAGGTTCTCTTCAAGCTGAACAGGTAAAAAAACTATATTTTTTTTATATGAGTTTTATAAATTTTTAGTTTTATTTTCAAATTTCATTTTGTGAAAATTTTACTTAGGTTGCTTCTGGAATTATAAGTGAAGTAGCTACAGAAAGTTTGATTGACGGATCAACATTTTGTTTATCTACAGGAGGAAATCCGCTTAAAGTCACAGTTGGCACACCAGAAAACAAATCAAAAAGAATTTCTATTCAGCAGTTTTCCATTGAAATAATAAAGCAATTACAAATTGTGTTAGAACTTTCAAATAGAAATACAAAAGAGATGCTTTCTACTTTACGCAAAGGTTTAGGAAATAGGCTTTCCATTGAGCCTAATATCTTTGGTCGTCTTTCTGAATTAGAAGAATATATTTCTAATTACTACAGTGGGCAGAAGTGTGAGTTTGTTGATAGTAAGGGCCATTTAATTTTACGAGATCTTGTATATGTTTAAAACACATCAGATTTTGTACTTGACTTGTTAAAATTACGTGGTTTAGACCCAACTTCAGCCTTTCTATAAATTTCATTGGATGGTGGAGGTTCATTTTTTAAAGTAATCACCAATGTCTTTGATTGTCAAAAAGATAACGAGTCAGACGAGTACTTAAATAGTGGCGTTCAACGGTCTCAACTTTTAGCTATTGTTGAAGATATTCCTGAATCTAACAATAATTTGAGGCTTGTTATAGAAAAATCAAATTTGCAAGATGTCAGTTTTTATGTTGCTTTTGACTTGAAATGTGGAAACGCGCTATTTGGTTTATCAGGATATTCTGGGAAGCAAGCTTGTTTATGATGTGAAGGAATATCTACATTAAATTTAGGGACAAAACGAACTCTTGGCAGTATTGATTATTGGTAAAATAAATATTTAGAAAATAACTCTATAAAATCATCCATGCAAGAGTTTATGAACTGCATTAATCCTCGAATTTTGTATATTACTTTGGATCCGAATACTTTAATTGAACAACTCGTTCCTCCACCTGAACTTCATTTGTTAATTGGTTTTGTTTAACTGCTTGGAAATTTTTTGTTAGATGTCTGGCCAGGATTTGATGATTGGCTAAAGTCAAAAAATGTTATTCGGCGAGGGTACCAAGGCAGAGGCTGGGGCAGCAACAATTCTAATAAAATTTTAGAAAATCTGGATTCTCTTGAAACACAAATCTTAGAAACATTACTTATTTGATTCCAATTGTACAGTGTTTGAGAGATTTTAGAAATGTAAAAAAATGTTGTTTTTCTACCAATTTAGAAACTGGCTTCAAAGAAGCAATAACAAATTTAACAAATTCATTTCTTTCCGCACAAGAAGTTGCAATAAATTTAAATGAACAAATAAATACAACCTGGAAAGTCCACATTCTATTGTGTCATGTCCAGCCTTATGTGGAACACCATAACAAAGGATTGGGTAACTTTGCTGAACAATGTTGAGAAATTATTAATGCAAAGTTTAAACCAACATGGACAAGGTTTAAGAGGCAAAAAAAGCATTCTGAATTTGGTGACAGGCTATTATCAGCAGTAGTTGATTTTGGAGCAAAAAGAATTAGATTTTGTTTAAAAAACTATTTATATAGTTTGTTTGTTTTGTTGATAGTTTGTTTCAAATTTGAGCATACATGAAATAGTTTTGAATGTGTAGACTAAAACATAATTGAAGAAGAGTTAAATTTATCTGTATCTTTGACATATTTCTCTGGAGCAAGAAGAATTGTTCATATTTTGTTGAATTTTATACAATATTTTCATAAATATTATAAATTATTTGAATTTGTTTTGTTTGTTTATACTTTGTTTAAAATATATGACATTTATCATTAAAAAATTGTTGTAGCAGACATCTAAAATGTTTAAATGGGCGTAGGGCCCTTCAATTTTACCCTTTGCCTCATTAACGACCATTAACTTTTTTTTTGTTTAAAAAAAAGTTTTTTCTATTTTTAATAAACAAATACTTTTGAATAAAATACTTTATTTTTGTAACGTGCAACTAGCATACCTCAATGGGCTTATACCCCCTTGTATTTACCCTTTTGCCCCATTTATGACTTTTAGCAATTTGTTCCGATTTTAAAAATCATTTTTTATTGTTTTAATACAAATAACTCTTGAATAAAAATGGTTTTATTTGAGTGCCACGACATAAAACCTGGCGGTCTCTCTCGTGCACAGTATAATGACATACCTCGTAATAAATGTTTGATAACTTTAAAAAAACTAACAAACAAACGACCTTGTTTTTTTTTAAGTTATAAAAGCAAACAGAATTTCTTTAATTTTTAAAAAACAAGGTATCAAACAATCTTGTTCTTAACATATAACATTGAGTTAATCGTGGGAGATGCAAGGGAGATTAACTCTAAATTTATCAAGAGTTTGACCTTTTGAAAAGAGGATCGTTTCATAGAGTCATCATCGTCTTCTAATTATTACTTTAAATACAATTGACAAAGGACTTGAATTGTGTTAGTTATAAACTGCATTTAATAAATTACCTCACGTTCAAAGTTACTATGCTCATTAAAAAATAGCATAAGGTTTATCCTTTACTGCAGAAGTTATCAAATTAATAAGCTTTTGATTTGATTACTAATTAAGTTTATGGAGCAAAGTTTCGATTTTATTACTGATTTAAACAGATATTAACAGATTATAAAATTTAAGAATACCTCATTGCGTGGTCAAAAATATAAAGAGAAATATTAAAAGACCAAGTATGGTAAAAACTTCGTGTCAAAGGCGCACGAATGGGTAACAGCGGTAGCAGCAGCGATAAATTAAGAATTAAATATAAACAATTAGTACTAAATATAAACAATAGGTCTTGCAAACCTTTTTCAGATGGTCAGGTAATATTTTAAATTGAGTAGGTATAACGTTTTTACTGTGCCGAACAATCTGCCAGTTCTTTCAATGTCTATTTCCATTAACTACTATATACCATACCTACTACATACATACTACTATAAACCATACTATATACCGTATACTACTCGGTTGCCAATTGTCGCTCTGCACCTTTAAAATCCATTTCTTTTTAAGCTCAGGATTTAAAGGAAACCTAAAAAATAAACGCATTTATTAAAATTTTATAAATATCTATGTTAATATGTTATTATAAGATTAGTATACTGTAATACTATAATACTATAATGGAATAATCCTAAAACACTGATGTACTACTAAAACCCTCGGAATTAAGAAAAATGAGGTCGGCAATAAATTACCGACCTCAAACTGTTAAAAGTCGGCTTAAGAACAGCAAAAAAAATTTGACACTAAATTATAAAAACTAGATCGGCAATTTTTTGCCAACCTCAAACACTTTTAGGTCGGCATTGCCCAATGCTTACTCTAATTCCGAGGGTTGCTATTACTACTATAAACTACTAGTAGTAATTATATAGACGCGAAAAGTCCTCAGTAATTTTCACCAGATTCTTCATCTTACATTCCTGAGCCATGGCCCCAGTTCTTTTCCTTTTTTTGCATCCATATGCAGAACATTTTGAAACTCAAAAATCTTTTTTTTACTCCACTCTTTTTTTATATCTGAAAATGAAATCTGAAACTACGTAATAATTTACCCATTTAAGCATGGGGAGCCACGATCATGGCTATACCGTCAGAGCACGTAAAGCCACAATCGTAGCTTTGAAAATGTTCTGTAAAACTATTACTTTTTCTTTAAAAACACCGCTGTTCATAAACTGAAAAATGTTACCATTAAATAGAAAAATATTTTTCCTATCTTTTGGTATATTGTTTGTGCATATTTCGTATTAAGGATGAGTGACAGCGAAGAATGTTTTACAAAAGCAAAAAGTTTTACAAAAGAAGAAAGTTTTACAAAAGAAGAAAGTTGTACAAGCGGAGAATATTTAAGTAGCAGTGATGATTTAGGTACAAAATTTTTTAATGAAAAAATGTATACAATATTTAATTTAAATATTTCACCAAGTCTAAGCATTTGAAATTTTTATTTTTATGGTCGTAATGATACTGGTGTTGATGATGTTTTAGGTTTGCGGTTTTCTGTTGTCGGAGATGACAATGGCCCAAATGTTTTTCTTTTACTGGTGCATCAGGACCCAAACATACTATTTCCCCAGAGTCAAAGCCCATTGACTACGTTGACTTATTTTTCACAATGGAATTTTTGGAAAATATAGTAACTTATAACAACCAGTACGCTGATGCATAGATACAGAGTAACCAATAACATTTGAGATCCCATCCATTGTCGATAGGTCATGTATGGATAAAACAAGAAAAAACAAATCTTTTGGAAACAAAGACATTCCTTCGTGTTGTTATCAATATATTATATTATATATATACTATCAATATACTATATATATAGTATTATTATAAATATAGTATATATATTATATATATAGTATATATATTGTATATATATATTATATTATTTATATATATTTATATATATATATATACATATATATATATATATATATATATATATATATATATATATATATACATATATATATATATATATATATATATATATATATATATATATATATATATATATATATATACATATATATATATTATATATATATAGTATCAATATATTATAATATTATATTATATTTCTTATATGTATAATATCAATATATTATGTATATAGTATTAAACTATATTGGGATGTTAGTCATCCTTGTGCTTCCACTCCCTGGTTTGTTACTCATTTCAATTATGACCGTTTTTAACGTTTGCTTAAGTTTATTCACTTTACCGGTATCTCTTTCCCTAACCAACAACAACTAAATAAGACTAACAAAGTTCAGTATTTAGTTGAACATTGTAACAAAAAATTTCTTTATTTTTAAATTCCTTTAAAAGATATTTCTATAGATGAGAGCACGAACCTTTACAAGAGAAAGACACCACGTATCCGCCAATGTATGCCAAACAAGCTTCATTCTCGATTTGGAGTAAAATTATAGTGTGTTTCAGACAGCATCAACCCAGCCAACACTTTTACATGGGCCCTATGTGTGTTTAACAAGGTTTACAAGGGCCGAATAGGGCATGGGTTGCGCTAAAGATTCGACATAGGACCTATATGGGCCGCCTATCAAACAATACCGTTTTTATAACCGATGGGTTGCCCATAATGGACCCACGTTGGTTTTTAATTGCGAACCCTTGACTTTATTCTCAACGGCTATTGGTTTATTTTTATTGCACCTGTAAAGTTATCTATACCTTAATAATTTTATCAAGCTTTTTGTTAAACACATTTAATAAATGAGCAATAGAGTATACAGTGAGCGAAGTCAAAGGCGTCACATTTGTGCAAGGGTAGATGAACATCTTAGGGTTGCTGCTATAGAGTCGTTTGATCATCAAACAAATCCATCAGATTCTGATCTAAATTTTATTGATGTCTCCTCTACTACAATTACATCTTAGAATGGTAAAAGAACTACCTCATCTTGGTGTCTTTACAATAGACACCTACTGAGGAAATTTCAAGCCTAATTCTGTCAATCATTACTTAAAAGCTTTTGTTGAAGATATGTTGACAGTGGCAAGAAATAGCGTATGCTTTGATAACAAAATGTTTAATATTGCTTTTGATGCTTTTGATTTTGATGCACCTGCAAGATCATTTTTGAAGTGTTTGAAAAGGCATTCTGGATATTATGGCTGTGAAAGGTGTACACAGAAAGGGGAGTACTTTAACAATCGTATAATATTTCCTCAATTTTCTTCTCCGTTAAGAACTGATCAGCAAGTTAATGCATTTATTTACCATGGTCATCTTAATGGAAAATCTCCTTTGCATGACACAGGTATTGGTCTTGTTAGTTAATTTGTTTTAGACTACATGCATCTTGTATGTTTTGGTATGGTCAAAAAACTCATTCACTTGTGGATGCCTGGTAAGGGATTGGGTATTTCATCAGCTATTGCTGTTGTTATCTCTAAACATCTTAACATAAGTAGATCCTTTGTCCCCCAAGAGTTCGCTCGAAGACCTCGATCACTCTTTGAATTTCGGCAATGGAAAGCTTCAGAGTTTCGACAATTTTTCTTATATACTGGACCAGTTGTGTTAAAAGATAGATTTCCGCCATTGCTGTAAAGAAATTTTTTAATCCTTTCTATATCAATAAGACTACTTTTAGTAGAGGATCCTTCTCCAGACACATGTGATTATGTTGAAAAACTTCTCAAAACTTTTGTTAAAGGCATTTTAAAGTTTTATGGAATTCAAAACTTGATTTATAATGCCCATAGTCTTAAACATATTGTTCAAGATGTTAGGAAATATGGATCTTTAAATAATTTCTCTTGTTTTCCATTTGAGAATTATAATGAGTAATTGAAAAAGTTAGTTAGGCGGCCTCAAAACCGTGTTGCCCATAGTACTTCGTCTTGCTGAAAAACAGCAAGCGGCAGAAAAACAGGTTGAGTATGATAAAGTAAATGAAATAAATTACTGCAGACAACCTCATTACGATGGACCACTACCTGACAATTGTTTTAATTGAGTTCAGTTCAAAAAATTCATTGGAAAATTTTTTATATCCACGTCTAAAAAAGATAATTGTTTTGAATTAAATGGAAGTATTATTTCAGTAAAAAATATTCAGGTTATTTCATCAAATAAAACTCTAGTTGTTTATCAAAAATATTGCAGCGTAGTTTCATTTATAGATTGACCATTAGATTCAGTTCTACTTGGAATTTATCTAGTAAAAGACCTCGAGGAACAATTAAATGTAGCTTCAATCAATTTACTGTCAAAAAAGTATATCTGAGTTCCTATTGATCAGTATTATGTTGCTATGCCATTAATACATAAAGATCATGGGAAGTATCTTTGAAACAAAATTAAATCTTTTAACATCAGATTTATTATATATTTTAAAGTTTGTTAAATTTAAACAGAAAATATATGTGTGTGTGTGTGTAAATATTAGGGCTCTGCAAATAGCTTTGATTGGATTTGCAAATCAAGTGTTGCTTTACTTTGAAACAAATGATTTAAATTTTTTGAATCATTTTATATTTTGTTTGCGTTATTGTTTTTATAGATATCCAATGCTAAGTTGTTTTTTGACTATCGCTTATATATGTAAATACTTTTCTAAACTAAAACCATATAATTAAGCAAGGCAAAAAACACCAAGAAGAGTTTGTTCTAAAAATGTTTTTTGTTTCTTTATAAAATAAGTTATTAAGTTTCATCAAAATGCTGATTTGATTTGTGATTCAATTTGATTAATGAATTAGGTCCTGCTTTATTTTTAGATTTAATTCTGATAAAAAGGTCTTCTGTTAAAATATATATATATATATATATATATATATATATATATATATATATATATATACATATATATACATATTATTATTATTATTATCATTATTATTATTGCATAGTTTATAATATTATGTTACTATTATTGCATGGTTTTAAAGTTTGCATAAAATAAATTGTTATTTCAGTACCCTAACGCCTGGTTACTTCAAAATGTTTTACCTTTAACAAGGACGTTCAAATAATGGTTTCAACTCTAATATATGAATAAAACAATGATAATATAACAAAAATAAAATAAAACATCCAAGCTCAAATGGATTCATAAAAAATTACTTTTCGTAATATAATTCCCTAAAAGTCCTTAAACTCATCTTTCTAATGTAATCTTAAAAAAATTTTAGTATGTTAACAATAACAAATACAAACTCGAAAGAAATGCTTCTGCCTTGAAATTTGGGTTAGTGACTTTCAATCCTGTTTATTACAGTACCTGTTTGTTTAGGTACCAATCCCCCTTTAGATAAAAACACAAATGAATAATAAAGTGTTTGTAAATAAGGTTTATTTCTCTCTTGTTTTCTTGTATTACAATAAATTTGAAAATATGGTACTTTTTGCCATTGTTAAATTTGTGACAACATACACTGTTACAATTATTTATCAACAGTGGTTTGCTTTTGACGATGAAGATTTTAGTTTCTGGCCCCCTGCAGGGTCAAACATAACGCAACATGTTATTTGTGAGTTAAAACCGACAGAATCATGGAATAAGTTTAATGTAAGGTGCTTAGGAAAAGGTTGTAAGTCTTTGAAAATAATTAAAAATATGTTTCATATTTTTCTTTCGTTTTATTTTTGTTCATGAAATGGTATTGTTATAACTCATGTTACTGAAAAATGGTTCAAAATTCAGTGAAAAAATTGGAAATTGCTTGCCAAATCAAGAATGTTACTTTTAAAATTTTGATATTCTTTAATAAATATATATATATATATATATATATATATATATATATATATAAAAACGTATATATGTATATATATATATATGCATTTATAAATATATGTATGTTTACATAAATATATATATATATAAAGAGAGGGAGACTCGCGCGCGTATACATACACGTGTTTGTGTATGCGTGTGAAACTAATCGATTCATTGTGATCCTAACATTCGTATTGCACGAATACCATCACGGTCTCGACTTCCAAGTAGCCATTTTCCTGTAATAAATATTGAAACTTAACTATTAGTTTGCATTTTTTAATAAAAAAATATTAAAAAAAAATTAAACAACTTATTTCTTACTAACATTACATACGTTGCTTACATATAACTTTTTATTCATTTTATACAAAATAATTAAAAATTTGTTAACCAAATTATCTATGCTTTTTTCACAATCTTTCTAATTTACTTCAGCTGTTTTTTGATTTCCTTTTATTGCTTCCGCAAAAGAAGTTTATTATAATGATTAAATACATAGAAATATTGAACTTTTTATATCAAGCAACTGTGTTTTAAAAGTTCATTGGATTTCAATTTATTTTTTAATACATTTTTTATCAAAATTTTTTACTATTAATTTTACCAGTATTTTGTATTAAACTGCTGTGTTTTTTTATTATTGTGTCCTATATTAAATGATAATAATTACATTAAATATATTAACTAATAAATATAATGTTTCTAAGCTATTTGACCCTACTTTAATTTTCAATAAAATTGATAGTGATATTAAGTGAAAACAAAAAGATTATCCCTTACTATAAATAAATAATCCTGTTGTTTCTAGAACCATGAGTGATACGAAACATTTATAAATTCCTCTCAGACCGATTGACCGACACCGACCAACCAACCCTTGACACACCCCCACTCCGCACACTATAAGATCTCATAGTGGGCGGGGAGGGTGTGTGTCAAGGGTTGGTTGGTCGGTGTCGGTTGGTCTGAGAGGAATTTATAAATGTTTCGTATTACTCATGGTTCTAGAAACAACAGGATTAATTATTTATAGTAAGGGATAATCTTTTTGTTTTCATCTCAATTATCAGATTACTGAATGTATATAAAACGCTTTAACATTAACACATCATTCATAATGAGTTTTTACAAAGATAACGAATACTGCCAGCTATTCTGCGACTGCATTACAAGCGATTGTCAAACATGTCTAAATATGAAAGAGCGACTAGCAATTCAAGATCTAACAAACGAAAACTTACAAGGAACGAACGAGAACAACAATCAAAACGAACAGAAGCAGAATACATCGCCAACCTCGAAAAACAATATAACGACACAATCGGAAGAGGTTGTAACTCCAACGATGTCGCGGACCTCAGGGAATTACTCTAATACAAGACAAAGCTACCACGATATGCACCATACACGGCTGACCAAAGTGAAAATCATGTCACAGATAACACAATGGATGGTAACAATGAAGAAGAAGGAAATACAAATAGAGCAATTACTAAGGAAGAATGTGGATCTACAGAACAAGTACCTGATGCCAGAAATGGACAACAGCTTGGAGGTGATGAGGAAATCCTTCCGCCAAATGAAATCGGAATCGAAACGAACAATAAAACGATTAATAAAAACGAAACAGCAGGAAACAAAAGTATTGGAACGAATATTATCGAAATCATGTCAGATTCCGACCTCAAGGGTGATGTTGCAGGACCACCCGAAAGCCCTGCAGAAAGCGAGGAAAAACCTTGCTGTGATAATGGACCAACAAGAGGAGCCAACTGTCCAATGATAACAATTGACAATTCTGTAAGTAAATATTTAAACGACGATTTTTGTACTAATTGTAAAAATGGAACGTGTTATTGTTGTAAAGTTTGTATTGATCCAAATTGTAATTGTTATTATTTAAGGATATATCAATAATATTTAGGAATTATTTGTGTATAATCCCGATTTACAACATGGGTTTGAAATTTACCATGTAATATATACAGGAAAACCAAATCCGTACATGTGGTATAACGAAAAGGAGGCAAAAATGCATTACATTCCCGTTCTTACGAAATCACACATCGTCTGTAAATATTTCGATGGAAACCCGTCCGAATTTGACGGAGAATAACACACACACGAAATTTACGCACAACACAATTACGGAAGATGTAAACCAGACACCGAACTACTATCACTCAGACGACGATTCTTCAGTGTCAGAAGGTGGAAATGCCTCGGATGTCAAAGAAGACATGCAGAACGATTCGGCGTCCAATGTTCCAAATGCAAATATCGCGTTAAAATTAAGCACATTGCTCACGGCAAATACTACAAAAACGCCATTAACTACGTTACTAACATTATTTAGATACCTACATGCCCATGTCTGCTTCGATTTAGGATGGGTGACAGACGATAATATAGTAACACCTAAAGCAGCAACATCAACAAGAAATGCAGCAACAATACGTAAGAACACTTTTTGCTCCTATTTAATAAATAACTGTGTAATAAACGCCAGACATTACGACAACCTACTGGAAACGGATAAGGAACTAAGAGAACTAGAATATCAAATTGACGTACGGGTATTAGAAAGTACGAAAAAAACAATATTCAGACAAAATTATTTACGTATAAGAAACAACGACATATTAACACCTAGAATAACAATATGTGACAATGATGCTAAACTTGGAGCAATAATGTTCCTACTGAGTCACATTGCAACTCAAAACGCCATGTCTGTACAACGGTTACGGCACCTGTTATCCTCATTTGTTTTTAACCTAAATTACAAAAAGAGAGGGTTAATTCTTTGCGGCCCATCAGATTCGGGAAAAACATTTTTCGCAAACTTGCTATTCAGTAAATTCTTACCACATGAAATAGGGTATTTCAACTGCCCCACAGGACCATCACCCTCAGCATTCATGCTACAATCACTATCAAATGCGATTGTATACCGTTGTGACGAAATGGTTTTTGAGCACCTAGGTGTTATACAACAAATGAAACAGTTACTAGAAGGGAGCAAAACACTAACAACGGACGTAAAATATAAAGACTCGCTGGCGATAGACCCGCACCCAACAATAATTACAATGAACAGTAGTTCCAAATACGACATCTTAAAGTGGCATCCCAGCGAGTATCAGGCTTTCGAGAACAGGTGCACTATATTATGGTTTGGTTGCCCATTAACAAACATATTTACTCAAGAAGAACTTGCAGCTGTAAGCAGTTGTGGGGAAGAACTACTATATTTATTAAGTTTATCTAAAACGCACGAAATATAGAAGAAAACAATGTATTAGACAAATTTTTGTTTCTGGCCCCCTGCAGGGTCAAACATAACGCAACATGTTATTTGTGAGTTAAAACCGACAGAATCATGGAACAAGTTTAATGTAAGGTGCTTAGGAAAAGGTTGTAAGTCTTTGAAAATAATTAAAAATATGTTTCATATTTTTATTTCACTGTTTTTTTGAAATGTATAACATAGTGTAGTGCTTGACGTTTTAAAGTTTAAAATTTTTTTTAGATAAAAATAACTTAATATAAATAATCTAATAATTGTATTTGCTACATTTATTATGGATTTACACATATATATTTTTCATTTAGCTTACTATGAAAGAGCAGTGGAAAAATTGCGAAAAGCAGAGACATCTGATCTACAAACGACAGATACAGAACTCTATAAGCCACAAAAATAACTTTTTTAGCCTGGTATATAAACATCATTTAAACATTTTTATGGATAGGAAACTATAATAAATGGTATTTTTACGAAAAGTTTTCGTATGATTTTACTTTTTTTAAATGGTTTTATACTTTTTTTAAATTCTATTGAGTCAACAAATTTAAATGTTCCTAATAAATTTGGCAAATTACAGTTTCACTTTAGATTTTTTAAAGTCTTCTTAACTTAATTTTCTATTTGTTCTTTTTACATTTTGCAGAGCAAAACCAAGCAAAAAGGAAATGCCTTCTAACTCAGAATCAGATGATGATATCGCTGTTCCTCCAACTCCAAAGTTATTTGTCCTAAGTAATCCCCTTTCACTAACATTTTCTTCAATTTCTAAACAGTCGTTTGCTTCCCAATCAACTTCTCATGAGCTAAACCTTTGTGACGCTCCTGAATCACAAGGCAATATACAAACAAATACCAAAAAGCCGTTCACTTTACCCAATGATGCAAATGGTAGGTTTTAATTTTAAATCTTTTAATAAATATACCATTAAGAATCTATACCCAAATTACCATATTAAACGTAAGTTGACAAAAAAAAAAAAAAATTTGTATGTTGCATTATATAATATATAATACAGATAATTTTGTTTACATTGGGTTTGAAACTACTAACAATAAAGATATTCAAAAGCCTTACAAAAAAATCATATTGAAATACATTTTTATTTGTGGATGCAGAGGGGTCTCAGATTCAAAGATTGCATTGATTAAATCTCCTAGCTCCATTGGCAATGGTGTCGTCTAACCTAGAGTTGAATAAAAATAATTTATACATGATTATTGAAAGTATATATTTTTAAATATATTTTTTACTTTATATTAGGTCAACTTAACAGAATTAAAAATCTTTTGGGTAGAGTACTAAGACAGCTGGACGATGTGAAAGAAACAAATGGCAATGATTAGAAGTTTATAACAGCGACCACTTCAAAATGCTGAGATTCTTCCAGATGGAGCTGTTTTTCTTTTATCATCTGAGTTAGAGTTTGATGAAATGGAAAGAAAACTAAATAATATTAGTTTTATGAAAAGTGTGGTAGCTGTTATTTGATTTTTTAATAATTTAATAAATCCATCCTGTCATACAAAAGTAAAAATGATTCAAATTATTGTGTAAAGTATTAAGTAAATTTTTAGGTAAAATTTGTAAGTGATTTTGGGGGTAATTGTCTTGAGGAGGCAACGCATTGTATGATGACATTTGTGATGTCCAATAACTTGGCTATGAAATGTAATGCTTTTGAGTAGGCGAGATCAGAGAGGGCTCAGGACCACTAAACTTTTTGAGACTGTGTACAGTAAGCGCAATTTTTTTGTTATGTAATATAATTAAATTTTATGTTAATGAATTGATAAATAATGTTGAAATGAGTTTTATTTTTGTTCATGAAATGGTATTGTTATAACTCATGTTACTGAAAAATGGTTTAAAATTCAGTGAATTAGCTAAAAAATTGGAAATTGCTTGCCAAATCAAGAATGTTACTTTTAAAATTTTGAAAGAAAGATTTAATATCACTATCAATTTTATTGAAAATTAAAGTAGGGTCAAATAGCTTAGAAACATTATATTTATTAGTTAATATATTTAATGTAATTATTATCATTTAATATAGGACACAATAATAAAAAAACACAGCAGTTTAATACAAAATACTGGTAAAATTAATAGTAAAAAATTTTGATAAAAAATGTATTAAAAAATAAATTGAAATCCAATGAACTTTTAAAACACAGTTGCTTGATATAAAAAGTTCAATATTTCTATGTATTTAATCATTATAATAAACTTCTTTTGCGGAAGCAATAAAAGGAAATCAAAAAACAGCTGAAGTAAATTAGAAAGATTGTGAAAAAAGCATAGATAATTTGGTTAACAGATTTTTAATTATTTTGTATAAAATGAATAAAAAGTTATATGTAAGCAACGTATGTAATGTTAGTAAGAAATAAGTTGTTTAATTTTTTTTTAATATTTTTTTATTAAAAAATGCAAACTAATAGTTAAGTTTCAATATTTATTACAGGAAAATGGCTACTTGGAAGTCGAGACCGTGATGGTATTCGTGCAATACGAATGTTAGGATCACAATGAATCGATTAGTTTAACACGCATACACAAACACGTGTGTGTATACGCGCGCGAGTCTCCCTCTCTTTATATATATATATATATTTATGTACACATACATATATTTATAAATGCATATATATATATACATATATACGTTTATATATATATATATATATATATATATATATATATATATATATATATATATATATATATATATATATATATATATATATATATATATATATATAAAAGAATAGAGAAATATTTACTTTATATGTAGCTTATGTAAACGGTCTTAAAATTTGTAAACAATAAAAGCGGCTTTGTTTTGATTTGTCTTTGTTTTTGTTCGTTTATTAAAAAGTATATTTTTTAAGCAGCTTGCACACTACAAAAATCCAGTCGAGTCGCTGTATTTCTAGACATTTCTAAATTATTACATTAAATAAGCAATCATGTATGATATAATGCAATAGCAAGCTTGGTCATAAGTTTTATTCCTCTATCATGTATAAATGTCACATCGAAAAATGTAGAACAAAGGCAATCCATACAAGGCGCTAACTGGAATGCATGGAGGCTAACTAAAGAACGGCAGAAATCGGTTTTTTGCAGTTTAGATGGTTAGCCCACGTGAGTCCCAGTTGGCGCCAACGGCCAAACTTACATGGGTCATATGATTAGCCCACGTCAGTCTCATGTATTAGCCCATATAACCCCATGTGAGTCCCATCATTCGTTGTTGGCTGGGAATGGTTATCTGTCCCAGTTTGAAATTTACAAGGGAGGAGATGATCTAGATGAAGCAGCTGTTGCCTATCGTATGACTTTAGTCGTACGATAGGCAACAGCTGATCACACTAGATCACACTTAGTTTTTTGTCTTTTGCGTCAAACCAACCTCCTCCATCAAGGGTATAACTTAGGTATTGATAACTATTATACTTCTCCACAACTGCTATTGGATCTATATCTACATCAAACCACAGCAACAGGCACAGTGAGTAAACAGTAAAAGTCTGCCAGAAATCTACCTTAAAACAAAATTGAAAACCAAAGAAGTGTGCTAATATAGAAAAGGTCCTGTGCTATGTGTGGCCTACCAAGATGGAAAAAAAACCTGTATTACTGTCTACTGTTGCCAAAGCAGGTTTCACTGAATTGCGTAACAGAATAGGTAATTTAGTTATGAAGCCAAATGTTTTGGAAAGTTTAGCTGGAGGGTATCAACCAGTAAAGGTTAAGACAAAAAGACGAACATCTAAGGAGATGAAAGTGGCTAGAAGTACAACTATATCATACCACTTCCTCAACACACAGCGATTAACAATTCTATCTATGGTCATAACATTGTCAAAACTTGTTCTAGAAAAAAAAAAAAATGTGTTGCTAGGCAACAAACCCATGTCCGCACCAGTTGGAAGTGTCAGTCATGTTGTGTTGGACTGTGCCCTGAATACTTTTCCAATTATCACACATTAGTTACGAATTAAATACTCAGCATTTCTTAAATTGTTTAATTCCTACAAAAACTAAAATAAAACTCAAAATAGTTGTTTTTAGATTTCCGTTTTTTAAAGTTTATTTTCTCAGTACGGCCGTTTAAGGGTTAAGGTGGTTCCCTTAGAAAAAAAACACGATTTAAAATGAAAGTCAAATTTGTATATATGTATATATATATATATATTGTAAATGCCATTCTTTTCAATGATATATTGTTTGATGGGTCATTTGAAGTATATATATGAAAAGTTTGGGTTTTAGAATACGGTTACTTTAAAAATGTCCCTAACAACGCCTTAGCAACACCTTTTGTCTAAATATATTTGACAAATTGACCAAAATAAGTGATCTTTTGTTGTTTTTTTTTTTGCTCTTGCAATGAAAATGAAGTTAGTGTGGTTTGCAGCGATATATTTTGCCTGTTTGAAAATGCTATGTTTGTTATGCTTTATCAATGTATTTTTATTTTGTTTTCAATAAATATTGTTTCTAAATAATAACAATTTCAATAATAATTTTAACTGAGTGTATTTTAAATGCATCTATAAAATGGGCAATCAAAAAAATAGAATTAAAGCAACCAAACGTAGAAAGATTTTTGTGCTAGCAATAAACAGTTAGAAGATGCTCCTGATAACTTACGTAGTCGAAGAATCAAAAAAAGAAAGTTAGTAGATGAATCTATAGATAAAGAAAGGAATGTAGATTCAGATGATTATAACTTGATTATAAATTTTACTTTACTAAAAGATTTTTTGAACTCCTTTTTATGTTGTCCTGAATGTAATTCAAAAAACGTTGAACTTATTGATGAACTTTCTTTTCGAATGGGCTATGCACACAAACTGAATTTAAATTGTCACGACTGCTCTAATAACATTTGGTCTTTTACTTCACGAGAATGTGCAAAATCTGAAAATATACAGGGTCGCCAACAACAAGCTATAATTCGAAATCAATGTTTTAGCAGTATTTGCATTTCGTAAAGTTGGAAAAGGCCATGAATCAATGACAAATGTTAGTATATGCCAGAAAATGATTTCGATCACAGAAACAACTTACCATGTTCACAATAACTCATTGTGTAAAGCCTATTATGAAGCTGCTAGTACTAGTATGCAGGAAGCAGTATCTGATATAAAAGCCACCTCTAATGATAAAACTAAACCAACTAATTGTCGAGTTTCTGTTGATGGCACCTGGGAAAAACGTGGGTTTTTATCATTGAATGGAGTCGTAACAGCAACAAACCGTGGTAGATGCATTGACGTTTATGTTATGTCAAAACGTTGCAAAAAGTGTTCTGTTTGGAAAAAAAGAAAAAATTATCCTGACTACGATTATGATCGATGAAAAGCAGAACATTTTAAAAGCGATGAATGCGAAATTAATAACTTAAAATCATCAAGTGCTATGGATGCTGCTAGGGCTGTAGAAACCTTCTCAAGATCAATAAAATAACATGGTCTAATTTATAATGAACATTTAGGAGATGGAGATTCTTTATCTTACTCTGAGGTAGTTTCCAGTGAACCATATAAAGAACATGGTAATATTGTTCCAAAAAAATTTGAGTGTATTGGGCATGTTCAAAAACGCCTCGGTTGCATGTTCAAAAACGCATTGGGCATGTTCAAAAACGCCTCGATTGCGAAACATGGTAAAAAAATATTAAGGAACATCAACTCCTTTGTCAGATAAAGGAAAGCTTACAGAAAAGACCATCAATTCAATGCAAAATTATTTTGGCAGGGCTATAAGAAAAAATAAAAACAATCTCTATGCAATGAAAAAAGCCTCTGGTGCTATTCTTTAGCATTGTACTAACTTTGAAAATTTTGAGTACCGTCATAGATTTTGTCCTGTTGGCAAAGATAGCTGGTGTAAATACAAAGAAAACAGTGATAACAAACCTAGAATTAATCTAGATATATAGATTCATAACCTGCTTTTACCAGTATTTGTTTTGCTGTCTGATGAGGAACTACTCTGAAAATGTCTCCATGGTGAAACACAAAATTCAAATGAAGCTTTTAATAATATCATATGGAATAAATGTCTAAAAAACGTTTACCTTGGGAGATCAGTGTTAGAATTAGGACAAATTTAGCTGTATTAGACTTTAATGATGGTAGTTTTAGTGTGAGTTCTTTTTTTAAATATTTTCGAATTTCAAATGGTTACTGTTTAGACCAATTATCAGTTAATAGAGATAAAAAATGTATTGTTAAGAGCGCTAAAAAGACCAAGGAAAAAGAAAAAATCAGAAGAAAAAAAAAGGATGGTAAAAAGGGTTATATTGACCAAGAAAAAGCCAAGGAAAGTTATTTATCTGGTGGATTTTAAATTTGTATTATTTTTTTTTTGCATTTAGTTTCTTAAATTGCATTTTTAGCGAAGTATGATTTTCATGCGATTTTAAGTTTTTCAAACCTCATCTTTTCATAAATTTTAAACTTTATCACTTGAAATTGTTAGGAAACATTCTGTATACATATACCTAGAAACTGAGCGGATAGAAATCACTTATTCTTTATTTGATTTAATTTATTTTAAATTTATATCTAGATGGAGGGTTGCAAAAGAGTATTTTTTTACGTTGAACAGCATTATGAGTTTTTCAGCTTTTATATGATTTTTTTCCTCGCTCATTCCCTTCATATATAAGCAATTTATTATTGTATAGAATTTAATACTACATGCATGTTTTAAAATTATTGTGTCCCAAGTTTCTCCTAAATTTGCTAATAAAATAGCAAAAAAATGCTGTCTCAACTTGAAAAAATGCCCATTTTGTTATAAAATTAAAATTTTTAAATTCGTATTCAATTCTAGTATTGCAAAATTGATACCAAAAAAATTCGCTATAACTATAAAAGAAAATAGTTTTTTTCTAGGGCAACCACCTTAGGCATAGTCGTTAAACTGAAGCTTACGGAAAACAAAATTTCTGGGGCTTTCTGAAATGGCGTCGTTTGGCTTTAAAATATTAGGAATTTTTTTAGGAGATCCACTATCCAGTTATTAAAGAGATCAATGATAAAAATTCAAAAACAAGAAGGAAAAACAACAAGGAGAGGAGGGGGGGGGGCGGGCCCCAAGGGCAGTAAAGGCAGAAAAATAATATTAGTTTTAAGGCGTCAAAATTGGGTGAATAATTAATGATAAAAAAATCAATATAACGTTATAAAGTGTTATTCGTTAACTCAAAGCCAAGACGAACTAATTTCTGTCCTTATTGAAACAAATAAACTAAACATATATATATATATATATATATATATATATATATATATATATATATATATATATATATATATATTACATATATAAACGAGTGTATAGATTGTAGAATGTTAAACCACCTAAGAAACACCTGGAATAGAATAAAGAGCATAATAAATTTAAAATCAAAGAATCATGATGTTTTAGATAATTTAACAATAAATAACCAAAATATCACAGACAAAAAAAATAATCGCAAATACTTTGAATAAGCACTTTTCTACATAGCAGAAAAACTTGCATCAAACATCATACCTCCGAGAAATGACTTCAGCTACTATCTTAAAATCTGCAATCCTACCTCATTTTTTATATCTTTAGTTACTCCTTAAGAAATTATAGACCTTATATCCATCATGAATCCAAAAAAAGGTATTGGGCCAAACAGTATTCTTTCAAAAAAACTTATTCTTGCATCTCAAGAACTTAGTTACCCTTTAAGAGTCATAATAAATGAATCATTAAATCTGGAATCTACCCTGACTCATTTAAACTTGCTAAAATACCAATCTTTAAAAAAGGCTCCAAACAAGATCACTGTAACTATATCAATGCTATCAAGCATTAACAAACTAATCGTAAAATTTATGTATATTAGGTTATTCAAATTTCTACATCAATTAAATATCTTATATAGGCTGCAATATGGATTTCGCAAAAATCGTAGTACAAACCATGCCTTAATTGATATTACTGAAACAATAAGAGAGACTCTTGATCAAAAACAGTTTGCTGGAGGAGTGTTCGTGGATCTGCAAAAGGCATTTGACGCAGTTTATCATGAAATCCTGCTATCAAGGTTATGTCATTGTTGTGTCAGAGGAATTGCTCTCCATTGGTTTAAATCGTACTTATTCAATCGTGTTCAATTCGCGGATATTGCTAATACAATTTTTACTATCAAACCAATATCAACAGGTGTTCCTCAGGGCTCAATCCTTGGTCCTCTTCTCTTTCTTGTATATATAAATAATCTTTACACATGTATCAAATATTCCAGAACTTATCATTTTGCTGATGATACCAACCTATGAATAGGTGAAAAATCCCTGAAAAAATAAAATGAGCATCTAAACTATGACTTATCATGTTTGGTTCAGTGGTTTCGTGCAAACAAAATTTCACTTAATACAAAAAAGACCGAAATTACTCTCTTTAAATTTAAAGACGAAAAAATTGAAAAAAAATTAAATTTCAGAACAAGTGGCCAAAAACTATATAGTATTAATAAAATCAAGTACCTTGGTGTAATACTAGATTAAAGCCTTTTGTTTAATCATCAATTAAAGTTGATCTTTATTAAACTGAGTCGTGCAAATACGATGCTAGCAAAAGTAAGACATTTAGTAGACTATGAAACCTTATTAAATATCTGGTATGCCATCTTTGGGTCACACCTTAAATATGGGTGCCAGATATGGGGACAGAATTATACTTTAAATAAAAAGAACCTTTTAAATTTACAAAAACAGTCTTTGAGAATATTCCACTTTCAGCCATATAATTTTGACTCTGATATACTATATAGTTTTTCAAACATAATGAAATTAGATCAAATGATCTACTTGTTGAACAGTGCCTTTGCATGAGACGTTTCACACCAAAATATACCATTGGTCTTTAACAATAATTTCAAGCTTACAGCTAATATCCATAACCACAATCTTAAATTTGTATCATACACCATCTTAGCAATCTCATCAAAGTGGACAATTAAGTATGGTATCACAACAATAAAAAATCATTCAATTCATTCCTGGAACTCCCTACCTATTGAAATTAAAAAACCTACCAAAAATGTGAATAAAAAAATGTTTATTAAACAAGTAAAAGATTTTATCAGGCAAATACCAAATGAAACTACAAAATAAATATATCAGTACATGTGTATGTATATGTGTATTTGTGTAGAGTTTATATGTGTATCATATATGCGATTGTTTATAATATTTATGTGTGTATATATATATATATATATATATATATATATATATATATATATATATATATATATGTATGTATATATATATATATATATATATATATATATATATATGTATATATATATATATATATATATATATATATATATATATATATATATATATATATGCATACGTATGTATGTATTAGTATATGTGTGTATACATACATATACGTACATATGTGTTGTATGAGTGTGTGCTTTAATTTTTGACTTAAACAAATTAATAAAAAACTTGATTGGACATACCTTTTTTTATTAAGTTATTAAGTACTTCATTTTTTAAATATTTTCTTCTAATAATTTTAAGAATATTTTCTTCTATTAAAATAAAAGTCATTATTTCTTAGAGAACAAATTCCGGACTTCCCTTTTCAATTACACCCTGAGTAAAGTTTTAGTCAAATTCTATTGATATTTATCATCAGGAGGAGAAGACAATAATAAACAACGAGCATATATTAAAATAAATCAATGGACATCCCCAATTATTTTGTACAAAGCTGTGTATCTTTTTAATTACTTGCATTTTGATCAATATAAGAAGAAAGAAAGGGTTTTAAACATTAAAAATTAAATTCGGACTTCCCAAGGTACATACACCCTGTTTGGTATGTATTTATTAAACATTTCTTAAGCATAAAATTTAGACAGTTAAATTATTTGCTTAAAATGTCGACTAATTTTTAAGTTCAAATAGTTCTCCAAACAAAATGCCAATCGGAGTTAGTCCATTGAAAAAAAAGATTGGAAAAAAATGTAACATGTTTTAAAGACAAACATCCAAAAAGCGAAAAATTTATTTCGCTTCAGTGATTTTTTTTTTATTGTTAAGCTTTCTTTTATTATTGTGAAGCTTTTTTTATTAAACATTTATAATTTTATCTTTATATTAAATCCAATGTAACAATAATGAACTAATATTCTTATAAAAATAATTTTTATAAGAAAACTAGTTCATTATTGTTAATGCTACATTTTTTTTACAATTATATTTTTCAATTGCAATGTTGAAAACATTGCAATTGAAAAATGTATTATAATATAATTGAAAACATTCCAGTTTTGCTAAAACTTTAAGTAATTCTGAAGTTCAAAATTTAGTTCAATCTGTGTTTGCACCATGTAAAACATTTACTTTTCCTAAAAATTCAAATAGACGTAGCTTTCAACTTGCATGGATAGATAAATTTCCATAGCTTATTTACTCAAAGATATTTGATGGCACTTACTTTTTGTCATGTGCACTTTTTGCTTACAGTTTTCATTCAGAATGTACTATAGTAAAAAGGCTGTTCAGTAAACCATTTAACTACCGGAACGATGCTTCCGCTCACTTTAAGAAACATGTATTTGGAAAAAAAAATTATTCTAGTCCGCAGAAACAAAGGATTGCATGTTAAAACTGCTAAAGTTGTGTTTCCTTTATCATCATTTTGGTCTTTTATAATAGAGCTTGATACAACTGATATAACCTCTCGAAAAATAGTTAATTCACAGATTTCTGAAAATCGTAGATTGTGTTACCAATTATTGAAACAATTATTTTATGTAGGCGCCTTGGTCTTCCTTTAGGACGTTATCAAGATAATTCGAAATTTCATCCTGGTAGAAGCGAATCTCCTACTGCAGGAATTTCATCAAACTGCATTATTTTCGTGTCAAAGTTGGCGATAAAATTCTTGAAGATCATTTAAAATATCATTAAAAAAATGCATCTTGTATATCAAATACATCTCAAAGTGAGCTGATGAATTGTTGCGGGAAAGTAGTTACCGACAAAATATTAGGAAAAATCAAAAAGTCTCAATGTTTTTCTATTATTGCTGATAAAGCTTCAGACAGTTCAAATAAGGAGCAGCTTTCTTTGGTTATTAGATTTGTTGATTCTAATTTAAACATAAAGGAAGAATTTGTTAAATTTAAACATTGTTTAAATAGTGTTACTGGCCAACGTTTATTTAGTATTTTACTAAAAAGTATGTTTGTTCATTCCTTGGATATTATAAATTGTGGAGGACGATCTTATGATGGTGCTGGAGCAATGGCTGGACATACTAAAGGGTGTCTGATCGTTTTATAAATTTGAATGCAAAATGCTATTTTTACTCATTGTTACAGCCGCAGACTTAATTTTGCTATTTGTCCATCATTCAATGTGCAGTCTATCAGGAACCTTTTAGCTCATGTAAAAGAGGTATCATGCTTTTTTAATTTTTCTTCAACCACGCAACAAAAATTAGAAGAGCATATTGGTTAACACTATTCCTTTGTTAGACCATGTGAGCACTGAGTTAAACACGAGGTTTAATGATACAACTTTAAAGTGTTATAAAGCACTTGTCTTAGTTCCTTCAAAAATGATTCCACAAGTTCAGTGTTCTAGTGATACTATTTGGAAAGATCATGTCATATCTTTCAGTGACATTAATATAACAGACTTACCAAATCCACTGGCTTAATTAGATGAGCTTAATCTGTGGGAAGTATATTGCGTAAATTTTAAAAATGAGCTTCTGTCTAATATTACCAAAACATTAAAAGCAATAAATTTTCCTGGATTTGAAGGCATTAAATATTGTCTTAAGTTACTTGCTACCTTACCCTTAACATCGTGAATGTGAGCGAACGTTTTCTTCACTTTAACGTCTAAAAGATTATAAAGAAGTACCATGGTAGAGGACTGCCTAAATGGTTTAACTTTAATGAATATTCACACAGAGTTACCTATAGATGTTGAAAAAGTCATTAACAAGTTTGCTATAAATAATCGTAGGTTGTGTATTAAATAAAACTTTAATAAAAATATAATAAAAATATAACATATAAAAAATATAAAAGAATTATCTTAAAAAAAATAACTCTTTGTTTAACGACTATTTTCATAGTCACACATCTTTGTAAAAACTTTATTTGACATTAAAGAGTACAGTAAGTATAACCCCCAATTTATTTACTATTTGGTTTACAACTTTTTTTAGTGCGCTAAAGTCATGGTTTCGTCAAATAAAGTTAATATTGCGTCAAATGAATTAAAAAAGCCAAATTTCGCCAACAGTAGATAAGGAATAATGTCGAAAACATCCCAAACCAAGAGTAGTATACGAATCAACCAATAATGACTCATTTACTCCTTGCGTGCTCTCCCTAAATGAGTCGATACGTGTCGATACGATAGTTCATGTCGATACGATAGTTCAAGTCGATACGATACTTCATGCGTCCTGTCCTTAAATCTAAAAAAGTGCAAAAGTAGGGATTTTTAAGAATTTTTTTTGCTTTATATAAGATTATCGTGTGTAATTGTTAGGCGTTGATGCTGACTATGATTATCATCATTTTCTTCTGAAAATAGATAGCCTGCGAAGCGATTATGCTTGATAATGGTTAGCATCATGTGCGAGAAAATATCGGCGATTGCTTAGCCGTCTTACCTCATATAAGCGTTTGTCAATGAGGAAGGAGGGGGGATGCTAAAATTTAACATTTTGGGAAGGGGTTAAAATTGCAAAATACATTACACCACATTCTTTGAAACTTTATGACAAAAGATTCTATGCAATCTTTATTATTTAAACCTAATAAAATATAATAATGACGATATTTAAAACTACATAATATATTTTAAAAAAAAGTCACTAGGCAGATTTAAATGAATTAAATAGATACATTTGATAGATAAACAGATGTTAAACAAATAACATAAAACAAAGGAGTGTCAGTATTATAGCTCTGTCCTTATTGTTATTCACAAAGTAAAAACAACATTATTATTTGAGCAAAACCCGACTACATAAATATTATTGAAACCCGACTGCTTAATCCTTATTGAAAGCATGTACATTTATCTTACCTTACCTATGACATACGGTCATAGCAGTTAAAATTTGAATTGTCGTTCATCAAATTATTGTTAGCCCGTGAAAAATATAAAATGAGCAATTTAGTAACCCGTTAAACGAGTTTTGGTCGTTTTGTATCACATTCACAATAGACGCTAGTTTACATCTCTACCCCCTATTTTATTGCTGATTATGATAGATCTTTATCCTGACTAAGATTCCTAAATGCATAGACCTGAAAACCAAAGTTCTCTAATTTTGATGTTGAAGTGTCAAAATAATATTTTAAAAACGCTATTATACGCCTTTTTTTTTTTGAAACATGACTAAGTTAATTGTTAAAGCGGTAAACATGAAATCATTAAAATTAGACATTACATCCCGGTTTTTGTTTCGCTAAAAACATATTTTGGAGAAATTTGTTGTGTATTTTCTTTTTATTTTAGTGATTTTTTCTTGTAAAAACTACGAATTTTAACAAGTTTTTTGTTATTTTCAGGTTATATCACATTTTATTAGATATATTAATGGATTGAAATAGACAAATGTTACAATATTCTAAAACAATAATCGTACGGGAAATTCATCTACAACTTGGCTCCAAAAGTGAAAATAAGAGTATTCTTTGAAACATTGCGCTCACTTAAATTCTGACAAATAATCGGGAATCATTTCACGATTTGTGGGCCTAAACATGGCTCTTAATTTGGCTTAGCTTCTTTGCCACATTGCCTCAACCCTTTTTGTTGTAACATTTGTTGCGGGATCATCAAAGTGTGAAGTATGGGTTGCCGTATCATGTTGAAAACCTTGTGTTACTAAACCTCGGTATGCTGCCCACATATCGCTCCATATTTCAGTTCCAGAACGAATCCATTGTATAATGATGGGTAATAAGGTTGCTACATCGGGTTGCGCTACAGGAATGAGTAACCCTTCTTTAGTCGCTGTATCATAGGCACCAAAAAGGTGCTTATGATACAGCGACTAAAGGAGGGTTTTTCTTATAGCATTGTTTTTGCATGGATCTCCAAATCTTTCCCTCGACATTATGACAATATTGTTCGTTGCACTGGATGTTACATCAAGGACAAATGATATTGGTAGTAAGTAAATCAAACTCCCTGCAACACCGGATGCACTCGTTAATATTGTTTAAAACCTGCGACCAATTTCCGGTAAATTTAGGCTCTTAAACTCAATAATAGTCGGTCGTCTAGCATTCGCCATTTTATTTTTAAAACAGAATTATCGAAACATTTCTTACTGAGAGTCTACTGTCGTCACCTGGTTTCTGTAGTTTGAAATCTAATTCTAAAAGAATTAGATTTTGTGTTTTGCTAATTTTTTGTATCGGAATGTTTATAAATACTTTTGGAATTTTCATAAGTATTTTGATTACTTTCAAACTACAGAAACCAGATGACGTAATTAAATAGTGAAATTTTAAAATGTTATAATAAACGATGGCGAATATTAGCGTTATTGATTTATTTATTTGACACTTCAACATCAAATTAGAGAACTTCTTATGGGTTTTTATGTCTATGCTTTATACGATTCCTAATCAGGACTAAATTCGCTATCATAATCAAATATAATAATAGGAAGGGGGGGGGTAGAGATGTAAGTAAGCGCCTTCACAATATATACTAGTTGCTAGCCAAATATATATTAGATTTCCTATATTTTTTAATCATAACTTATATCACTATCCTCGGGCTGTTTATCCGATTATAATTTATGTTACTATAAGAGACAAACGTTTAACAAAAACGCCTTATACTCAGTTTTTTAGTCAGAATTTAGTCTGCCGCCGTATTCACATCTCTCCGTTTAACGGAGAATTTGAGTGACCGATTCTAAACGGCTTTATTTCCCTCTAACGGTTTATTACCCGCTGCGATAACTGTATCAGTTAAAATTTTTGCGTTAGCCAGCTCCGTTAACTGTCATTACCACTTTCATGTTGTTTTTGTCGCGCGTCTAAACTTTGCAACAATTTTGTTTATTTGGTGAGTCGCAGCCAACAATTTTGTTTATTTGGTAAATCGCAGCCGGTGATTTTCGGAACAACGATTGTTGAGTAATTCTTTAAATATAATTTAAACACGTACTATGCTAAAAATTCAAAGTATTTGTACCCACATAACACTTAGTTTCATTTTTAAATTTATTTTGCCTCTTCAACTCGTACGGAATTCACATTTTTTCATATCTCTATTATCTTCAATTTTTGCAAACAGATCCAAATATTAAAACCGAGTAATTTTATTTGTACACATTTCAAGCAATCGCAATCTTCTTTATAAGCACCAATGTGGAGGTTTTATTCTCCTAGTGTTTAAGCTATATAATAACTCCAAAATGAGATATGTACCATGTATGTGTTATTTCTGTTTAAGAAACTGACAACTAGTTATTCAAAAAATATTTAAAAATAATCTTAACAAATAATCTTTTCTTAGGCAAAAATGAAGTTTTCTAAGAAATTTTCCAAATAAGTGATAAAAGTTTCAATTATGTTTATATGAATATAAATGCATATATATTATATAAAACATATATGAATATATATGCATACATACATATATACACATAAATATATATATATATATATATATATATATATATACATATAAATATATATATATATATATTTATATACATATATATATATATATGTATATATGTATATATATATACGTACATATATATATACTTATATACATATATCTATATATATATATATATGTATATATATATGTACATATATATGTATTTATATACAAATGTATATATTTATATATATATATATGTATATATATATATATATATATATATATATATATATATACATATGTATATATATATATATATATATATATATATATATATATATATATATATATATATATATATATATATATATATATATATATATATATACATATATATGTACGTATGGAAAAAAATACATACTGAAACTTTTAGTCCCTGTGTAATAAGGTAACTAATATAATATATATAATGATTCTGACTGGGAGGTAATCCACTGGCATTCTGAGTGGAAGCCCTCCTATGAAGACCAACGTATCAACAAGAAGTAATCCGCAGGTGTTTGCAGTGGTTGTCTGTCTTTCATTTTATTGGTGGAAATCAAGTATTGAGATATGACTAAGGTCACTGACCAACAAAAGTATTTTATGGTTTTGAAGGTTAACAAAGCAATTAAAGAGCTAAAGAATGACTTTGAAGTGAAATTTACGGAAAAAGATGCAGTAATAGCTGATCTTAACAAGAAAGTGAAAAGTTTAAAAGAGAGAAATGCAAATGTACCACCCTTCTAGTTCACTCGCTGTTTATTACAGCCAAATTGCTAAGCAATCAGCCCAAATAGGTTCCGAGCTTCACTATGCAAGCATCAGTTTCAACAAGTCATGAAAAACTATCCAATAAAAAGTCTAAAAATGTTGTAATTGTCAGTCAGGCTAACTCACAAAATAGTACCGTGAGACAGATGACGAGAACATGGTCAATGGATTAATACGTTTGCTGAACAGACGAATAATAATATAATTGACATTGAGACTAAAATCTAAAGTTGCCTTGGTAAACAATACATCAGAACCATAAGTTGTTGAATTTGAGAATGAAGTAGCACGATACGAGATAATGACTGCAGCCAAGAAACTGTCAACAATTGAGGTATATATAAGACCTAACCGCACTTCTAATGAGCAGACTGAATTGGCAATGACTGTGGGATTATCAGCACAGGGGTATTGAACACAAACGGCTTGTTTCAAAAGTCAGTTATATCAATGGCATTTTGTTGAAAAGTTGTTAGACCATTTTTTTACTACACTAATAAGTTATAGAATTTCATTTTTGCAATTGCTAATGCTAAACATTCACAAACTTGTGCAACAGTTTTAATAAATAACTCTCCATTGTTAATAAATATAAAAAGTATATGCCCATCTCTTCAATCAATGCTCCTTTCGGTAGCCAGTGTAAAGTTTGCGACAATATATTTTTTTAAATTGCATTAAGCATCATTTTTGTCTTGGGAGGCATAATACCTTTAAAAATTATAAAATTATTAAATCGTATAACTAATTAGCAATAGGATAACTACATAATAAAATAAATAAAAATATAAAAATGAGGTAAGCGAAATGAAATAAAAGTTTATATATAAAATATTTATGTATGTGTATATCTATATATATATATATATATATATATATATATATATATATATATATATATATATATATATATATATATATATATATATATATATATATATTTTAGGCGCTGAACTTATGAAAAATTTTCGTAAGTTTTGTTAAACGCAACTGTGCAAAACTCATATACGTATCTTATAAATGTATTTTATAAAATTATAATATAAATAAAAAAATGGAATTTTTTATCGTTAGGGTGGATAAACATCTAAAAAAATGACACAAGTAGTAGCTCTGCGTTACATGAGAGCTTTTTTGATTATTAGTGAGTTTCATTGAAATATCATAAAAAACGTTTTTTTTTTCTTTACACGTTTCAAAGTTTTTTTTTTCTTTACACTTATCACAAAATTCCACGACTTTTGGTCAAGTATTTTATTTGCTACTACTGAAAAATCAATTTTGACCTTAATTTTGAGTTCTGATTTTTTTCAATGCAAAATAGCCTATTTTATTAAACTATGTAAGCAGAAGGTAGTAAGGTTTTCCTTGTATGAAGTTTACATCTTGACATAATTTGCATTAAAATATATAAAATTTATATAATATATGTAATGGCTAGCGTGATTAAATTGATTTTCCAATATTGTTTTTGCGTAGAATAAAGGCGACGTTATTTTCAATGAATTTTCAATAAGTGGATTTAAAAGAAAAATTGAATTAGTATCTATTTAAGGAAGAAAAAAAGGGCTGGATTGGGGCAAAACAAAGTAACCCGCCCCTCCCTAAGGTAAAAGTGTTTAAAAATCACATCCATTAGCAATGCACATAAATTTTGTTCACTTAAAAATAAGCAAAATATGAGAAAATCCCAAGGCTGCTATGTTTTAAAACTCTAGTTTGTTTTATTACTTAACTCGCATTAAATGAATGCCAGATATCCCAACATATAATGCGCATCACCAAGTTGCTTAATCCTTTTTATTGAGCGGAATACTAAGCAGACGAAAAAGTATAAAAATTATTTTAATTTCCGCTTTGAAAAACTAGACACAAACTTTTAAAGATAAAAGAATTCACTCATTATAATTTTCAACTTTAGTTGCAATGTAGATGGTTATACATGCTGAAGGAAGATGTTGAAGTCTTTTGCTTTAATAACAAATTTTATGTATGCGGTTTAAGCAAACTTAATGTTAGTAAATTCAAGCTATAGCCTAATCAAGTCAAAGTCTAATATGATTCATGGATAGCACTAAAATCTAACTCAAACCTAATGCAATCTTGTTTTCTAGACCTGTAAATAATAAGAAGTTTATTCAGCATAAAAATTTTTGTGCGGCTACTTTAGGCGCGGAGCCTGACAGGGTTTTAATCGATCTTCTCGCCTTTAAATTAGTATTAAGTTAATATTAAATTTCAACAACATCAATGCACATGGAATAAGGAAGTTAACAAACATTGTAAATTGAACGTAGTTATGCAGAAAGCCACTAAAAGCTTCAACTGAGATAAAAGCATGTGTCTAAATGTTGTATATTAAACCTTGAAAAAAACTTTTTGTAAGGTGATTACAGTAATCTATAAGAGCCCTATGTCTGGTTTTAGTAGAGCATAAAGTTGACTTTTCGTCGGTTAATATCAATATTTTGACAGAAATTGTTGGTTGGCTACTTTCTGCATAACTATGTTTAATTAACATATTTATGTTGATATGCCAATATAAATCCATATCCACGCCTATTATTTGCTTCTATATTAAGTTCTTCTCAAAAACAGTATTACATTTTGTGTTAAAGTATGTGAAAGTTTATGTGTAAGTAACAAAGGTTGTGTGAGGGAATGTTTCCTAATCAAAATTTTCTCTACTTGATAGGGACAAGAAAAAATGCATATTTTATGAGGGTGTCCTTCATAGACGAGAATTAAATACTTATTACTAGTTTTGTTTGGAGGACTTATTCTTACGGTCTTATCTCAAAGCACCGCGAAGAAGCATATATTAAGAATTATTAATTACGCCTCCTTCCTAACGGATGTAGAAAACTTGTCTAGAGGCGGCTTTCGAACCCCGGATCGCTGAAGTCTAAGACAAGTACGTTACCCACTGCGCTGCACGTCTGAGACTCATCACCTTAAAAGCTAACGATAACCTAAAATTAATCTAATTACCTATTAATTATCTTACTGCATTTAACATCATGAAACTAAAAAACTAATTAACATAAAAAAACAACTGAGAACTAAATAAAATTTATTTTATATTTATGATCACACTCACAGAAGAAAAATAGTTTGTGTATAAAAAAAAATGTATATACAGTGAGCAAAAAAATTAATCAAGCACCATAGTAAAAACTTTTTAAAACTGAATTTAAACTGAATTAAGTTAAAATTTATGATTTTTATATTAAATAATTAAAATTTATATATGAATTTATCGAAAAAAGCAGTGCCGTGGCACTGTTGATTTTTGACGTGGCATTTGTTGATTATCTCCTCATAATTTAATTTTCTTGCCACATCGTTCTCAATTGACAGCATCGCCAGAGAAGACAAGCGGTCATCAACCATTGTTGACCTATAAAAAGTGAAAAGAAATGCATAGAGCTACATCTATTATGTATAAAGTAGCAAGATTAAATATACTGACCTATGAAAAGTCTTAATCAATTTTAGCTTGCTGAAGCTACGTTCAGCACTTGCGACAGTTACTGGTGAGGTAAGGATTATGCGTAACACAATGGCAAGATTTGGATAAGTTTCTTGCAGCTCTTCTTTATAAATGTAATTAAGAAAATCATGTGCAGATTTCATGTGAGTACTTTCTTTCTCCTGTACCACTATGACAAATCGTTTTAATTCCATTTCCAGATCATCCGAATCTATATCGCCAAGCTTTGCTTGCAAATTTTTGCAATATAAAGACAAAGAATTTTCTTTACAGATTTGAATAAGATTCTCAGAACGGTATAGGAAGTCATAGAGCTCTGTGATACTACTGACTTGTTCAAAACGCTCCTTTACTGATCCCATTGACATATCAAGGAGTGGTAAAAAGAAATCAACTTTAAACTTCTGTTCTAATTGGATGGTGTGAGCTTCATCGGCACACTCGTATGAATGAATCATCTTTTTTTGTCGGGAACGCACTTCTGGAAAAATTTTTGCAATGTCCAACACTTCTGCGATTTCTGATGCTTTCATGTGTGCGTCTGAAAATCCAGTTTCACGATATTGCTGAAGAAATGTATATGTGGCCTTTATTTCACTATCCAAGACATCAAGGGAAGTTGTAGAGGACTGCAGAAGCTTACTTGATTTGTTAATTTGGTATAAAACGTCATACCAAATAACGATTGACAATATGAATGGCCATGTCATCATATATTCCATCAGCGAACATACTTCTGTAGCTGTTGCGCCATCTCTCTTCTCTAGAGCATACACTTCCAATTTTTCTAATGCCTCTAATATCTCTTTCAGGTGATAGCGAAGAGGTTTCACACAGTTTATTCTACTTTCCCATCTGGTATCGGATTGAGGCTTGACAGAAATGGGTATACATGACTTTAAAATATGCCATCGAGCAGGAGATGATGAAAAGAGTGTATACAATCTTGAAAGAACTCCGAAAAAAGTAATTGCACTGTTGGATGACTTTGCACCGTCAACAATGACTAGATTAAGTGAATGGTTTGCACACGGAACATATAGAGCTTTGGGATTCATTTGAAGAAGCCTAGCTTGAACACCCTTTGCCTTTCCTTTCATGTTAGCACCGTTATCATAGGATTGGCCTCGACAGTCAAGAATATTTAATTCCCACTTTTTTGTCTGATCTAGAAAGGCATCCAAAAGCCCTTTTCCAGTGGTATCATCTACCTTGAGATATCCAAAGAAATTTTCAGAAATGTTGATACCTGTCCCAGGAATGCAAACTACTGATCGTAGGATTATGCTCATTTGTTCTTTATGTGAAACGTCTGGCGTACAATCCAAAATAATGGAAAAATATTTCGCTTTCTTTACTTTGGAAAGGTTTTCGGCTTCAATCTCCTTGGCTAACAATTCAATCAACTCATTCTGGGTATCATTGCTCAAATAATGTTCATTAGTTTCATTCTTCTGAATCCGACGTAAAAGTTCATCGAGCACACTATCATACTTCGCCATCAATTCAAACAACCCAAGAAAGTTTCCATTGTTCTTGGAACCAATGACCTCTTGTGAACCACGGAATCCAAGATTCCTCGCAGAAAGAAATAGAGTGATGTCTAGTAATCGTTCCAATACTGCTCTCCAAAATTTTCGCTCTTTTTGAAGCAACTTGTATTGATGCTCATCAATGGTTGTTTGATTCATTATGCCTGCAATGTTGAATTTGGTAAAATATATAAATATTTATTATATTTAATGACAAAATTTTTTTTAAAACAGTTTACCTTTTCGTAATGTCATCCACTGTTCAAAGCACCTGAGATGTGTACTTCCTGTTTCATGATCATTCAATTTTTTGGATAAACCTTCCCATGTGTTCATCCCTTGTCGGAATGGTGAATCTGATATACCAAAAAGTTTGCAACAGAAGCAAAAAACTTTATTACTTTTCATAGAATACACAAGCCATGACCGTACAATAGTTTCTCCATTCTTCATCTGTCGTTTATAATAAGTCACTGAAAATCGTCGTCTTTCTTGATTGTGTGGAAAATCTATCTCAATTTGCTTTACACCACGTTCAACAATGTCACACCTCTGTGCATCAGAAACATTTTCTGGCCAATCAGAAGGATCATCACTGAGAAAAAGAAGTGGCAGTGTTGTGGCAGTTGGTATACACTCACAGATTGCCATATTAGAGTCTCCTTCAGCAGACAAACCAAAACAAGAAACAGAATCATTTTCTGCATTGGCTGTAACATCATTATTGGTTTCTGTTATTGCTACTGATTCACCATCAGCTTGAACTGCTGGTTTCAAAAATTGTGTAAGTTTGGGGTACTTAGTTATTACTTCCCTGGCTGCAGCTGCTTCTCTTCTCTTAGCTGCACCACTTTTCACTTTCTTCATTCCAATAATTAATACCTAAAAATAGAACAGATAGTTTATAAAATTTACTTTTAGGTCCTACTATAGTACTATACCTATTTAATTTATACAAATAAATTAAATGAAAAATAATAATGTCTCCTAAAAATAATAAACTTACCGGCTCAGCTGATTCAGCCACGCTCACTACGAATTTTGAATAATGACGATTGCGTTTCGGTTTAACCAACTACACACACATCATACAGTCAAATGAAGCAACTGACACGCAGAAATCAATATTTCAAATCGTATTTCAACTCACAATTTTTTATTACTATTCTAGAAAGTTATTAAAAAAATTAAAGAAAATACTTTTTAAAATATTATAAAATTTTAAAATGTTGTATTGCTGACGGCCCACCGGGAAATATCCCGGTGTGAAAACTCCATGTGAAATAGGAAAACTCATCTTTAAATAAACTGTTCATTATAATATAAATTTGTCAATCTAGTTTGTTTTATTTACATAATTTTTTGCATGCTATTTATGATATCATAATTTGTATTATAATTTTTATTGGTTTGTAACAATTCTATTTGTCGGTTAATATTTCTCTGTAATGTCTTCAAATTTTGATTTTATATTTATATCCAGAGTTTTAAATTGTTATTTAATCTTTTGAAAATGTAGTATGTTAACTACGAAACATGTCAAGATTAAAAAATTCCGTGTTTTTCATAAAAGTATGAGTAAAAATTTTAGAGTTAAGCTACTATATAGATACAGAAACTAAACAAGGATGTCCATTCTCATCAGTTGTTTTTTTTCACATTAAAATTGTCTTAGTAGCATTTATTTTATTTTATAGTTTGAATATAATTGATAATTATCTGTTAAAATAATAAAATGCCATAAAAATTTTTATCATTTTTTAAAAAACGGGCCCCTTATATCTCGTGGGCCCCCCCCCAAATGGGTGGTTTGGGGGGCCTTTGCCACGGCACTGGAAAAAAGAACTAAAAAGTTAACAGAATAATAATATAAATTACGAAAAATTACAAAAAAAATAAAAAATCAAAAAACCAAGGCAAAAAAATTAAACATGCATATTTTAAAAAATTAAATTAAATTAAAAATAAAGAAAATTGATATAAAATTAATAACGCGTAGGTCCACTATTTGATTGAATGACGGTTAAACAACGTCTACGCATTGAATTTACCAAGTTTCTGGTAATCTCTGACCCGATTTCCGACCAAAAACTCGAAATTAAGTTTTTCAGATCGGCTTTCTTCGAAATTCGCCGATCTTTTAATTTTTTATCGACGTGAGCCCAACGATGCTCGATTGGGTTAAAGTCCCAATGTGATTAAGTGATTGAGCAACCCATTCGAGCATTTTGAACCCTGAAACTTTTAAATATTCGTCGACCGAACGAGCCCTATGCTCACTTAGGATCACTGTCGTGTTGAAAGATAAAATTATCTTTCAACCCGACGATTTCTGCAGATGAACTTAAATTATCTTTCAGAATTGATTTATATAAATATTGATCCATTCTCTGATCAATAAACGCCGACTCCGCTCGCTGCCATACATCCCCAGACCATATTATTACCGCCACCGTGTTTAGCTGTGGCATTCAAACACTTCAATTGAAGCTCTTCTCCTGGCTTCCTCCATATCTTTACAGCTCCATCAGAGCCAAATAAATTGACTTTCGACTCGTCAGACCAAATGACTGAGTCCCAGAACTCTTGTGGCTATCCACGTACTTTTTTGCCCATTCGAGCCGCTTCTTTCTATTGATTGGGCTTATATACGGCTCGTTGCGTGGTGTTCGTCCTTGTAAATTCGCTTCATGCAAGCGACTTCTAATTGTTTGCGGTGTGAGAGGCAATCCAAAACTCTCCTCCAACTCTTTTGCTGCTGCTGTGGTTGAAGATCTTGGATTAATTTCGAATCTTTTGATCAAAGATCGATCTTGACGCGCCGTAGTCTGTCGTTTGCTTCCTCTTCCAGGTTGATTTTCGAGGTTTCCAACTTTTTTAAACTTTTCCTCGATGAATTGAACGGTTCCAGGCAATATACATAGCGTTTTAATATTGATCTTTAGCTTTGGTCACCTTGCCATAACGCAATTACTCGTGCACGAAGTCCGATCGAATGAGATGTGTAGCTTCTTTTAGATTTTATATTTTCAATGCTGGTCATTGCTGGAAAATTTATTAATATAAATATATAGTTTAAATTAATATAAATAAATAATATACTTAAATATAATATAATTTTTGATACGTATATATAGTTATATATGTATATATAGTTATATATATACATGAATATATATATGAATGAATATATATATATGTGTGTATATATATATATATATATATATATATATATATATATATATATATATATATATATATATATATATATATATATATATATATATATATATATATATATAATTATACATATATATATGAATATATATATATATATATATATATATATATATATATATATATATATATATATATATAATCTTAAAAACAACCAAAGTACAAAGTACATTTATTGTTTTCCTTTTTCCGTTTTTTCCGTTTTCCAAAGTACATTTATTGATTTCCTTTTTCTGTGCGAATTTTAATAATTAGCGAACTCAATCCAAACTTTTCTAATAGTCGCTTGCACTCAGGCACTGATTCTAAATACTTTAGTACTTCATTTTTCAAAGGGTTATTTGAATCGATAAACTGTTTTAAATGCTTATTACCTAAAATAAAGTCTTCCTGGCTATTTTTAAAATTTTATTATAAAATTTTATATATTATAAAATATTATTAAATTCTGTTATAGAACTAGGTATTCCTAGCGATTTCTTGTTATAGAACTCAACGACGAAGTTGGTGAAGATGGGACAATATCACTGTCTCTGTTATATGAAAAGTTATTACTTGTGAACTTATCAGTTTCAAAATCTGAAAAGTTTTTAGGATTAAAATCTAAATCGCCATCTGAAGCTTTGTTTTTTTATTAAATAGCGAACATCGTCTAGAACTTTTTTACGTTTTTAACATCTGATATATTACCAAGAGTGTACCGACAAAATTTTTCACGGATTTCAGACAATGTTATACTGCCCCTTAAAATTTCAGATTCAAAAATCGAACTCAAGGAAGGTACTTGATTGCCAGAAAATGTTTCTCTCTGAACCTCTCGAATTCGCTTACTAGTTTCTGCTACTTTGTTCATTTTCTCAACTATGGCATATGATTTTTCTGCTGTGTTTACATTATGGTATAACCAATTGGCTGTATTTTGCTTAAGCTCAGGATATTTATCATGCACCAGAGTTGTTGTGTATTTTCTAACAATTGTTGGGTTAAGACATGATCTACCAGTACCTTTTTGCCAAAAAGATGAATTTTTTACTTAGCATTGATGAAGAAATCGGACTTCCACTCTATTTTAAAAATACATAGAAATCATCTTTTTTTGATACACCATCTCATCTAATCAGCATATTCCATAAAATTAATATACTTTTTTACTTATAAATATAAAGAATGGCTTAAAACAATGTGAGCTGGTCCTTTACAACTTGTTTTACGTTTCATTACATTGACAATGAAAGCCTCTTTTTTTTTCTGTTGAGTTTTTAAATTCATTTAAAGTGATGTTTGATATTGCTCCAGGACGAGAAGTATTGTCAAATATAATACAAGTTAGTAAGTAATCTTTTGCTAAACAAAACGCTGCTTTTGTAAGTTTAATTGTGCTGCTTGAACTAATATTCATGTTTGCATCACGAACAACCTAAGAGTTCTATCTAAGAAAACAATTTCTTCCGCAGATGGGAAGTTTTAAAGATCAATTTTATCCTTCTCGTACCGACTCTCTTGTATAGACTTTCTATAGAGTTTTTTCCCACTTTTTGTTTTTTTTTTGTGAATGTTTTTCGTTTGTAACAATATCAGATCTTTTCCTTTATAATACAAAAATCTAAAAAAAGTTTTATCGATCCAAGATAAGTTTTTATGGTACCGGGTTTTTTATTTTCCTTATTGAGCTTTGCCATCCACAAGCTCAGAAAAGAATGACAAATTAGATTACTGTAGTTGATTTCAGAATCACTTTGATACCTAAAAATTCCCAATATTATACCTTTGTGCTTTAAAGAACATCGTTTTGGTTTCTGACCACCATCAATGCTTACAAGCTAGTAAACAAATTCATCAAAACAAAAGAAATCGTTTGAGTCGCAATAAAGATTTGCTGTAAAAAAATAATTTAAACTTTATTAAAATAAGGGGTTTAAATTATTAAACACAGAAACATAGTATTTGTACCTTTGTTATTAAATCTACTAGACAGACACTGGGAAGCAAGCCACTCTTCATCACTTTCTGTTGATGTATCTATGAAATTTGCACCTTGCCGAAACACTTCTCTATCAAAATAAGGTTCTAGGCTTAGGTTCTCATCTGATTCTGCTAATGATTCTGATTGGCTTGTTGATCGCTCATAGACAAAAGTAGCATTTTCTACCAGAGGTTTAACATCGTTTTTTGGGACTTAAAAATATTATCTTAGATGGTTGTCTTAGCCATATCTTTTTACCTCCTTCGAACAAAAACTCATAGGACAAGTTTGTTTTTATAATTTTTGAACCTTCGAACGTCCTTTTGAAGGTAATAAGACTTTTCGATTAAGGTTTAATTCAAAGTCTAAACGTGCATTTGATGCCCTTAATTTCATCCCAATTATGTTTTCTTAATTTTAAGTGTCTTTTTAAGTGAGCAACTAACCTGAAAGCAAATTAGTAAAAAAATTATATTGATAATATATAGTTAAAAATAGCAGATAAAAATAATTAAAAAAAAAAAGTTAAAGGAAAATGTTTATGAACATTTAAAAGAATTAGTATAAAAATAAAAATCCAATCAAAAAAAGAAACTTTCCACATGTGGCGCAATCAACTTTACGCCTTGATACTATCTTTTTTCTTTTTTCACAATTCTAAAATAAAATAATACGATGAAATATTTGAAAATAAAAAACATATTTTTCTGAACAAGTCAATGCATATCACAGATGTACTTCATCTAATAGGAGCAGTTAGATCAGGATAAAGTGATACCGAAAGCAATCATTCACAGCATTCTTTTTCAGACTTTTCGACAAACAGAATTATTTTTCTATATTAAGGTTAGTTAGTTTGCTTACAGATTTTGGTAACACACACAATGATTACGTGATCCACAATCACAAACACATCATGTTTCTGTAATTGTATTATGCACTTACTTAGTTGAAAGAAAACGTTTTAGATTTTTATATTATCCTTGAGTAACTAATCCATGTTGTTGCAGAATAAAAAATTTTTGACAAGCGACAAGCCTAATATCCACTTTGAGTTGGTATTTGTCCACTATATTTGCAATATTCTGGAGTCTTCTTATTAGCATTTTGTTGACGCTTTTGTCCTCAATCTAGATTTTCCCTTGAGTGCGTCGATAATCCAATCGAATACCGCTTTCGAATCGGTGCAAGATGTGCAAAACTTTCATTTTCCAGTTAAGGCCTATGTTTAATCCTTTAATTACTGCAACAATTGTGGACATGTTTATATGTGTTGTGTCATCTTTTCTTAACCAACCAAGCGTCTTCGATTACGTTGTCATCAACCTCGACAACCATGATTAGTGCTATTGAACTAGCATCTAACCAAGTTTTTGCCTCGTTACTATAAACACTCCAAATTCCTTTAGCAGGATGGTCATTCCGTGTTCATGGAATTACTCTGTCTGGTAGTCCACCAATCAGCATTCACTAAACTCTGTCTAATGTAAAAAGCATTTTAATGAAATGTACACTATTCGGGGTATAAAATGCAAGTTAAATTGGAATTTAAACACTATTCCTGAAACTTTTTCAATCAAATTAAAGAGTTAATACAATGAAGACTGTTGAAACGCTTCGTGAGAAAGGTTCAATACACGAAGAAATAATACTAATTGCAGATAAATTTTAGCTTCAGAAACAGGCACTAAATTGTAGTGGTGTCTACGTGGGTGCAGATGACAATGGTACTCTGTACAAAAGAGTTGTTGCATTTATAATTGTTATTTTAAAGAAATCTATTCCATATGTTATAAAAGCAGTACCTGAAAATACCATGTGGTAAATGGCTTTCGCAGCAATTGTCAGGTTCTATTAGTTTTCTTTCTCTTTATTTGAGGAGTTGTTACTAACAATCATTAAGCAAATGTAAATGCATTTAGTTTGTTTTATTCCAAATTTGGTAATCAGTTATATTTTAACTGATGGTCCAAATATTAAAATATACTTCTTTTATGATAGTGTTAACATTGTTAAAAATCATTTACTTATAATATAAAAGATGACGTCTATAATTGTCTAGCTGGTTATATTACTTGAAGAGATTTTCATCTTCTACATTCTAAAAATGAAAAATTTCAAGGTAATTTTAAAAAAGTTCCAAAAATTACATATCGAAGCCTTCACCCTGGTAATAAAAAGCAAAATACTTCTCTTGCACTGTTGATTTTAGATGAAACAACAATTGCCATTTTTAAAAGTTATTTTCCAGAACAAAATGACTGTTTCAAATTCAAAACAACAATTTAGTCCTAATAAACTTGTTAATGCATTTGTTTTTGATGATGGTATAACCACAATTTTTAGGCAACTAGCTGATTGGATTGAACTTTGGCAGAAAACTCAATTTCAAGGCAGAAAACTCAATTTCATGAAGACTCAATTTCAAGACAGAAAACTCAAATATCAAAACAAGCATAATCTGCTCTTATCGCAACTCTGCGTTCTCGTGTTACTCGTCATTCAATTAGTTCTCATCCTTTTTCTGTGACTGTTTTTAAGTGCTCTAAAAAAAGGAACTGTTTTGCATAATATATAATGATGATATAATAAATGTAAATTTACCTTTGTAATGAGTAAGAACTTAACTGCACTTCAGCCTAAAACGTAGGAAGTTTGATAAAAGTATAATATAATGTTAATAAATATAATATATATATATGTATATATATATATATATATATATATATATATATATATATATATATATATATATATATATATATATATATATATATATATGTGTGTGTGTGTGTATGTGTATATATATATATATGTGTATGTGTGTATATATATATATATATATATATATATATATATATATATATATATATATATATATATATATATATATATATTTATAGCGCATATTTATATATGCAATACACGCACATTTAATTACATGAAAATCCTTCTTTAATTCTTTCCACTTTTGCGAAAAGATACAGTATTCCTTCAGGGAGCAACATCTTTAATGTATAACCATAAGACTAAAAAAATATATTTATAAAAAAAACTTACAATATGCTGAGTTTTTTACTAAAATATATTTTCAATAATAGAACTATATAAATAATTTACATCAATAATATGAACATATTCATATTATTTTTACTTTATATTTACATATTCATATTATTTTTACAATAATATGAACATATTCATATTATTTTTACATTCATTTTTACTAAAATATATTTTCAATAATAGAACTATAGTAGTAATTTACATCAATAATATGAACATATTCATATATATATATTTATATATAGATTAGGGTGTTGTATATATATATATATATATATATATATATATATATATATATATATATATATATATATATATATATATATATATATATATACATATATATATATATATATATATATATATATATATATATATATATACATATATATATATATATATATATATATATATATATATATATATATATATATATATATATATATATATATATATATATATATATATGTATATATATATATATATATATATATATATATATATATATATATAGGTTAGGGTGTTGACTTTTTTACTAGCTCGTTTTCCTGTATCATTCTTTGATGAGCATTTGTTAAAGATTAGATCAAATTTTTCTTTCTAGGTGATTTAATAACAAAAAATGTCCCGCACTAAAAGATTTAAAAATTTTTATTTTGCTTTTTTGCATAATTTTTTAAGGTGCCTTTGAGCAAATACAAAATTGAATACAATTTTCAGAGTCCTATATATGCAATATATTTTATAGAGTCACCAAACACACAAGAAAGCCAATTATTTATAATAATGTCATTGGACAGAATCAATCTTGTGGATATTGTCCTTGCTAAGGAAGAAGTCATACAGGTCTTGCAAACTTTGATCGCAAAACTTTAGGCGATGTTGATTCGTATGTTTTCTAGTGTTTTTGCCAGCATCTGAAACCTTTTGGATAGTCATTTAGCACCGCATATAGTTTTTCGAAATCTTGGGCGCGAACAATTGACTGCTAAACCAATGGTTGGCCCATAGGAGGAAACAAATTAACAAATTTTACGCAGATATTAATTTGTTTTGGGCGTCAGAATAAAAGCAAGACGGGCTAGAATGGCTTGAGAGTTCCAGCGTGCATTGCTGATGTTTGGGATGTGTTGAAACTTTACGAAGGGAATCTAATTCATCCCAGTGTGGTGACGGAAGACATGAGTTAGCTGGTAAAGAAACTTTGTGTTGTCTCTCAAGCCGCCTGTTTCCTTAATCTCATTTGTACTGTTGCTGAAGGCTGCTTTTAATTTATCATAATTGCTCACCAAATCCTTCACAATGTTTCTTGATTTAGTTGATTCATTGAGTTCATCGTCTATGACAACGCAAAAAATGGTAGGTAGTCTTGGCACAAACGGTTTTGTCAGTGGAAACCACCAATTTGGATTTTGCTCTCAATTTGCTTTTATACAAGTTCTCATCCTCTTTGCATAACCATTTATCTTTAACCTTAGCAAAGTCAAACAGTTCATTCAATGCATTAAAGTTTTGCTTCTTTCTGCAGCGCCCGTAGTCTTTTAAAAGTTTTGCTAATTTTTGCACAAATGACTTGAAAGTTCAATAATTTGATTCATAGGGCTTTAAGCTTCTAAAATGTGGTAGTGGTGTAGTGGTAGAGCGCTCGCCTCACAAGCGAGAAGTTGCAAGTTCAATCCCCACCATGTTCTACAGCATTACTTTTCTTGTCAATAACGGCATAAGATTGCTCAGCTGTTCTTTAATTGCGGCACAACAAATTAGCAGTATTTTGTTTCATCTGTGGATACTTTTCGTGAACCAAAGTTATCGTATATTATCTAAGAACGGTTGGAGTTAGACAAGTTTTACCAGTACCTTTTTTGCCAAAAAGATGAAAATTGTGCAGAAAGCATGGATGAAGATATTGAACTTCCATTCCAACATAAAAATACACAAGAATTGACATCTTTGGATACCCCTTCAAGCAAATTACGCATAAATGTGATGTACTTCTTAACTTTCATATATAAAGAGTGAGTTAACACAATATTAGCTGGTCCTGTATAGCTGGTTTTATGTTTTATCACACTTACAGTGAAGCAGCCATTTTTTCAGAGACATTTTTAAACTCATTTAATGTCATACTACAAATTGCACCAGGACGAGAGGCATTGTCAAATATAATACATGTTACTAAATAATCCCGGGCTAGATAAAATGTAGCTTTTGTGGGTTTAACAAAATTGCTCTTATTAATGTTCAAAATCAGTTGGATCTTTTTCATATCGTCGTTCTTGTATAGATTTCCATTAAGTTTTTGCCCATTTTGAAATTTGGGTTTATATTTTTGGTATGTTTTTCAGACGTAATTATGTCTAACTTTTCTTTGACGATACAAAAGTCAAGAAAATGTTTAACAGATCCTAGATATGTTGCAATTGTACCAGGCTTTTTGTTCTCTTTATTTAACTTTATCATTCATGAACATAAAAATGAATGACAACCAAGATTACTGTAACTAAACTCAGATTCATTTTCATGCCGTACAATGCCTAGAATTATACCTTTGTGTTTAATTGCACTTCTTATTGGCTACAACCACCATCAATGCTAACTAGCCATTCAACAAATTCCTTCATGAGCTGGTCTTTTAAACACGAGGTCATATAAAATTTCTCAGACAGGTCATCAAAATCAGCTGATTCATTGGATTCATCTGACAAATGATAACTTCTATCACTATTAAAATTTTCAGTGGAATTCAGCGTATCTATAAAAAAGTTAAAATTAAACAATAATAAACATATTTATACCTTAAAACAAATTTTTCTTGACTCTATTTTTTTATCTATATGATTTTTGTGTTGATAAATTCACTATTTAATTTTTTTTTTTTTTTGTTTAACAGAAGTTGTTATTAATGTGTAATGTAAAAACAAAACAACGTTTCAAAGTTAAATAAAAATCATTGATTCTAGTATTGTTTCATAGAGTTTGTTGCTTAACTACCTTCTACCTTTAAACCTAGTGGCAACATACTGTAAAGCCAACCAATCTTCATCACTATCTGAAGATGAACTCAAAAATTTTCACCTTGAATAAAAACTTGTCTATCAAAAAAAGGTTCAAGACTCGGTATATCATCTGACTCAGATTCGTCATGGTGATCTCCATATTCAGATTCACTAGTTGACTTTTCGTAGACATTATGAAATTGTCTAAAATGATTTCCGAGTCCTTTAATCTCTTTTGTGCAGAAATTCATTAGGCATGTCTTTTTTTGATATTTTTGCACTTTGGAATGCCTTTTTGGAGGTGAAATGGTTTTCCGTTTCAAATTTAGACGAAAGTTTAAACCTGCATTTGATGTCTTTTGTTCATCCCAATCATGTTTTCTTGATGTTAAATATTTTTTCAAGTGAGCAACTGTCCTGAAAGCAACATTAAAAAAGTTAATAAGTTAAAACACAAAAATTTAAAACATTTAAAAGTATTAATAATATTAAAAGCTAAGCTTTATTAAATCATTATTAAAATCAATCATCATCAAATCATTATTGAAAGTAATCAAATTTAAAAGTGTTAGTAATTTTATTAAAAACCTAAAAGTATTTTAGGTTTTTAATTATTTAGTTTTAAAACTAAATAATTAAAATTAAAAATAAAAATTTAGTATTAGTATTAAAAAAACTCACTCTCCACACTAAGGACATATAACTTTACGTCGAAGTGTGTGAACTTTTTTTTCACGAAGCTAAAATGATTAAATAATACAATTATAAAACTTTTTTGAAAATACATAGCATCATTATTAGACTCAGTGCACATTAAAATCGCAGAAAACGTCATCTATCAGCATAATAATCTAATACAGAAAGTGTGCAATTGCAATAGCAATCAGTCTTTTTTTTTTTGTACGTTGATTTTTTTACTATTTTGTATAAAATTCTCACACAGCATGCATAATGCTGATGAGAAATATGACTGTAATTGTAGTGCATACCAACTTAGTTGGAATCCAATGTTCTATGTAATTATATATTATGCTTTAGTAACTAGTTTATGCTAATTTTTCTTGTGACTGCATAACAATAATTAATGAATTATTTTTTGTACACATTATTTGTAAGCATAGACTTAAGGTACATATAAACTGAAGTAGAAAAAAAAAGACATATACCTTGATTTTTTCCATCCGTTCTTCTTGAATAATAACATCTTCTACTTGATTTTTGGCTATTATTGTATCTTCAATTTTAGCAAACTTTTAATAAAAAAACATTATAACTAATTAGTTTTTTATAAAAATTTTAGACACTTATTTTATTTTGTGCTGGTAAATACTTATGTATCATTAATAGATATAAATCTGTCCTGTTTGCAATATCTTATCTTTTTGTTTGTTTACATTTTTTTTTTCTTCAATTTCATTATTTCCAACTTCGATTACCTGAAACTGAAGTTTGTAAATTCTGATAATGATGATGATGATGATGATGATGATGATGATGATGATGATGATGATGATGATGATGATGATCATGATGATGATGATGATGATGATGATGATGATGATGATGATGATGATTGATGATGATGATGATGATGACAATTTTCAAGTTAAAATGACAATTTGAGAATTAAAATAAATGCATAAAAACATAAATTGAGAATTAAAATAAATGCATACCTTTCCTTTATTAAATGTAATACTTGTCTCTGAAGTAAAAAAAATAATAATAATAACATTGATAATAACAACAATAATACTAGTTAGTCAAAATAACAATAATAATAATAATAATAATTTTTCTAATAAAGAATGATAATGATGATATTACACAATATTTACTAATTATAAATATTAAGAAAAAAAATAATCAATATCTGATTATTGAATAATTAAACTGATAACTGAAATTTCTTATTAACTGTTATAAAGCTATACAAGCTCCCATTAAGATATCAAACTTTTATATTTAAATTTATAAGCCGTCTTAAATTTATTACCTAAAACAAAATCAGTATCATCATCTGATTTCTTCAACAGTTCATTAGTCCTGAAATAATAAAATGACAGCATTTTTTTTAAACAAAACTAACAAAAACATATTATAGATTCTTAAAGTAATATAAAATTTAAGTTTTTGAACTAAAGTTTCTATTCTAAAGATCTACCTTAAATTCATAGGCTCTAAAATATTTTGTATACTTAGAAATATGCTCAGCCTTGCATTTTTAAATAATTATAGCAGTATGCAACTATAAAACAGGTTTTTACTTTATATAGTTTTTAAAAATAAAAAAACTATATAAAGTAAAAAAATTTGTAAAATAAAACTATACAAAGAACAGCAAAAATCTCTCTTGGCTGTGTATGCTAAGGAAGACAGTTTTACTTTACATAATAATTGGATTTATCAATAGGTTGAGTAGAATGCAGCCTAGGGCCCCAGAATTTTGAGTGCCCCAAAATGGTTTCAAAGAATATTTACAAGAGTTTTTAGAGAGTTATTTAAAAAATATTACTTCATGATTGCAATAATTGCAACAATTCCCTCTGAACAATTATTAACATTTTGTAAAATCTATTAGCACAAACAATGAAAATTTTAACATTAAATCCCTTGAAGATTAATTATGCACGAAGGAATTATAGAACAAATTTATATTAAACGCCAAGTAAAGAATAAAAAAGAAAACAAAAAACGAAGTGTAATGAGGGTGTAAATCCAGCTCTGAATACAATGATTATATTATATATAAAGTTATACCTTTGTAAAGAGTAGGAACTTAGCAATACTTCAGCCTAAAACATAAAAGATTTAATAAAAGTGTAATTATATAAATATATACATACCAAAACACACACACACACACACATCTAGAAACATAAAGCATAAATTTATATAAACATACTTTAATTCTTGAAACACCTTCTACTTTTGCAAAAAGATACAGGGTAGCTTCTGGAAGCAACACTTTAAATGTATAATCATTAAGCTTAACAAAAAAGAGCATTTCTTGTCTTTTCAAAATGCTTTGTGGAATTTTTTTTATTAATTTATATTTATCTACTAAATGAATAATGTATATACATCGAATAATGTATATACATTGAATAATGTATATACATTGAATAATGTATATACATTGAATAATGTAGTTGCCATTATTTTCAATGAATTCTTGCCAGCAAGATGGTAAATTGTATATTCCGTTTTTGAAAATTTTATATACTTTGATTCAAAAAATTGAACTAGTGCTTGTTTGTTATCTTCTTCATTTTCGAATTTCTTGCCATACAAGAAATTTTGTACGGATAAAAACAACTGAAAAAAAAAGTGCATAAGTCCAGGGAATATGGTGGATGCGACATAATTTTCCAGCCTAGTTCTGCAATTTTTGGATGAGTCCCTAAATTATTATGAGCGTTATCACATGATGTAGTATGTAGTATGTGTCCTTCCTATTGAACATCGCAAGCCTTTTTTCTTGGATTTGAATCTTTAAATTCCATTTGCTGACGATACTTCTCAGAAAGTTTTTCATTTGTTTTAAAAGCTCATAATGTATTTGTCCTTAAGTGCACCATAAACATAACATTTTTCAAGTTCACACCAACCCCTTTTTCTCATGATGTTTTCATAAGTTATACATTTCTCATCCCCATTTATAATCCTGTTCAGAAATGGATAGTGTGGAAATGAATATTTCAATACTATCTTTCAAATATGGTCTGATATTGTTTGCTGATCTGAATTAAGTGTTACTGTAATCTCGGATGTTGTTAAAAAAGGAATTTGTTCCAACATGTTCTTAATATAGTTGTCATCCATTAAAAGATGGACGCCCAGAATGTCACTGATCAGAAAGACAAAATCACCAATTTGAAATTTATGGCACCATCCTACACATCCTATCAGAAACAGTACCTTCACCAAACACTTTTAATAAACTTCAACATGCTTCTGGGGCATATCTTCGTTGTTAAAATTTGTATAAAATACAATGGCGTAAATGAACTTTATCAGTAGCCATGTTTACAATATCACTTTTAATGAAGACAAACATAAAATAACTTGGTTTGAGTCAATTTGCTACGTCTTTATAAATACTTTAAACGATAAAAATTATGAGCCGAATATGTGCGAAACAAAAATATGGTAATGCATTGAAAAAACCGTCCTTTTTTATACGGACGGTTTAGAAAGGACAGAACTTTTCTGTAGACCTAATATATTGTTAGAAAAAATTTATGTTTATTTATTCAATGATAACACTACCTTTCTTTACTTTAAGACTATTAAATGACTTAGAAAGTGCAGCCATTAAATCATCCTTTTTTTCTTCTGACAAAAGATACATTAAATCTTGATCTATAAGGTTTCCTTTAAACTATAAATCCAAATAAATAAGTAACTTTAGAAGAACTAAAAACTTTTTTCAGTATTAAATATGCTTTAATATTTTTGTAATAAATTTTTAATCAATGTTTACTTTTTGCCTTTCCACCAGCATTATAAATGTTGTGTCTATAACTATATAGCTAAAAAAGTTAAAGAATTTTACATTTTTTTTAAAACATCTTAAGCACTAACACATTCTCTCATAAACACATACAGGATAAAAAAACAATGCACAAAATTACATAATTAGTTTTGAGGAGGCTGTTTTACTCAATTGAATCTGTAAATTCACTAAAAATTGATATAAGTAATGACGAAGATGAAATTTCTCCTATGGAATGTGTTGTAAAATTCTTAAAAGCTAGATGAAATAATAACAACTTACATATATAATATACATACTAGGTATAATGCAAATATAATAAAAAAATTATATGTAAAATATAATACATTATACACAAAAGATAAGTAATTTCTCTGATGTGTAAATATATACCTCTTTCAATAATTATAATTTTCTCAAGGTAAGGAATACCACACGATGAATCTAATCATAAATAATATAGTAGTGAGAGGACTACTATAAACAAACTTACACAACAAATTTTATACCTGCACAAGTTTTACAAATTTTGTAGTCATCATTTTCCCATAACTTGCTTTCACAGAATCTTTTATCTACAGGTTTTTTACATAGCACACATTGTTTCAAAAAAATTTTTTCCATAACTTTTAGCTTATATATTATTGTAAATCAACACCTATTTTTACTAATAATTTACTCAAAATAAACAAAGTAGTAACAAAAATCATTAATAAAGTTAATTTAAATTAGCCTACACACTACATTATTAATTCTTATTCACCTTAAAGACAAATTATGAAGTAAAAAAAAAACTTAAATAAAAAAATTTTAAACAATACAAAAAAATTTTAAATAATTTTCAGAAAATCTCTTTAAGTAAATCAATTTCTCAAAAGCAGTCAATACGCTAATTACTGAATCAATAAAAACTTGATAACATAATACATAATTACCTACATAATACTCGATAAGTATATGTAATAAAATAATGCTTTAAAAGAAGAAAATTAGTAGCAATATACAACTGAAAATCAATATACAACTTAAAAATCATTACCTCTTGTAATACTAATAATAAGAAAAAAATACTTATTCAATAGTAAAAATTGATATATAAATAACTAAGAAAAATTCATATTGATCTACTGTATTCCATTTGAAACATTTTACTGCATCATTGATACCTCTGCTTTATTGATGATTATTAACATGTTAAGAAACAAACTATTTTAAAAATATGATGACAGGAACTAAACCCAACAATAAACAAATTGAAATTTAAAATAAAATATACATTCCAAATATTTTTGTTGCAAAACAACTTTTAACCAATGGAAAAAGTATAAGACTAAAGATCTCTGAATTTATCGATTTTTCTGAATTTATCTGAATTTATTATTCTGAAATTATTATTCTGAATTTTTCTGAATTTATGATCTCTTAATGAATTGTTGATCTTCATTTCACAACCTCAAGACTAAAATTAGGACTTTATTTGGAAACCCTAGAAGTCCTTATTAGCACCTTAGGTGGTTCCCTTCCAGTTACAAAAATTTAACTTTTATTACACTCTAATGACAGGAGTAAGAGTGATATTGTACTGGATTATAAAAAGTTAAATAACAATATTGTTGTCAATAAACACAAATTTATGACAAAATCGATCGAACATTATTACGAATCTAAATTTATCACTACACCATAATATAGCTATTCAATATATTTTCAAAATAATTTTAGACTGAGTATTACTAATCAATATATGATCACTAAAACTATACTATTAATCTTAATTAACATCTAAATTAGCATCAATTGACCTCGGAGGCTGTAAATGCAAATAATACGACTTTAACGAATATTTATTTTAATAAGATCAACTATTTGTTTCATTTATAATTTTGTTATTAACTTTGTAGTAATATATATATATATATATTTTTTTAATTTATTTATGGGCACGTTGTAAGAGTCCATATTTATATGGACCTTCGTGTCCTCTAGAACATGTATAATTATTGTTCTAATAAATATCAATTAAAACATCGGAATTATTCGTTACGCTAACACATCCAAACCTGCCATTATAAAATTTGCTCCCTTAAACATTAATCTTAAAAAAATCAAAATTTAAGCCGTATGCCCTCATGGTACTCTTTAGCGTAGCATGTGGGCTCACTTTGCCCTCATGCTACGGGTTTCCCGTAACATGAGGGCAACTTCGTAACATGAGGGCAACTTGTGTAACTTGAGGGCGAAAACGTAACATGAGGGCAAAATTCGTAGCATCGGGGCATGTAATTCGTAACATGAGGGAATACCGGGAAAACTACTACTACTACTACTACTACTACTACTACTACTACTACTACTACTACTACTACTACTACTACTACTACTACTATTACTACTACTACTACTACTACTACTACTACTACTTCTACTGCTACTGCTACTACTACTACTACTACTACTATTGCGGGCGAGCCCTAGTGTTACGACTTTTAAAGTAGAGACAAGAGAGGCGTAAATTCAGTGTTTTGAACCAATATTTTTTAAAGAGTTGCAAAATAATTTCAATTTTTGTTTTAAACTGTTTTTTTTGAAGAATTATTTGTTGCACATGTAAAATTAACTGGTTCTTCAACTATTTTTATTACTAGCGTAACATGAGGGCTAAACATAATTCCCCTCGCTATGGTAAAACTTCGCTAAAAAACAACGATTGTTCTTGAAAACCAACTAAAATCCCCCCATAAATACCATATTTCCACCACTTTTTTTAATTTAGTTTTCTATATATTTTTTGCTTCTTGTAATTTTTATTTCGGCGCATAGTCTTGAGTGAAGTTACTCAAATGTGTAAGATCGGTTTGGTTTTGATGAAAACTTTTCAATCGAAAAAGTATTATAGCAGAAGTTGATGCTCTCTTTGTTTCGTCATTTTCATGCACTAGTAGATAAATGTTTTTATGAAGTTTTTAATTTCTACTATTATTCTTATTAATTTAAGTAAAGTTTTTAATTTTAATTAAATTTATGACAATATATTTATCGATATAAATTTCTTGATTTAAGTAGCATAAGGGCGCACTTTTTAAAAAAATTTGCTATTAAAAAACGTTATTTTTTTATGTTTCTCGGTTTAAATGGTTATCGATGAATATTAGGCAAACATATTTATTTCTAATAAACATATTTTGAATCAAAATATTTTAAGATTTTATTTGAAATTCATTATTATTTTGAGTTAAAAAAACGTAACATGCGGGCTCACTTTTGAATTTTTTTTTTTAAACATCTTCGCTTCCAACAGGGCTGCAAGTAACCACTAATTAAAGTTGGAAGTTACTGGAAGAGAAAAGATGAAGATTGTAGAGCAAGATAACGATTGACGGACGACTTAAAGGATTTCAAATTATATGAATCAAGAAAGCAAGATGAAGGAAGCAAATTCCGAAAAGCTGATGTTCGAGGAAAAAAATTAGACGAATAAGCGTTTTTGGAGCACTTAGGAACATTCACAGAAAAAGGATGACACTTAATTGAATGACGAATAACACTAGAATGAAATTTAGTAGATGGCACAAATGACACTAGCTCTTAAGAGCAGTGCCCATTATTGTATTTGTAGAAAAGAGAAAGAGAAGCAACATTACGACGTTGCGATTAATGGTAAGAGGTTGGCTGCAAGAGCAAGTCCAACTATATTTATAATGTGTTTTTGTACCTTGTCTAAAAGAGAAAGGGTATCGTTAAAAGATCCGCCCCAGATATAGCAACAGTATTCCATACAAGGCCGGATTTGAGATTTATAGAAAATAGAATCCGAAGTAAGAAAGTATCGAGCTTGATAAAGAGATGCAACCTTCGCAGATGCTATTTTTGCAACTGATTTGATATACGTTTTCCAAAAAAGATTGGAAGTAGAGTTAATCCTAAAAGATGAAGAGTAGATGATTCATCGAGTACATCACTGTTCATAAATATAGGAAGATATTAATTATTGCGATAAAGATTGGCTGAAAAAAATTGAGTTTTATCTGTATTGAAGTTCACCAGCCACTGTGAGCCCCATGCTGTTGCAGAAGTGAGATTCTTTTCAAGCTCAAATGCCCCCTCCAAGCAATCAGAGAGTGTTGGTTTCTTATCACGACAAGAATAAATGGTAGTATTATCAGCAAACAATGCCACCTTAGATGTGAGAATATCTGGAAGATCGTTAATGTAAATTAAAAAGAGTATAAGGCCAAGAAGAGAACCTTGAGGAACCCCTGAAGTTACAGAATAAGAAGAAGAGTGCCGTCCATCAAGGACAACTTTTATACTACGATTGGAAGAGAAGGATTCAATAATCTTAAAGATGTTTCCAGATATACCATAAGAAGAAAGCTTATGGAGAAGACCAGCAAGCCAAACTTTATTAAAAGCTTTTGAAATGTCAAAAGCGATGGCCTTAACCTCTCCACCTCTATCTAATGCACGATAAAACCTATCATTTATTACTGTAAGCAAATCAGCTGTAGAACGAGAGAATCAAAATCCATATTGATGGTCAAGAAGTAAGTTATTAGATTCAAGATGAGAAATTAAGTGTTTATTAATTAAAGATTCAAAAACCTTGCTAATAACAGAACACTTCTGCGAGACAATAACAGGTGTGTTGTCCGGGCCACAAGCTGTAGAAGAGTCTAGGCAGGAAATCACTTTAGATACAGAAGCTGGAGTGATACGAATGTCAAGCAATGGATCAGCCTGTTTGTTGGCAATATCAAGTAGAACGCAACTAGTGGAATCAAGAGATGATATTGATGAAAAGTTTTTAGCAAACAATTTAGCTTTGCCTTTAGGTAAGGTGACAAAGTTTGAACTATACAAGAGAGGTGGAATTAAAGATTTGCCCTTATTATTAATACTATTAAAGATTCTCCAGAAGTCACGAGAGTCTAATTTTTGAGATGAGATACGATGAAATGATTGTAAAAATAAGCAAGTTCTCTTTGAAGAATGAAATGATTATAAAAATAAGCAAGTTCTCTTGGAACAACTATTTGAGTAAATATATAAAATCTTTTATTACAATTAACACTTTCTCCCTAACAGGCCATTATCAAGCATTCTTTATCATTAGACAAACACTGTTTTCTTTAGTTTGTGCATTGGATTTGCAGTTGGGCTAAACCCATTTTGCATCAACTTGCGCTATTGTATTTTATATGCAGGTAGACTGACCGCATTGTGTCTTAATTTTCCCAACACATAATTCAGGTATGGATTATTTGTAATTGGTATTAGAGTAAAAAGTATGTTATCAATTTTTTTTGCAGGTTAAGCAATAAGCTTCGTAAAGATTGAGACGTATGCATTGCATAATAATTGCATACTATGCAATTATTACATTGATGTAATGTAACACTAATGTAACACCAACCTAGTAAAACATGCATTATATTGATGCGTCGCCAACTGTACTACTTTAATTTAGCCAACAGATCAAAGTATTGCCAACAATTTTGAGCATATCGATGGTTTAATCCGCAAACCAGCCAACTCCATTTTTAGATAATGTTCAGGAACAACAAATAACCGAATAAATTCATTATTAAATGGAATAAAAAAAATTTCAAAACACGCTTTTGTAGAATATTAATTCAGAAATAGGTTTACAATGAAGTTTTATGGATATTTGATTTATTACTTTGGAGGAATAATTGGAGTTGGCTCAATTTAATAACCAAATTTTAAATTATTTTAGGAGTTGGCTAATTTTCCGTAGTAACTTTAATGGTTATTGTATAATTTAATGATTGTTGTAATAACATTAATGATAAAGCGTTTTTATTTTGAGTTCTAGAAAATAGTTTAAAAATACAATTAAAATTATGCCGGAATAAAATAGGCATTTTTGAAGTGTAGGTAAGATTTATTTTTTGTTTAAATGTAGCTATGCATGATATGGAATATTGTCATAGAAATCATGATAATCTGAAGGCAGGATAGTTTTCAAATCCCGGAGGTCTTGAAATTTACTGTTTTTAATTTTTAATCTTTCGGAGTACAGATTAGGCAACTGCTCAATATCATTAGTGGTAATAAGCTTGTCACGACGCTGCTGTAGCAACAGCCACTCATCTGTAAACCTTAGCTTATAGTAGACGTTGCCATCCATGTTATAAGCCACGAATGTCAGTTGCCTTAAAAACATATTTTGTCTTAGTAATAAATCCAAATACCTAAAAGTAAAAAAAATGCAATGGCTCAAAGAAAAATGTATGTTCGATAAATCAATACCTTGGGGTCCCATTTCATTTTTTCAGGGGCCGTATTCTCATCTCTCCGTTAAGCTTAACGGAGCTTAAAAGTCAAAAATATCTTTTAAATTACATTAATAAAAAGTTTATTTAAAATTATAATTTTTTAAACATAAATGTTTTATTTTGATACAAGTTTTATTTTAACGAGTTTATATAAATTTTCCTCATTTCTTGACTTAGAAATATTGTAATGAAATTTCAGACAAAAGCTCCATTAAGCTTAACGGAGAGATGAGAATATGGCCCCTGGTCTTATTGATTTATAAAATTTGATTGAGTCAAATCATTTGAAAAATGAATGCGTCAGGTAAGAAACATCATAGGGTTCTGGTTTTTTCCGAGCACTTCTACAAACTCCGTAGTATTCTACAGATACATTAATAACTTTATTTTTTTAGTTATTTCTCTGTACATGCATGCATATAGTCGGCCTCCATTTGGGTATGGTCAACCTCTAAATGGTTCTGTTCAATGTTTATTTGATTTGAAATAGCTATATTCATCAAAACATTCAACAATATTGAATTTCTATTTTGTGACACGCAACCATCACTATATAAAATCAATTTAATATTGCTTTGCCTGTTGAGTCTGGGAAGAAATTTTTGGATAATGAGTTACCCCAATATGCTTGAATATTCTTCAGCATTTAGTCCTCCCTCAATTTCATTCCACAAATAACAGTATCCCGCTTTTGTTGGAATATCAAATAAACAAAAGTTATGAACGCATGGCTTCGTTTTATAATACAGAGAAGAAACATTTGACTTGGGCGCAAGCAAAACTGCTTATACATCAACTGTAAAAACAAACTCTTCCTGTTCTTTGTCTTTCTGTTTTTCAATGTGTGCTTCATTTTTTCTTTGCATGTGTTGGTTGTAGTCTAGATCTGACATATAGCCAAGCTTGTGTGATAAATATTTTTCATATAAATCCTTTTTATGGTGGAATAGAACAATATTTTCGGTCTCCATGGTGTTGTTGAATCTTGCTACAGACAAATGGGCAATATTGTTCGATAAACACCATTCAGACACATAAAAATTATGAAGGGATTTTTTTGTAGACCATTCGGGTAAAATATATTTCTTAGATGTTGATTTGCGAACAAAAAATTTTTCAAAAAAATCTTTGAGTGAGGCTACTTCCATATGAAATATATTCTCTCTAGCCTTCGGTGATTCTACCAATGATACTGCTTGGTTGACAACTGATCTTAATTGTTTCCAACCCCAGACGGTTGATTTTTCAATACACAGAGTGTTTAAGAAAATTGTCTTACAGACTCTGTACAATTTTTCTTCATTTCTTAAATAGTACTCAATTGAGCTTTTGGATTTTAAAGCATCCTTTCTGTCTCTCGGTCTCTTGATAGGAAAGCATTTGGCAAGACTATCAACATACACCTTCTTTTCTCCCCAAGTCATCTTCCAAAAACTTACGAAAATTTCCGTTCGATTTGTGTCTAAAATATCCAAACATTGAAAGGCAGATTTTTTGTTTGATGCTCATTTACACCTTGGTTTCAGCCTTAATGCATTTCTAGGCACATCAGTGATTACTTTGTCGCCTATTCTTTTGCGACCAAAATATTTTTGTCCCTTTTCTCGATAAGCAAAATTTTAATGATCTTTCCATGTGGATCTGTCAACCTGACATCTCCTTCGCCGTTTGACTTTTTTGTCCCTCCTTCATCACCATCAGATTCTGAGTCTGAGTGCATAGAATATGGGACCAAGGGAGCATTATAATCTCTTTCATCGATAATGTCATTGTTTATCAATGGGGAGCTATAAACTATACCGCTAGGTATTTGTGGATTCTGACTTGGCACAAGAGCTTGAATGGAGACTCCAACCCCACTTGTGGGTGTGTCATGCGTTGGGAATATTTTCTGATCGAAAACAGTAGTGTAATTGGGTAACATAAAATCTTCGTCGAAGATCAAAAAGAAATTGTTTTGATAGCACTGTCTTTATGAAAATATGAAAAATCACTCTGCATTTCTCCATTACAATGACCAATGTCTTCGGTAAATGACATTCTTAAAAATCAAATACATTTTATTCATTTCAAGGAATTCATGTATTCAAGATTTATTAACCCGATATTGCATAATGTTTTCAATTGGCAATAAACCATTAAAAAAAGAAAAACCTTTTTTTTTTTGTCAAGTCAAATTAACTTTGCAGGAGTATCGTTTTGATTTATTATCTTCGCTTGCATTAAATAAAGAAAAAGGAAAATCAAATAAAAGTTATTAAACTTAGAAGGGTAGTTTAAAATTTTGACATTATTACTACATGCTTTTGAAATTATTACTACTTGCTATATAGATATAGACCGAATCATTTAATGATACAAAGTGTGGATACGACTAGTCCCAGTCTTTTTAAGAGAAGATAAGGTATAACTTGCGAATACTTTTATCTCTAAATAAGAAACAATTAGACCCACACGACCGCGTAGCTGAAACAGAACCCTACGGGCATTAGTTTTTAAAAGTTTTGTTCTAAATGTCTTTTAAACGTTCTTTTCGAAAGAGTGTTTAGAAAACGTTTAAAAGACATTTAAAATACATTTAGAACGTAACTTTTAAAAACAAATGCCCGCTGTGAAGACCTTCAAATATTTTTTTTAAAGAGCAGCACTACCGCAAAGTAGGTCTAGAAGTGCAATAAAAGTTCTGAGGGTGCGAATAAGCGTAAGGGTGTTCAAAGGTCCTTGAAACCTTTTCAATAACATTTTTACTGTATAACTGAAAACCTACAATTACTTAAAAATCCTGGGATTTTTAAGTAATTGTAAAAAAGGAACGGGATCCCGGGATCGAAACCGTTATGCCCAATAAGGCGACAGTAGTTTTTGGTTGGATATTTTGGTTAGAATATTTCATAAGCGAAGTTGTGACAACATTAATGACAAGAGTTATAGCTTTCAACATTTAATAATATAGTAATAAAATACCTATTAAAAAGAAATTAAATAAACAAATTTCAAATATTTTTTATGTTTTCATTTACTTGCCAATGATAATAAATCGCCTTGAATTGTAGAGATGGTTTTTACAAAGCACGTGCTTTGCTGTTTTTTATTTTGTTTTCCTTTCTAATCGATTTAGTACACCGTATCTAGAATGTTTAGGCAATACATCGACAGACTTACCTCGACTACTTATAAATAACTTGTAATTGGTCCTCGATAACTAAATAAATGAATATAATATATATATATATATATATATATATATATATATATAAAACAATAACGATTTAGAAAAAATTAGGCTACAAAAAACTTAATTTTAAACAAGAAGTTTTTTATTCATCATTTAGATTCTCATCACATCAACGCTGATTGATTTCCTTTGCAACAACGCTACCTGTTTGAATAAGAAAATCTATTATTAAATTAACGAAATTAAACAGCAAAAAATTAGCAATATTAAAATAAAATAATTCGCAATATACCTATTATATATAATAAAATAAGCCAAACCTACTAAAGATCAAACATGTCACTGCGTTTCTTGTTAAATTTTAATTTGCTATTCTGCTATTTTCAATAAATATTATTAAATTATAACTAAATAAATAAATAATATTTTGATTAATTATAATAATTATATTTAATGTAAGAATAATAATAATTATTTGAAATCATTACTTTTAAAACTTTTTAAAATTAAATTTATATGTAAACGAAAATTACCAAGGTATAGATTAACCAATGCTTCATTGAAATGCATAAACAGATTAAAAAAAACATCATCCACTTTATTTACAAAAAAATCATTTACTTTATGCACAGAAAAACTCAATACCATAACGTATAATAAATAAAAACTGCTTTAGTATTATATTTAAATTTTAAAAGTAAACTTTAATATTTGACACACATAACATAAAGACAAATAAAAAGTATGTTACTAAATTTTAACATCAAGAGTATATTACAATGCCTTAAAATTCTTTTGTCTTTCTGTTCTCATCTTTACAATCAACGATTGAACCCCAAACTGATTTACAATATTAACTAACTCTGGTTGACTTTTTAAAGTTGACATAAACTTACTTTTAACAATAGGCTCATTTGAAAATATAACTGATGATAGACACTTGTATATAAGTCGATTATCATCTTCTGTAAATTCTTTTCTTATTCTTTTAAATGAGACTTCTGGAGATGGTGCAACATAATCAAGATCAGAAAAATCGACAGTTTCGACATGCTCTGCACTTTCCAATAACTCATCATTTATATGTCTTTTTTTTCTTTTCTATCTCTATAACTATATAATTTTTTAAAAGGTTCAGGTTTTTCTTTCTTATTTTTTTCTTCAACAATTTCATCATCTTTTTCAACTCTTTCAATTGTAGGCTCAATTGAGAAATGAACTTTTTCAACAGTTGGTATGGATCCTGCAGTTATATTTCTTTTACGGATTGTATGCCTTACTTTATCTAATACTTTCTTCAAATCACAATCTGCACCTGTAATCTTTTTTCGAACATCTGCTTTTGTAATCAAGCCTTTGGTTATCTCATCATTAAAAAAATCCATAGTAGTGTCTATTTTATCTGTGGTGCCTTTTTAAACTCCATTAGTTGATCTTTGTACAGAAGTTAACGCAGTACATGTGCTTGATGCAGAATTTTGTGAGTCATACAATGCATAATTTGTTTCAGCAACTTTCAAGCTATGACACAAGTGTTGTGCTGTTTTTTCCTTTAAATGAGGAAATTTACTATGTACTTTAGTTGTAGTGTATTTCCTCACCAGGGTTGGATTCATTGCAGAAGAATCTGAATTTGTTTTGCCCAAAGCACGGTTCCAAAATAGAGTAAATTGAGAGGATATTATTGATGAATCCATAGCTACACCACTGAAACTTAGGAAAACAGGTTCCGTATCAGTTGGCTGAGATATGCCTACAAGCTTATTCCTGAGAAACTCTATGTAAACAGCAACTTCATTGTACAGTTCTACAGTCATTGCTATGTTGGCAGGTCCTTTGTAGCTTGTTTTGTGTTTTTTAACACTGACTGTATAGCCGCTAGCATTATAAAGAGCTCTTCTAAATTCACCAATAGTCATATTAGCAGTTGCACCAGGTCTTGATGCATTATTAAATAGTATATAGGTCAATAAATATGATCTGGCTAAACAATAATTAGACTTATTTAAAACAAAGTTACTGTTATTGCAGCTTTTTAAAAGTTTTTTCGCACTTTTTACATAATCTGAAGCATCAAATTTAATGATTTCATCTTCAGATGGAAAGCTGTGAAAGTCTTCCAAATCTTTCTCAAACTGCCTCTCTTGGATGCCCTTCCATAAGGTACGAGTCCATTTTTTAATCAAAACTTTTAGCTTCACATACTCATCATTAGTAATGATATCATTTCTTTCTCTCAAAATACAAAAATCTAAAAATACTTGTATTGAACCTAAATAAGTTTTAATTGTTCCAGGTTGTTTCTGGTCGTGTTGCATTTTCAACATCCAGGAGTTTAAAAAAGAAGTGCAAGCAAGATGCTTATAATTAATGTCATCCTCTGCAGCATGTCGCACAACACCCATAACTACATTTTTATGCTTTTTAGCTGTACGCTCAGGTTTGATCCCACCATCTGGACTCTGCAGCCAAATTACAAAACTATCTAAAAGTTGTTCTTCTTCAGATGAAGCCATGTAAAAAATCTGCTCACCATCATCAAAGTCAACAGATGAATCTTCAGAATCTTCTTCAATAGCTGACTGAGTATCTCTTTTACTTCTAAGATCATGTTCAACACTTAAATTATTTTTAGAATTATTTTCTAATCTTTTTTGAAGATATTTTACACCAAGCCAATCATCTTCCTCGCTGTCTGAAGCCAAAAAATTGCTTTCACTATGAATAGCTTTAGTGAAATTATTTTCTAATAGCTCTTCATCCTCTGTAGATGAAGAATCAGAACTTGAATCGTTGTTTGACTCTTTATCACTAGTTTCAAGAACAGGTCTTGCAAGCATAGTTGCTCTTTGAATTTCCTCTTTTTTTTTTAAACCATGAAATTGTCTTAGATGGTTTAACTTCTTTTAGGCAGTGAGATAAACCACATATTTGTTTTTTGTAGTGATGGATCTTTGATCGTCTTTTAGAAGGTGAGAGCACCTTTCTCGGAAGGTTAAGATCAAAATCTACTCTAGCGTTTTTTGCTTTTAGCGTATCCCAGACATGTTTTTTAGACATTAAATGTCTGTCTAGATGTGCTACTCTCCTAACAATAAAAAATACTTTAAAGCTGATGAAAGTAGATGTAATATGAAAGTAGAAACTAAAAAACAATTTTTAGTTTATGTCTTATTATAAATACTTAATACTTAGACAAAACTTATATACTTATTACTATATTAAATTATTAAACTTTCTTAAAATTTAAATAAAAGTATTAAAAAACACTTTCATAACTTTGTTAAGAACCTAAATAAGCTATAAATTCATACAATTTAATAGGTGGAGATATAAATTATTAAAATAATTTTTGATATTATCTTAGTTATAATAAAAAATTATTTATTAAGATACTCACTCATTACATTTAGGGCATTTAACTTTTCGACGAGTTTTAACCTCTTTTGAACCTGAATTTTTTGAAGCAGAAGCTTTGAGTTTTGAAATGACCTTTTCAAAAAACAACAAGAAAAATAGTTAAAACTTTTTCTGTGATTTTCCATGGCAGAAAATTTAAAAGTAGTCTAATATAATTGTCTTTTTATCAACTTTTAGCAAATTGTTATTGATGTAAATATATGAAAATTGATATAAAAATGATAAAAAAAAAATAATAAAAAAAGTGTCACTGTAAAATGATATTTATACAATGAATTTATCTGCATAATCCAAATTATTTTTGTGTGAAAGTGTAGCTGACATGTTCAATTTGTTGTTGGTTAGTTTTTATCATTTAAAGAATATAAATTATTTAAGAAATTAACGAATGAACTTTTGCAATTTTCATGTAAAGTAAGTTAACAAAAACATGATAAAAAAATGTATATCAAATTATATAACTATATATTAGATATATCAAAATAAAAAATACCGTTGATGCAGCATGGAAATCATCATTTTCAAGAGCTCTCGTTATTTCAATTTTCATGCTTAATTAAATAAAGTTTATAAAATAAATAATTTTTAAGTTGATAGGATTGGTTAGAAAAATAAAAGTTATATACAGGATATCTACCTTTCATTTGACACCTGTGAAGCTGCTTTCTTTTCCAAAGGTTTATTCCTTTATATCAATATAATAAAAATACAACTTATATATTTAAATTATTAAGTAAATAAAATTATTCTACATTTTTTGTAACTAAATTGTAAAATAAATAAATAAATTATTCTGATCTAACTTTGCAGAAAAAAACTTCTCCAAAAAAACTTCAGCCTAAAAAATAATTTTTTTAACATAAATACCAAAAATAAAAACAAAAAATTTATGAACAAACAATTTTTCAAAATATTATAAAATGAGAATTTTAAAATAAAATAAAAAATATAAAAAAAAAAATAAAAAAAATTTGTTACTTGTTAAAATTTTTAAAATATGATTTTCTTACCTGAATTCTGGACCAATGCATAAATTTTGAAAAAAGACTAACAAAGCATTCTGGAATAATAACTTTGTAGATGTAATCGTTGTACTGAAAAAAAATAATGAGAAAAATTACACAACTATTGAAACATATTGGTAACTTAATTGTGTATTTAATTATACCTTAGTTTCACGAAAATTTGAGCCTAATTCCATATATAAAAAACTGGATTGATCCTTAGACAGGAGATCAACAAAATTTGATCTATTTTCAAAATTGATCATATTTTCTAAAAAAATTTAAATACATACTAAAATAAAATAATTAATATTTAATGACCAACTTAAATTTATTCTGATAATTTAATTTTTTATGCAGTATTATTTTATATTAAAATAATCTTTACTTTTTCGTGAACCTCCTTCTTTATATATGTTATGCCTATAACTATGCAACTATAAAATAAATAAGACAATTAAGTGCACAAGCATACTTGTAAATTGTTTCATTAAAAGTGGCAACCAATCACAAATTTATTAACTGTTGCTATTATATCCAAACTTCGATAACGTAGTAAAATTAATTTAGCAAAAAATTCAAACTTTTTATTTAAATACCATGTAGTAATAGTTGGGCCCTGCGAATCTGTATTTTTTGTTTCAAATCTCCAAAAAGCAGGTCTTGATTCAAGAAATGAATGAGCAATTAAAGGAAATCTGAGTTTAAACCTTTTTATTTTTAAATATATTTTTCATAAAATAAATATTTCAAAAATAAATTTTTATAAATTATTATTTGGTGCTTTTGCCCTAGTTAACCCATTTATTGATTGAATAATAATGTATTTAAAGATAAATAACACTATTTCAATAGTGCCAAAGCGCTGAATATCTTAAAGAACCACAACAAAAACAAAATAAGTAAGGATTCAAAAAACTCAAATCATTTTTGATTTTTAAATTGAATCTCAAATCACTTACGATTAAAGAATTTCAAAGACTGATTTTTAAATTGAATCCTAAATCCTTTTACGAAAAAACAATTTGATTCAAAATTTCGAAGATTCGCAGGGCCATAAGTGATAGTACATCATAAAACTTATATATATACCTAACAATTCGAACAGTATTTAAATAACTTGTTATCTGTTTTAACAAACTAAGATGAAAAACTATAAAATTATACTTTTCCAGAAAAAATCATTTTTAATGTTGAAGATGCAGCAATTTCATCAAACTCCTTTTTTGTAAATTTTTCCACAACTTAAAAAAAATATATATACATATATATATATATATATATATATATATATATATATATATATATATATATATATATATATATATATATATATATATATATATATAATATATATATATATATATATATATATAAATAAATCAAAATCATTGAAAACTCACCTTCAGAAACAACTTTTTCTGAATTTGCCATAACTTCAATGCTATCTACATAAAATAAGAGAAATACAGACACAAATAAAATAAATAAAGTGTAAAACATTTGCAGCACTTATTTCACGTTGATCTGTTTCAACCTATATTATTTTAAACTTAAACATATAGAACTATATTTGTTTCAGTAAGACTGAAACAATAAAATAATCATTAAAGCATAACACAATAGAAACTTTTTTGAACATAAATGGAAAAAAAAAATTTTAAATATATGTCTGTACATTTTTATTTCTAAATTATGAAAAAGATTATTATAAAAAAAAAAATAAAAAGTTACCATAACAAGTTTTACAAACAAAATTTCCTTCACCAACAGTACCACCTTGAAATTCGGTGTTCACAACACATGTGCATAATACACAAAGTGAAATTGAAACAGATTCTTGATTCATTTCTAATTTTCTTAAGCTATATAGTATAAAGTAAAAGAAAATTAGACATCTACCATATAAGAACACATACACAGATATATATATATATATATATATATATATATATATATATATATATATATATATATATATATATACACACACATTTTAAAAGATTCGTTATTTACTCTAAATTTTAGAGAATAGTATTGGTATTATTTATTTAATGTAACTCATGTAGGAATAACTTATAATTTCCACAGGTTCAAATTATACACTTCGCGCTCTAAAGGTAATTGTTTTAAAACTCATTTTAAACTTGTTTACTTTCATTATCAAAATGCGTAACTTAAGGGCTCAAGAGCCCTCATGTTACGCTAAAACGTAACATGAGGGCTCAAATAGTAACGCTAGGGCTCATATTGTAACATAAGGGCCCTTTACGTAACATCAGGGCTCGTAAAACGTAACTTGAAGGCTCACACAAACTACTACTACTACTACTACTACTACTACTACTACTACTACTACTACTACAACTACTACTACTACTACTACTACTACTACTACTACTACTACTACTACTACAACTACTACTACTACTACTACTACTACTACTACTACTACTACTACTACTACTACTATTATAGTCTTTGCAAAAGATCCCTGGTGTTACGACTTTTAAAATAAAGACAAGAGAAGCGTAAATTCAGTATTTTGAACCAATATTTTTTAAAAAGTTGCAAAATAATTTCTATTTTTGTTTTAAATTGTTTTTTTTTTAAAAATTGTTTGTTGCGCATGTAAAATTAACTGGTTCTTCAATTATTTTTATTACTAGCGTAACATGAGGGCTAAACATAATTCCCCTCACAATGGTAAAACTTCGCTAAAAAACAACGATTGTTATTAAAAACTAAGTAAAATCCCCCTATAAATACCATATTTCCACCACTTTTTTTAATTTAGTTTTCTATATATTTTTTGCTACTTGTAATTTTTATTTTGGCGCATAGTCTTTAGTGAAGTTACTGAAATGTGTTAGATCGGTTTGGTTTTGATGAAAACTTTTCAATCGAGAAAGTATGAAAGCAGAAGTTAATGCTCTCTTTGTTTCGTCATTTTCATGCACTAGTAGATAAATGTTTTTATGAAGTTTTTAATTTTTACTATTATACTTATTAATTTAATTAAAGTTTTTAGTTTTAATTAAATTTATGACAATATATTTAACGATATAAATTTCTTGACTTAAGTAGCATAAGGGCGCACTTTTTTAAAAAATTTGCTATTAAAAAACGTTATTTTTTCATGTTTCTAGGTTTAAATGGTTATTGATGAATATTAGACAAACATATTTATTAAAAATAAACATATTTTGAATTAAAATATTTTAAGATTTTATATGAAATTCATCATTATTTTGAGTTAAGAAAAGGTAACATGCGGGCTCACTTTAAAAAATTTTTTTTTAAATATCTTCGCTTCCAACAGGGCTGCAAGCAACCACTAATTAAAGTTGGAAGTTACTGGAAGAGAAAAGATGATTGTCGAGCAAGATAATGATTAACAGATGACTTAAAGGATTGCAAATTATATGAATCAGGAAAACAAGATGAAGGAAGCAAATTCCAAAGATCTGATGTTCGAGGAAAAAAACTTGACGAATAAGCGTTTTTGGAGCACTTAGGAACAGTCACAGAAAAAGGATGTTTGGACAAGGACATTTGACTTTGGCGCAAGCAAAACCGCTTATACATCAACTGTAAAACAAACTCTTTATGTTCTTTTTCTTTCTGTTTTTCAATTTGTGCTTCATTTTTTCTTAGCATGTGTTGGTTGTAGTCTAGGTCTGACATATAGCCAAGTTTGTGAGATAAACATTTTTCACATAAATCCTTTTTAAGTTGGAATAAAGCAATATTTTCGGTCTCCATGGTGTTGTTGAATCTTGCTACAGACAAATGGGCAATGTTGTTCGATAAACACCATTCAGATACATAAAAATTATAAAGGGATCTTTTTGTAGACCATTCGGCTAAAATATATTTCTTAGATGTTGATTTGCGACAATAGTGCAATTCCATGTTCGGCAAACTTTCAAAAAAATCTTTGAGTGAAGCTACTTTTATATGAAAAAGATTCTCTCTAGCCTTCGGTGATTCTACCAATGATACTGCTTGGTTGACAATTGATTGTTTCCAACCCCACACGGTTGATTTTCCAATACACAATACACAGCCAAATCAGCACCTACTATTACATTAATTGCCTTTTATCTCACATCAAATGTGCGCCATCATAAGGTCAACCTAGAAAAACATGCATTAAACCAATGCCTTACTAACTGTAGCATTTGGTTTGGCCACCGTATTGCCAACAACGCTGAATAGCGCTAACGTAGACACAATAAGTAGCTTGTTTAAATTTATTCAACATATGAATTCGTTATTATATAGAGTTGCTAGACGTCCGGCACAAGGATGATATGTCCTCTTTTTTAGTTCTTTGTCCTCCGACCGCCAAGAAAAAAGCTAAAAACATTTAACATTTAACAAAAACGATTTCCGAAATTTGCAATTTATGTTTTAAACTTGTTCACGTATTTTTTAACATTTATGCCTTGTTTTCTATATTAGCATTACTTTGTTTGACCAAAAACGTAAAATAAAATAGAATTAAAGCGACAAGGGTTCTTTATTGGAATACATTTATGTGCTAAAAAAATCAATTTGTCTGTGATATTTTATAAGAAAAGTTGTGAGGTCAATAATGAGACAATAGCAAGAATTATCGATTTCTGCATAATACACTAAACTTTACAATAACACAGAAAAAAACTTCTGAAAAAAGATACACATTAAAAATAAACTATTAAATTCAAATAAATTATTGAAAATATTTTAAAGTAATAAACAAGTACTGATTGGTGACGTAGTAAAAATTTAATGTTTTTAATAACGTCTTTTACTAATCCTTTCTTTACTCGCATATTGACTCCAGTCTCGATCATTGTATATATATATATATACATATATATACATATATATATATACATATATATACATATATATATATACATATATATATATATATATATATATATATATATATATATATATATATATATATATATATATATATATATATATATATATATATATATATATATATCCTTTTAAATAAGTGAATAACTTTTCAACTTGTTCCTCCATAACTAAATAAAATAAAATTTTGAAACAAAAAATTATGAATAAAAAATTGTGAATAGTAAAAAAAAATCAATAAAAATTGAACAATTTTAAATAAAATATTTACTCTAAACTAGAAAACATAAAAAAATAAATATAAAAAAAATGCAGCAATATTACGGCAGTAAAACTATGATTTTGTCAAATACTTATCTTTAAATAATTGTCAGATATCCAGAAGTTACTTTATTCCAATTTTTATTGGAACTTATTCCAATAAAGAGTTTTCGATTGGTTGAGGAAATTATAATTTTTTGTTACATCACCTTTATCAATGCTACCTGTTTGAGAATATAAATTAAAAATTAAATGAACCAATTTAAACTATGAAACAAAAACTACTATAACTATAATTAATAAAAAAAAACCTACTGAAGATTAAACATGTTGCTACTTTTCTTCTTAAATGTTGCTCTGCTATTATCAATTTATTAACTATTAAACAACTAAATAATTAAATACAGTAATTTGATATCATTATTTTAACAAGTTTTTAAAATCATTTTTATTTAACTAAAACTTAACATTAAATAATATATATCTAATGCCGTTTTTCAATTTTTGAATATCCATAGAAATTATTTAAAAAACTTTGTTCAAAGTGTTAAAAACAAAACAAACATATTCAGAACACTTATAAACAAACATAAAACAGAAACTAATCAAAAAATATCGTACTAACCATTTATATGTAGTTATTTTTAAAACTTAATATGGGTTCTTTTTTTATTTTTGTTATATTATTATTATTATACTTATTATTGTTATATTATACTTTATTTAAATTTATTATACACTCACACATAAGTATATTCTTATGAATTTCTTTAAAATTTAATAAAAATAAAAGACAAAATGTTAGAATAAACTGAAACTTTTCAAAGTTTTAACACTTCAAATTTTATCAATGTTTATAAAAGTTTGTTATTATGCTTTTGTCTTTCTGTCCTCATCTTAACAATTAAAGACTGCACCCAAAACCTTTTCACAAGATCAACCAAATCTGTTTGATTTTTTAAAATTGCTACAAACTTGGATTTAATAATTGGTTCATCAGAGTAGATTATACCTGAAAGATGCTTGTATATAAGATGATTATCTTCTTCAGTAAACTCTTTTCTTGTCCTTTTCATAACTATTTGTGGAGATGGTGGCACATAATCAACGTCTTCATTAGTGAAATCTATAGCTTCATGCTCTTCTACACTTTCAAATGTTTCACTATTTTTATTTATGACTATGTTTTTTTTTTTTCTTAGACTATAGGTCTTTATAGAATTAACCATGGTAGAAGTTTTATTTTCTGGTTCAACTGATGGCAACTGAATTGGATGATGAGAACAAATCGGAGTTGTAACCTTTTTTTTCTTTCGTATTTCGTGTCTAACTTTATCTAGTATTTTTTTTTGTCGCACTCCTTAAAACCATCTTCGCCTGATAGTTTGTTTCTTACATCAGCTATTGTTATTGATCCCTGTGTAATTTCAGTTTCAAATAAATTCATAGTGCTACTTATCTCTTTCTTTCCATTATTTTTACCATCAATTAAATCATCTGCTCTTTGAAAATAATGCAATTGAGAACTTTTTCTAGATGCTGAATTTCGATTCTCAAATAAAGCATACTTTTTTTCAGCAACGTTCAAGCTATGGCATAAATGGTGTGCTGTGTCCTGCTTGAAATTCGGAAATTCGCTATGAACTTTGGTTGTTGTGTATTTTCGAATAAGAGTTGGGTTCATTTTAGAAAAATCTGCCGGTTTTTTACCTAACGCACGGTTCCAAAATAAGGAAAACTGCGAAGTTACCATTGAAGAATCCATGGCAGCACCACTATAGCTTAAAAAAACTTTATCTTTTTCACTCGGAATAGATAATCCTTCTAATTTATTTCGAAGAAAATTTATGTATTTTAAAACTTCGTTGTAAAGTTCAACAGTTAATACAAGGTTTGCAGGCCCTTTATACCCTGTCTTGTGCTTCTTAACACTAATGGTGTAACTCTTATCTTTATATAGGGCTTTTTGAAACTCTCCAATTGTCATATTGGCTGTTGCACCAGGCCTGGATGCATTATCTAACAAAATGTAAGCCAGCAAATATGACCGGGCTAAACAATAGTTTATTTTTGTTAAAGTAAAGCTAATACTGTTGCTGTTTTTAATAACATATTTTGCATTTTTAACATAATCAGACATGTCAATTTGAACAATTTCCTCAGCAGACGGAAAGTTATGAAAATCTTCCATATCTTTCTCGTGCTGCCTCTCTTGAACACCCTTGTTTAATGTACGCTGCCATTGCTTTATTAGCACTTTTAGTTTTGTATACTCATCGTTTGAAAGTATTTCTGTTTTTTTATTTAAAATGCAAAAATCTAAAAATATTTGGACTGAACCTAAATATGTTTTAATAGTTCCTGGCTGTTTTTGGTTTTCCTGCATTTTTAACATCCAAGAGTTTAAAAACGATGTGCATGCTAGATGCTTGTAATTGATCTCATCATCTGAAGCATGTCTAACAGCACCCATTAAAACATTTTTATGTTTTATGGCAGTTCGTTGAGGTTTAACTCCACCGTCCGGGCTCTGCATCCAAACTACAAAACTATCCAAAAAACTTTCTTCTTCATTTGAAGCCATATGAAATATCTGGTCACCATCATCGAAGTCAACCGACGAATCTCCAGACTCCTCCTCATTAGCTGATACATCACCAGATTTCTCCTCATTAGCCAAAACTCTTTTATTCTTAAGCTTTGGTCCATCACCTAAAATATTGCCAGAATTATTTTTCAGCCTTTTTTTTAAATATTGCAAACCGAGCCAATCGTCATCACTGTCTGATGCACTTGCTAAAAAATTGTTACCATTGTGAATTTCTCTGGTAAAATTATTTTCCAGCAATCCTTCATCGTCAGTAGATGTATCAGTTGAGCTCATACCACTTGAAGCTTCATCTATAAAAGTCTCAAGAACAGGTTTTGAAAAAATATTGGCTCTTTTAATTTCTTCCTTGGTTTTTAAACTATGGAACTGCCTTAGATGATTGTTCATTCTTTTAACTTCCTTCAAGCAGTTCGGATATCCACATCTTTGTTTTTTGTAAATTCGGACTTTTGAATGCCTTTTAGAAGGAGAAAGGATTTTTCTTGGTAGGTTAAGATTAAAATCTGTTCTGGCATTTTTTGCTTTCAACTCATCCCAGGCATGTTTTTTAGACATTAAATGCCTGTCTAAGTGTGACACTTCTCTAGCAATAAGAAAAATATTTAAACTTGTGAAAATTGATATTTAAACAATTTTAAAATGTATTCTACAAAAAGAGTACTCAATGTCCTTAAAAGAACAGAGTAATTATAAATTAGTAGAAAATCATTTAACAAAAATTTATCTCATTTAACACTGTGTTTTATTAACACATGACTCATCAGAAATGAAAGATCAATAAAACTTCAATTTATACCAAAATATAAATTACAGGAAGTCGCAAATGTCTTAACAACTGTAAATTTTCACACAATTGTGGAATTTACTGACACAGTTATAAAAAGAATTCTTTGGAAATGATTACTTATGCTTTTGTTTTAAAAAGGGGTACTTAATGTAACTATTATTTGAGCTCATTTATTTTTGTAGTTTTTTAGCTTAGATCCATCATTTAAATTATTGCAGAATTATTTTCCAGCCTTTTTTTAAAATATTGCAAACCGAGCCAATCGTCATCGCTGTTCAATGCACTTGCTACAAAATTGTTATATTAATATTAAATCAAATCATCCACCCCAAATTCTTAAACAAATCCTGATTTTAATTAATAACAGGCTAAACCAAAACTCTTCTAATTAAAATGTATTCAATTCCTCAAAACGAATATTTGAAGATGCCCTTAAAAAAAGTGATTGTGAAAATTTTGAACTAAAATTTGACCCAGAAAAAAGAATACAAAAAAGCGAAATAGAACTAGAAATGTAATTTTGTTCAACCCCCCATATAGCAAAATGTTTCCACTAACATAGAAAAAGTGTTTTTTAAATTGGTCGATAAGCATTTCCCGCCCTCTACATAAATTACAAAAAAGAAATCCTAAATGAAAAACTACAGAAAGTTGTAATTGTAAACAAAAAAACAATTGTCCAATGAGTGGAAGTTGTTTATCAAAAAATGTGGTATATAAATGTGTTGTTTCCTCTAAGAATATACCTGATAAACAATATATTGGCATAACAGAGGGTGAATGGAAAAAACGTTTTGCCAATCATAAGCAATCTTTTAAAAAATAAATAGTACTCAAAAGACACCATGCTTTCAAAATTTATATGGGAATTATATATAAAAATATTGATGATTTTATACTGAATTGATCCATCCTTAAAACAGCGCCTGCATATAACGATATTTCCAAAAAATGTATACTATGCCTACAAGAAAAATTTGAAATAATTACACATGCAAACCAAGAATGATTATTAAAAAAAAAATCAGAAATAATTTCTAAATGTAGGCACGAAAATAAGTTTCTCCTAAAAAACTACAAAAATAAACGAGTTCAAATAATAGTTACATTAAGTCCCCCTTTTTTTTGAAAAATATTTTTCTAAAAAAGCATAGGTAATCATTTCCAAAGAATTCATTTTATAACAGTGTCAGCAAATTCCACAAATGTGTGAAAATTTACAGTAGTTAAGACATTTGTGACCTGTAATTTATATTTTGGTATAAATTGAAGTTTTATTAATCTGATCTTTCATTTCTGATGAGTTTTTATTGATGAAACACAGTGTTAAATGAGATAAATTTTTTTTTATAGTTTTTCTACTATTTTATATATATATATATATATATATATATATATATATATATATAAATTATTTCTACTAATTTATATATATATATATATATATATATATATATATATATATATATATATATATATATATATATATATGTTTTAATAAAACAACTATATATTTGAAATACTTACTTATAACATTTAGGGCATTTAACTTTTCTGCGAGTTTGTACACGCAAAA